>NC_088233.1:20353881-20683881 GCF_036934945.1 Oncorhynchus masou masou | reverse complement strand
ACCACTCCTCAGCCTCCCTCATCAAGGCCATCAGGGAGGAGCTGCTGCGTCTCTCTCAGAAACAGCAAGCCGTGCCCAGTTACCACAGCTGAGACAGACGGCCTCCTCTGGTCCTCAATGAACCTCTACTGCTACATCCACCAGTCATATCGCTGCCCCTGCCTGCCTGCTCCAACCTAGCAATGCTTCCCATGGAAGTTCCTTTGTACAGGAGAGAGACAGTACTCCTGGGCTGCGTCAAGGTGGCTATTGGCAAACTAGTCCAAACTGAATGAGATGACATCATATATGCCACTAGTAGCCTAAGCATAGATGGGGTCATTATATGAATGACCTGTTCTCTAAGCTCTGGCTCTCTGACCCAGACCCCTGTCTCTGACCCAGACTGTCCTATAGCATACAGTGTACTACAGTATGAGTGACCCTAGAGGTTTAAGGGAGAAGGTGTGAACTGAATGGTTGGCCATGACCACTGATCCTTGCCCAGTTGTTTTTAATTTGAGGTGTTGTTGCTTTTGTTCTTTTTAAACAGCAGTCTAGACTGTGTGTGTGTGATGATGATGATAATAAGCAATGTGGTTTGATATTCTCTCTCATGCTGCCTTGACATCCTAACAATATTTTACAGTACAGTGGTCTTTCTCTATCAGTAGGACATCTTTCATTTAGGCTCCAAACATTGATACCATGTTATCTTTTAACGGAGATGCTTCTTACCATTACTATACAGGTTTTGTTTTTGAAGAGGCTCTTCTCCTCCATCATCTTCTGGTGCTTCTTTAAACGCTTTGTGTTTTCTGCCATGATATTGAGGGGTGATATACACACTCCATGAAACCAGTTGTCCCAGGTGCTGGATGAAGCTGTTCTACATTGTTTTACGCCTTGAGCCACACAATGCCTTGTGTTGTGACAGACTGAGTCATTTTAACTGTCTCAATCTACTATACAGCTACGGTCAGAGTTCAGGGGGAACAACACTAGACACAAAGAGCTGCAATAATTACACTGCAGCAACTCCCATACATTATTATTTATTTGACCAAGAAGGGCTCATTGAGATTTGAAATCTCTTTTTCAAGAGCGTCCTGGCAAAGATGAGCAGCACCAAGTCATTACACCATAACAGACAAACTACAAGTAATCTAGTAAAAACCACAGGGATATAACGAAATCATCAAAGGCATTCCAAGGCGATGGCGCAGAGTACATAAAAGCCCTTTTACCAAATTCAGTTTGGACATACGGAACAGTTAGCAGGATTAAGTCCTGCGAACGAAGAGAGTACCCACCACATTTCTGGGGAAAAAATTCCCAAATAAAATGGTAATAAACATTACTTTACCAATGCAACTACATTGCCTTTGTTGTCAACATCTTCAGCACAATGTCCACATTTGACCTTATATATCCAGGTTGTTGAGGATGCTACCTTGTTAAGACTTTAAATTCCAACATGTGGTGAACCTATATGACAACATTATTTCTATAGTTATTACACTAAGATCATTTATTGTGTATAATAATTAATTTGTGGTATTTTATAAAATGTTCTGACCTGCAAACAAATCAAAGTGATTGACAGTACCTTTACATGCAGATTGCAGCGCCTATTCAATTTTATTAAGCTAATAGATCCAGGCATGCAATCTGATCTATTTAATTCACTGTATGCAAACTACTGGGTTGCACTTGGCTTTTCTCAGTGAATATCCTTCAAGTCACACCAACAGAAATGTAATTGAGAGATTCATAGGTCAAGTCCATTATGCATTGTATTGCTGAAGGAAATGCAGTATTTTCTCAGTTGAGAAACAGGGTCAGTGCTCACACTCGTTCAATCTCCAGGGTTTTCTTCATCTATTTCCTCCTTTTTCCACGCAGTATTGAAATGTTCAGCTACATGTACTGTGTTTTAATTGTTCACAGTTTACTGCTCAGTCAATCTGTCAACTTGAGATGTTTTGTGCATATTATGTTATTTTTATTCTTGAAAGGACTTGCCTCGTGTTTTATTTCCTCCATTTGTCTTTGTTCAATATTTTTTTTTTTACATTTTGTTCAGGAACATTGTCAACAAACTCCACACACATTGCTTTGCTGTGGGCATTGAAGTGATATTTCATTTCAATAAAATAAAAGAGAAATTATTGATTTGAATTGTAGGGTTAAACTACATTTATTCACTGACTTGGATGAATTAATACTATATCAGTGTTGAACATTGTCCCAAATACTGTATATCCCAGTTTCACTCTTATCCAAAGCAACTTACAGGAGCAATTAGGGTTAAGTGCCTTGCATAAGGGAACATCGACAGATTTTTCTCCTAGTCAGCTCAGGGATTTGAACTAGTGGCCTTGTGGTTACTGGCCTAACACTCTTAACCACTAGGCTACCTGCACTGGCTACAGTACTGTACACCAGACACACACGGCTCCTCATGACCAACATGCACCTTATGGATCCCGCTCCCTTTGGTGCTCTCATACTAATGTCCCCCATCCTGTCTCATTCTACTTGCCTGTCTGTCTGTTTGAGTCTTAACCAGGCTCTGTTCACTCCAACAACCACTGACTGTTTTGGATCATAGTACAGTATGTCATTTTGTAACTACTGTAGTCTCAATATTAATTTAAAGGATTTTCTCTCAACAAGGGTTCAATAGGTCTTAACAGTTGGTGCTAAAGTGTGTGGTTTTTAGCACCATCTAATATTCAACACTGTTTCTGGATCTACCCATTTGCACCCATGCAGTTAGATTGTAAACTGAGTTACCTGTAGTGATTTCATTCACAACACTGTGCTGTACCATACTGTACTGGAAAAGAGTGTCTGTTAAATGACAACAATGTACAATGTGCTGTATGCCTCCACCTGCTGGTTCTGCAACTCCCATGCACATCTCTCAGATTTAGTGAGAGATGTTTCCTTTTGTTTTTGACTGTTGTCTTGTTTTATTGTGAAGATCATACTTTGTGTTGGCTGGACCAACCATGTTTAATGTGTTTGACTTGTTGAGTTGCATGTTTCATTCATGTACACTACCGTTCAAAAGTTTGGGGTCACTTAGAATTGTGACCCCAATACATTGTAGACATTGTTAATGTTGTAAATGACTATTGTAGCTGGAAACGACTATTTTTTGTTATGGAATATCTACATAGGTGTACAGAGGCACATTATCAGCAACCCATCACTCCTGTGTTCCAATGGCACGTTGTGTTAGCTGATCCAAGTTTATCCTTTTAAAAGGCAGAGTTGCAAATAAAAAGCCATATCTCAGACTGGCCAATAAAAGATTGAGATGGGCAAAAGAACACAGACACTGGACAGAGGAACTATGCCTAGAAGGCCAGCATCCCAGAGTCGCCTCTTCACTGTTGACGTTGAGACTGGTGTTTTGCGGGTACTATTTAATGAAGCTGCCAATTGAGGACTTGTGAGGCTCTATTCTGATTAAAGCCAGTTTGCGCTGTTCTGTGAAGGGTGTAGTACACAGCGTTGTATGAGATATTCAGTATCTTGGCAATTTCTCACATGGAATAGCCTTCATTTCTCAGAACAAGAATAGACAGATAAGTTTCAGAAGAAAGTTCTTTGTTTCTGGCCATTTAGAGCCTGTAATCAAAGCCACAAATGCTGAAGCTCCAGATACTCAACTAGTCTAAAGAAGGCCAGTTATATTGCTTTTTTAATCAGCACACCAGCTTTCAGCTGTGCTAACATAATTGCAAAAGGTTTTTCTAATGATCAATTAGCCTTTTAAAATGATAAACTTGGATTAGCTAACACAATGTGCCATTGGAACACAGGAGTGATGGTTGCTGAAAATGGGCCTCTGTACTCCTATGTAGATATTCCATTTTAAAATCTGACGTTTCCAGCTACAATAGTCATTTACAACATTAACAATGTCTACACTGTATTTCTGATCAATTTGATGAGATTTTAATGGTGGAAAAAATGTGTTTTTCTTTCAAAAAGGATATTTCTAAGTAACCCCAAACTTTTGAACAGTAGTGTAAGGCTGTGTGTGGTTTGTTTTCCATTTCTGTTGTGCATGCTGTTCCAAAAGAAACGCTTTTAAAAACCAATGAAACCCAAGTTGCATGTGTCCTAAGTTATTTAATACTGTGGTATTCTATCGCCATGAGTATAACATGCAACAGATTAACATTTACATTTACATTTAAGTCATTTAGCAGACGCTCTTATCCAGAGCGACTTACAAATTGGAAGTAAAACATATTTAATTCTCACATAACATCTGCTTATCATTCTAATTTTCCCCTGAAAGTATTTTGTAAAATGATAATTATGTATTTTGCAGAGCACACAATTTCTCTGTATATGCAGTTTGTTTCTTAATACAGTTATCTTAGCAGTGCTGTTTCATCCAGGGAGGTCCATTTGTTTTCATAGGCTGCTACAGTAATGCAGTGATGTCTGAATACGTTAAGTACCAGATGCAACCACACGGTGGTGCCATCTCATTACAAAAGGCCATGTGGTGAGCTTCATTCACTTCTAAACAAAGAGAACTCTCCTCTGTTGAAAGTGAGGTCATCACTCTTGTAAGAGGGGTGAGTGTGTGTTTGAGTAAATATGTAGTTCACAGGAAATGGTTGGCACCTTTATTGGGGAGAACGGGCTTGTGGTAATGACTGGAGCAGAATCAGTGGAATGGTATCAAATACATCAAACACATGGGATTCCAGGTGTTTGATCCCATTACATTTGCGCTGTTCCAGACATTATTATGAGCTGTCCTCCCCTCAGCAGCCTCCACTGGTGTAGTTGTGTGTGTGGCATCATTTAGCCTAACACAGATACTTGAGAATGTTCGAAATGTTCTCCCGTTAAACATTTTAGACCATGACAACAATGAGGGAGTGAGGAGAATGTGTTAAGCATGAATGGATGAATGTGCATCTGTAGCCTCCAGGCATCAATGACATTTGTAGTTATAAACAGTGTAGGTGCATAACTGCTCATAAGAGATGTGGAATCAGCAAAGGTACAGTATCAAAACGTAAAACTGTACGCATTGTTACCAATGGAAACCCACTCCACTCACTACTAAGACAACCCAAGCCTATCATAATGTAGGCTACTGTTGGTTTCCAGTACCTTTACATTGTTGCCTTTTTGATGTGTGGTTGCTAGGACACGGACCCCCTAGAGCTCCCAGCCTCCCACTGTGTTTACCATGTCATTCACAGGGTTAGTAGCATTGACAGTAGCTGATGTGCTCCTATGTTGCACAAGCTGCACTTACAACAAAGTCAGCTCAGGTCCTTTCCGTTGATGACAGGTGTCAATGGTATTGATTACCAGTCTGTGATGTACGATAGAACATTCCCTTGAGGGAATCCAATAGTAAAGAAATGTGAAGATACATGTTTCAAAATTGCCAATTGAATGTAGTGTGCTACAGTACAGTGTTTTCACACCAGACAATACACTATCCATTACAATTGACTGAATATCATATTTCCATCATTTTCATCCCATGTGTGATTAAAGGTGTGATCTTTGAAGACATATTTCACAATGTTTAGTAGGCACTAGTTTGTATCAAGCCTATCTTGAGCATTCGGCCATAGGTTCTCATCGGCATCGCTCTAAGTATCCTCATTTTTCATGCATCTTGGGAAAAATCTTTTGGCATGGCGATTCCAAGCCTGACATACAGTGACTTGAGTGTTTAAAACATTAAGAACACTTTCCTAATATTGAGTTGCAACCCCTCCCTTTGCTCTCAGAACAGCCTCAATTTGTCGGGGCATGGACTCTACAAGGTCTCGGAAGCGTTCCACATGGATGCTGGGATGCTGGCCCATATTGACTCCAATGCTTCCCACAGTTGTGGCAAATTGACTGGATATCATTAGGGTGGAGGACCATTCTTTATACACAAGGGAGACTGTTGTATGTGAAAAACACAGCAGTCTTGCTGTTCTTGATGCAAACCGGTGTGCCTGACACCTACTGCCACACCCCATTCACAGGCACTTCAATATTTTGTCTTGCCCATTCACCATCTGAATGACACGCATACATAATCCATGTCTCAATTGTCTCAAGGTTTTAAAAATCTTTCTTTAATCTGTCTCCTCCCCATCGTCTACACTGATTGAAGTGGATAACAAGTGACATCAATAAGCGATCATAGCTTTCACCTGGTCAGTCTATGTTATGGATAGAGCAGGTGTTCATAATGTTTTGTAGACTTAGTGTAGGTCTGTATTGAAATCATTGCATGCTCCAACCATGGCCTGAAGGAGGGTGGTACGCTCATGGGGATAGCAATTATACATCTTCCACCTGTTTTGTACTTATTTGTCTATTTGGATCCACAGTAGCTTCTGCAGAAGCAGCTGCTACTCCTGGAGACCACAAAACACACAAAATGTGACAAGAAACAAAACACTGATACATTGATAGACAAGGACAGTCACACAAATGTAACATACTGTACAACGATACAAACAATACAACTAAAAAACAATACAAAACAATACAAACTATACAACTAAAAAACAATACAACTAAATACAAACAATACTACTAAAAAACAATACAAACAATACAACTAAATACAAACAATACAACTAAAAAACAATACAACTAAATACAAACAATACTACTAAAAAACAATACAAACAATACAACAAATAAAAACAATACAACTAAAAAACAATACAAACAATACAACTAAATACAAACAATACAACTAAAAAACAATACAAACAATACAACTAAATACAAAAAAATACCACTAAAAAAATACAAACAACACAAATAAAAAACAATACAAACAATACAACTAAAAAAGCAATACAAACAACACAACTACAAGCAATACAACTAAAAAACAATACAAACAGTACAACTAAAAAACAATGCAAACAATACAACTATTGAAATAATGTATTGTATTGTACTGTATTGTGTTGTACGTATCTATTATAGTGGTCCTGTATGTGGCTCAGTTCATAAGAGCATGGCACAAGCACCACCAGAGTTGTGGGTTTGATTCCCACCGGGGTCACATACCAAAATGTGTGGACTGTTGTCACTTTGGATAGAAGTGTCTGCTACGTAAATTGCATTACTGTATATTACAGTATGAAGTTTGTATACTGTATACCATCAAAACTACTTCCTTTTGGATACATGTTTACTGTATAGAGGATGAATTTCTTTCTTGTTTTGGACTTTCTGGATTATTTACATATTAGTGCTGTATTGACATATTATTACTGAACTGTATGGGCTACAAACACAAGCATTTCAATGCACTTGCTGTAATATCTTCTATTCTGTGTACAGGACCAAAACACTTTCATTTTGATTTGATCTCTGATCTTGTCAAAAATGTACTGTGAAGTAAAATCATAATTGTTCTCATCATAGTACTACACCCTCCTTAGCCGAGCCCTGTCCTCATGCTGCTTCTGCTCTGCGTCCTGTAGGGGCCTGCAACTCTGGAGTAATCATGTCTGTCCTGGAGGGGCCTGGACCCTGTAGTAATCATGTCTGTCCTGGAGGGGCCTGGACCTCTGTAGTAATCCTGTCTGTCTGTCCTGGAGAGGCCTGGACCCTGTAGTAATCCTGTCTGTCCTGTAGGGGCCTGGACCTCTGTAGTAATCCTGTCTGTCTGTCCTGGAGAGGCCTGGACCTCTGTAGTAATCCTGTCTGTCCTGGAGGGGCCTGGACCCTGTAGTAATCTTGTCTGTCCTGGAGGGGCCTGGACCCTGTAGTAATCCTGTCTGTCTGTCCTGGAGAGGCCTGGACCTCTGTAGTAATCATGTCTGTCCTGGAGAGGCCTGGACCCTGGTAATCTTGTCTGTCCTGACCTCTGTAGTAATCATGTCTGTCCTGTCCTGGAGGGGCCTGGACCCTGTAGTAATCATGTCTGTCCTGGAGGGGCCTGGACCCTGTAGTAATCATGTTGTCTGTCCTGGATCCTGGGGGCCTGGACCCTGTAGTTATCCTGTCTGTCCTGGAGGGGCCTGGACCCTGTTATCCTGTCTATCCTGGAGGGGCCTGGACCCTATAGTAATCATGTCTGTCCTGTAGGGGCCTGGACCCTGTAGTTATCCTGTCTATCCTGGAGGGGCCTGGACCCTGTAGTAAACCTGTCTATCCTGGAGGGGCCTGGACCCTGTAGTTATCCTGTCTATCCTGGAGGGGCCTGGACCCTGTAGTAATCATGTCTGTTTGTCCTGAAGTGGCCTGGATCCCTGTAGTAATCCGTTCTGTCTGTCTGTGAGGTGGCCGTGGCAGACATGAGAAGAGGAGAGAAGGCTGCGTCTATCTGGATCATGATGGGCTAATTACTGCCATAGTGCTGAGTGGTGGTGGGGAAGGAAAAGGAGAGCTCGCTAGAGCTGACAGCATTACTGACTGCTCCATTGTAGGAGGAGCCACCCCTCAGCTTGACGGATATTTCTCCTGACCTTGGAGAAAGCAGAGAGAGAGAGAGAGAGAGAGAGAGAGACATACTTTCACAGCTCAAGCAGCACTGCAGATCTCTCTGTGTAATGCTGTTCTTCCTACAGGAGGAGGTGGAGGAGTGTGAGTGAGGGACTTGTCTGGCAGCCATCCCAGTCAAACAGTAATACAGAGGTAAAAGGGTCTCTTCACTGAGCCAAAGCACAGGATCCAGCACTGTAAGTCTATGTGTCATTCCTCTGTGACTGCCAATGTGATATGTAGCTGGTTGTGTGTTACTGTATAGAGTGTGCTGCTGCATGTTGTCAGCTCTGAAAGAGAACATTTATTAATAGATGTGACAGAGATGACAGTTGCTTAACAGAGACTGGGAAGGTGTCTTGATGCGCCATGCTTTTGTAACCATGGTGTGTGTGTGTGTGTGTGTGTGTGTGTGTGTGTGTGTGTGTGTGTGTGTGTGTGTGTGTGTGTGTGTGTGTGTGTGTGTGTGTGTGTGTGTAGGCGTGTGTAGGTGCGTGTATGTTGCTGCGTGAGCATGTGTGCTTGTGTGTGTTGGTGGGAGGGTGTGTGAGTCTGGCTCTGTGTGTGTGCTTGTTGTGCGTAGTTATGACCGTGTGTTGTTCTTGATGTGGCAAATGGTTTTGAAACAGAGTCATTGTTGTGGAATAACACTAATGAATAAGTGTGGTGTAATGATGACGAACTCTGGAATATATTATGCAATGCCATGTCTGTCCAGACTTGTTGTTACTGTACTGTAGGACACGCCCCCTCTGTTTACTGCTTGGGTGATACATTTCAATGGTTAAATGTAACTAATTTGACATATTCCAATGAGATCATGTTGATTTACTGTATCATCAAAGATGTTGCCTGCTTGATATAAATCAACGCGAGCAGCTAGTGAGAGACACCACAGCAGCAGCACCACCAGCACAATTCTCCCAATGCAATATGTATCCATTACTTTCACTGGCAATACCCTGCTTCAGCCACTTAGTGGAAGCAGTACTGTGTATGATTTGAATACCACCATTTTGGGCCTCCCGAGTGGCGCAGCGGTCTAAGGCACTGCATCGATCCCTGGCTGTGTCACAACCGACCGTGATCGGGAGTCTCATATGGCGGTGCACAAATGGCCCAGCGCTGTCTGGGTTAGGGGAGGGTTTGGCCCAGCGCTGTCTGGGTTAGGGGAGGGTTTGGCCCAGGACTGTCTGGGTTAGGGGAGGGTTTGGCCCAGCGCTGTCTGGGTTAGGGGAGGGTTTGGCCCAGCGCTGTCTGGGTTAGGGGAAGGTTTGGCCCAGCGCTGTCTGGGTTAGGGGAGGGTTTGGCCCAGCGCTGTCTGGGTTAGGGGAAGGTTTGGCCCAGCGCTGTCTGGGTTAGGGGAGGGTTTGGCCGGTGGGTCTTTACTTGGCTCATCGCAACCTAGCATCTCCTTGTTGCGGGCCGGGCGCCTGCAGGCTGGTGTTTCCTCCGACATGTTTGTGCGGCTGGCTTCATGGTTAAGCAGGCGGGTGTTGAAAAGCATGGTTTGGCCGGTCATGTTTCGGAGCTCGCATTATGAGATAAGATCGAAATTGGGAAGAAAAAGGCAGTAACATTTTAAAATAATAAATACCACAATTTTACTAAATACCAGAGATTTAGAACTGACTAGGTAGAGCGTGACAGGGTGCTCCGTACATCAAATACCTCTGTGGTTGCGTTTGCCCAAACACCAGATTGAGCCTCTTCTTCTCTTCCCCTCATCCTTTCTTTTCTCCTCCTCCCTTCTTCTCTTATCCTCTGCCCTCATAGCTCTCCAAATCCTGCAGTGATATTGTCTGCTATTGTCAGAGCTACACATGAGTTACATATCCTTCCCCTCTTTCACTCCCTCCCTCCCTTCCTCATCCTAACCCTGGCCAGCTACGCAGGTTATCTCTACTCTGTTATTGGGTCATATTTCTCATTTTTATGGCCGACATGATGTGCATTCTGGGAGCGTTCAGGAGTGCCGTGGGTGGAGCCGTTACTAAAGGCTGTGTTTGGAGCTCGGTGGTAATGATACAGACGAGAGAGAGAGAGAGAGAGAGAGAGAGAGAGAGAGAGAGAGAGAGAGAGAGAGAGAGAGAGAGAAAGAGAGAGAGAGAGATAGAGATAAAAGAGAGAGAAAGAGAGAGAGAGAGATAAAGAGAGAGAGAGAGAGAGAGAGAGGCAAAGCATGGACCTTCACCACTGACTCTGTTTGCATAACATAATGGTTGGTCTGACACTCCAAAGGGTAAATACATTTCTCTGGTGTTCTTCTCCAAGGCTAATGTTGTACAGAGAACACTACACTGCTGCTATATTCCTATAGACAATGTTCTGTACCAGATGCGTAATACATAACCCAATGTCAGCCTTTGTGCCATGTTTATACCTGTGTCATAGGCCTTTAAGTGAATGCAGTGTCATCTCTCTCAAACAACACTGAGGAAAAACTGCACAAGATGTTGCTTGTTGTCATTAGTCCTTCTGGTCTACCGCATAGCCTCTCTCTCTCTCTCTCTCTCTCTCTCTCTCTCTCTCTCTCTCTCTCTCTCTCCCTCTCTCTCTCTTGTGGGTAAGATGTCATTTCCAGCTGTCCCTGAAGTGTGTGTGGTTGTGTTCTACAGTGTGTGTGTGTGTGGTTATGTTCTGCAGGGTGTAGTGTACTGTAGAGTCTTGTGGGGCTGTATCATTACCACCCAGCTCTCTTTCTTTCGATTCAATTTCAATTCAATTTCAATTTAAGGGCTTTATTGGTATGGGAAACATAAAGTTGAAGTCGGAAGTTTACATACACTTAGGTTGGAGTCATGAAAACTTGTTTTTCAACCACTCCACAAATTTGTTGTTAACAAACTTTAGTTTGTGCATGACACACGTCATTTTTCCAACAATTGTTTACTGACAGATTATTTCACTTCATTCACTGTATCACAATTCCAGTGGGTCAGAAGTTTACATACACAAAGTTGACTGTGCCTTTAAACAGCTTGGAAAATTCCAGAAAATTATGTCATGGCTTTATAAGCTTCTGATAGGCTAATTGACATCATTTGTGTTAATTGGAGGTGTACCTGTGGATGTATTTCAAGGCCTACCTTCAAACTCAGTGTCTCTTTGATTGACATCATGGGAAAATCAAAAGAAATCAGGCAAGACCTCAGAAAACAAACTGTTGACCTCCACAAGTCTGGTTCATCTTTGGGAGCAATTTCCAAATGCCTGAAAGTACCACGTTCATCTGTATAAACAATTGTACGCAAGTATAAACACAATGGGTCCACACAGCCGTCATACCACTCAGGAAGAAGATGCGTTCTGTCTCCTAGACGTACTTTGGTGCTAAAAGTGCAAATCAATCCCAGAACAACCGCAAAGGACCTTGTGCAGATGCTGGAGGAAACATGTACAAAATTATCTATATACACAGTAAAACAAGTCCTATATCAACATAACCTGAAAGGCCACTCAGCAAGGGAGAAGCCACTGCTCCAAAACCGCCATAAAAAAAGCCAGTCTACGGTTTGCAACTGCACATGGGGACAACAAAATTCTGACATTTCACATTCTTAAAAGAAAGTGGAGATCCTAACTGACCTAAAACAGGGAATTTTTACTTGGATTAAATGTCAGGAATTGTGAAAAACTGAGTTTAAATGTATTTCGCTAAGGTGCATGTAAACTTCCAACTTCAACTGTATGTTAACACTGGCAAAGCAAGTTAATAAGTTGATAATTAACACAAGTGAAATAAACAATGCAAATTAACAGTAAACATTACACTCACAGAAGTTCCAAAAGAATAAAGACATTTCAAATGTCATATTATGTCTATATACAGTGTTGTAACGATGTGCAAATTAGTTAAGTACAAAAGGGAAAATAAACATAAATATGGTTTGTATTTACAATGAATGCTGTTTGTTCTTCACTGGTTGCCCTTTTCTTGGGGCAACAGGTCACAAATCTTGCTGCTGTAATGGCACACTGGTATTTATCAAAGTTTGGTTTCTCTCTTTCTCTCTCTCTCTCTCTCTCTCAATATCTCTCAATTCAATTCAATTAACATTGAATCCCCCTCGCCCCCTCTCTCCATCCCCTCACCCCCCCCCCCATTCTCTCCTTCTCCCCCTCCCCATCCTCTCTCTCTCTGCTGACCAGTAGTGCATCAGTGGGGCACAGTGTGATATTGTGCAGCTCTGGACCGTGCTGAGGGGGAGACAGTTCTCACCTCGTGATGAGGTCGGCGTGAGTGAATAGCTGTCATTGATAAGAGCCTAGGGCCGTTTGTCCAGCGGGCAGCTGTCCTTTACTTCAGACATTGATCCTAGACATCAGCTGTGAAAACACAACCCAGGCCAAATGTTTCTTCCCAGGCCACAATTGATGATTTAACTCTCACATTCATAAATATAAACTAGCTATGGCTATTGCAGACTTAATATTGCTTTGAATATTACATCTGCTGATGTTCACATACTTGATTTGTATGATGATCCAATCACACTGTTAGGAAACTGAATATTAAAGCATTACTAATGTATGTATATTGTTGTATTATTGACCGGATATCCCATCCAGGCCTGTTGTTTAGAGGAGGAGCAATGTTTAACAAGTGTTCAACATTGTAAAACTACAGCCCTACCTGTAATAATCTGTCTTTGCTTGTTGACAGGCTTGTTGACTTTTGAGTATGTGGCTTAACTGCCTGTGCCAGCATGGACTATGCTTTAGTTATAGCCTACATTCATTTCTATGAGTATAATGTTTTGTCAGGCAAGGCCACTCTGCATAGCTGTAACCTTCCATTACTCTGTGCTGGTTGTGTGTGGACAGGCTCCAGCCAAAGACTATTAATCATTCCAGAACTACCATCCTTTGTCTGAGGAACAGGAAGCCACTGAAACCCAGAGAGCCTGCCCTACACTGTTTGGGGTTTTCTATGTATTGCTGTGAGTCTAGCCTCTAATGTTCTGTCTTTCTTTCTTTTTATCCAGTTATATTGCCCTTGAGCGGCGAGAGAGATGAACAGTAATTCATTTTACATGAGAATGGTCTTTCTCTAGCTGGAGATGTCATGGGGTTAGGAAAGAGGCCTACTTTTGAAATGTTCATCAAGCAAGAAGAGACATCAAGACCTGCAGATTCATTGACATCATTGTGCAAATCAGCATTTCGAGAGGTTCTATCTGCAAAACGATGATTCTGAGATAATTGGCTTTGAAGTTCCAAACCCTCATTGGTTTGAATGGTGTCAGGAATTTTTCATCTTGTATTCTTTTGAACTTAACATATATTGGGGATATTTAGAGTACTATATAGGTAAACATTGATCAGAACAAGGCCATGTCAACAACTCAATTTTGATAAAAATGTATAGTCCCAAGCTTTCAAATTTTGTCAGGTGTGCGAACAGCAGTATGTGATGTCATTGAGTAGTTGATGTGCTGTGCTGCGGTATGTGTGCAGGTTGGTTTCCTCTAGGAGAGCAGATCAGGACCTTTCTTTCAGATCACTGTCTGGCTACCTGATCTTCACTGAATGAATTCCTTGCTACTTTTTCTGCTCTCCCCCACTCTGCTTGGACATGCTATGAGATGAGACCGTTTTCAATAACCACAGTCAGGTCGGTGCCAATATCTTATTGAAATGCTGCTCAAACACAAAGTGAGCTTTCTCAGCCAACAACAACCAAAGTACCAGCAGAGCACTGGCAGCTGGCTTCTTCTCCAGTCACAGTAGACAAAGCACCGCCAGCTCACTCTGGGTAGACTGGCATGGAGGATGATGTCAAATGAAATAGCTCAGTTGCTTTGATGTGTCTGAAATATGACTCTCCAGTGCCTCTGCTGTCGCCAGTAAAACCTGAACGATGGATGAGTGCTAAAATAGTGAAGATACGATCCTCTCTGGTCATACATACTGTATGAAATTCCTATGGTCTTTGAGTCAACATGGTTTGTGCAGTATAGTATTTTGTTTACCTTACAGACTCTTTATTGCAGCCATGAGCCCTTGATCAGAGGGCAAATGCAGATTTTAACCAGAAAATGTAATAATTCCCCTTTCAACACTAGCATGCCGACCTGGACCAAACTGTGCTGGCTCAGATATTTCCTTTTCACATTGTCCATTCCAGCCCGGTGCAGCAACTATGGTGGATGGAGTGAAAGTTATGAGGAGACTATCAAGGCACAAGGTGAGACCCAAATGCAGACACAGGAGGCAGATGGTTGGAGTCTTATAATGTTTAATAATCCAAAAGGAGTAGGCAAGAGAATGGTAGTGGACAGGCAAAAGGTCAAAACCAGACCAGAGTCCAGGAGGTACAGAGTGGCAGAAAGGCTCGTGGTCAAAGCAGGCAGAATGGTCAGGCAGGCGGGTACAAAGTACAAAGCAGGAGAACGGGAAAATCGCTGGTTGACTTGGAAACATAAAAGACGAACTGGCACAGAGAAACAGGAAACACAGGGATAAATACACTGGGGAAAATAAGTGACACCTTGAGGAGACAGGAGGAATGAATGTCATGAGGAGACAGGAGGAATTAATGTTATGAGGAGACAGGAGGAGAGAATGTCATGAGGAGACAGGAAGAGGGAATGTGATGAGGAGACAGGAGGAATGAATGTCATGAGGAGACAGGAGGAGAGAATGTTATGAGGAGACAGGAGGAATGAATGTCATGAGGAGACAGGAGGAATGAATGTCATGAGGAGACAGGAGGAATTAATGTTATGAGGAGACAGGAGGAGAGAATGTTATGAGGAGACAGGAGGAGGGAATATCATGAGGAGACAGGAGGAGAGAATGTTATGAGGAGACAGGAGGAGGGAATATCATGAGGAGATAGGAGGAATGAATGTCATGAGGAGACAGGAGGAATGAATGTCATGAGGAGACAGGAGGAATGAATGTCATGAGGAGACAGGAGGAGGGAATATCATGAGGAGACAGGAGGAATGAATGTCATGAGGAGACAGGAGGAATGAATGTCATGAGGAGACAGGAGGAGAGAATGTCATGAGGAGACAGGAGGAATGAATGTCATGAGGAGACAGGAGGAATGAATGTCATGAGGAGACAGGAGGAGAGAATGTCATGAGGAGACAGGAGGAGGGAATATCATGAGGAGACAGGAGGAATGAATGTCATGAGGAGACAGGAGGAGAGAATGTCATGAAGAGACAGGAGGAGGGAATATCATGAGGAGACAGGAGGAGGGAATATCATGAGGAGACAGGAGGAATGAATGTCATGAGGAGACAGGAGGAGAGAATGTTATGAGGAAACAGGAGGAATGAATGTCATGAGGAGACAGGAGGAGAGAATGTTATGAGGAGACAGGAGGAATGAATGTCATGAGGAGACAGGAGGAATGAATGTCATGAGGAGACAGGAGGAGAGAATGTTATGAGGAGACAGGAGGAATGAATGTCATGAGGAGACAGGAGGAATTAATGTTATGAGGAGACAGGAGGAGAGAATGTTATGAGGAGACAGGAGGAAGGAATATCATGAGGAGACAGGAGGAGAGAATGTTATGAGGAGACAGGAGGAGGGAATATCATGAGGAGATAGGAGGAATGAATGTCATGAGGAGACAGGAGGAATGAATGTCATGAGGAGACAGGAGGAATGAATGTCATGAGGAGACAGGAGGAGGGAATATCATGAGGAGACAGGAGGAATGAATGTCATGAGGAGACAGGAGGAATGAATGTCATGAGGAGACAGGAGGAGAGAATGTCATGAGGAGACAGGAGGAATGAATGTCATGAGGAGACAGGAGGAATGAATGTCATGAGGAGACAGGAGGAGAGAATGTCATGAGGAGACAGGAGGAGGGAATATCATGAGGAGACAGGAGGAATGAATGTCATGAGGAGACAGGAGGAGAGAATGTCATGAGGAGACAGGAGGAGGGAATATCATGAGGAGACAGGAGGAGGGAATATCATGAGGAGACAGGAGGAATGAATGTCATGAGGAGACAGGAGGAGAGAATGTTATGAGGAAACAGGAGGAATGAATGTCATGAGGAGACAGGAGGAGAGAATGTTATGAGGAGACAGGAGGAATGAATGTCATGAGGAGACAGGAGGAATGAATGTCATGAGGAGACAGGAGGAGAGAATGTTATGAGGAGACAGGAGGAATGAATGTCATGAGGAGACAGGAGGAATTAATGTTATGAGGAGACAGGAGGAGAGAATGTGATGAGGAGACAGGAGGAGTGAATGTCATGAGGAGACAGGAGAATGATGAGGAGACAGGAGGAGGGAATGTGATGAGGAGACAGGAGGAGTGAATGTGATGAGGAGACAGGAGGAGTGAATGTCATGAGGAGACAGGAGGAGTGAATGTGATGAGAAGACAGGAGGAGTGAATGTGATGAGAAGACAGGAGGAGTGAATGTCATGAGGAGACAGGAGGAGGGAATGTGATGAGAAGACAGGAGGAGTGAATGTGATGAGGAGACAGGAGGAGTGAATGTCATGAGGAGACAGGAGGAGTGAATGTCATGAGGAGACAGGAGGAGTGAATGTGATGAGAAGACAGGAGGAGTGAATGTGATGAGGAGACAGGAGGAGTGAATGTGATGAGAAGACAGGAGGAGGGAATGTGATGAGAAGACAGGAAAAGATAATGTTATGAGACAGGACGAGTGAATGTGATGAACATGTGTGGTATTCCCTGTGAATCTTGTTGAGATGTTAGAAGAGGAATATACTGTATATGGCCATCATCATTAAACTGCATGTTTTTCTTATGACATAATACTTCTGACACTTCATGTTGAGCGGTTGAAAAATGTGTTTGGAGTTCTGTTCAGCGTGTTAGTAGCTGAGGAAACTGTCAAGGTGGTGACATTCTTTCTGACAACTCACAGACTTGAGAGGTTGCCCTTTACGAGTGAAATGTTCTGACCGTTTTTCATGGGCAAAAGGCTTGTTATTCTGAGACCAAATGGAGACCATATGATTATCTGATTACTGTATTGACTGTTGAATGTTATATGGCCTATCTGGTTTCTGTTAAACAATGCAGTCATCATTTATGGGATGATGCTTTGGTCACACACACACACACCCACACACACACACACACACACACACACACCCCATAAATGATGAGTCACTGCATGTGAGAATGAGTCTGCATCATATTCATATAAATGTCCACAACCCTTTTTTGTTGATTAAAGTCTCTATCTGTAACGGCTTTCTTCCGTCAATGGAGAGGAGGACCAAAATGCAGCGTAGTTCGTGTTCAACATGTTTAATAAAAGACGATAACGTGAACACTACACAAATACAAAATAACAAACGTGGCAAAACCCAAAACAGTCCTATCTGGTGCAATGACACAAAGAATAGAAACCTCCCACAAACCCCAACACAAAACAAGCTACCTAAATATGGTTCCCAATCAGAGACAATGACTAACACCTGCCTCTGATTGAGAACCATATCAGGCCATACATAGAAACGGACAAACTAGACACACGACATAGAATGCCCACCCAGCTCACGTCCTGACCAACACTAAAACAAGGAAAACACAAAAGAACTATGGTCAGAATGTGACACTATCAAGCTTCTGGCTGGAGGACGAAGTGCCATATGTAGGTGTTGTTATGAGCATGACTAGTATGGCATTTAACCTTATTTGTCATGGAAAAGTCCTAAGATTTTCCACTGTGGAGTAGTCAATCAGTTGTCTTATCATTCTAACCTTTTTCATATGGAGGTGGTCATGCATCACCATGGAATATGGTTTTAGTGAAGTTTAAGGACAGATTGTGTGTGTGTGTGTGTCCGCGCTTCAAAACAAGAGGTTAGGGGGAGGAGGTCGTGGCAAAAACAGATGCCAGTGGATTGGGTTGGGGTGCCGTTACACACATGCATATAGCTAACAAGGCCAAGGGGTTTGAGTTGGTTCAGATATGTATGCACGCAGTGGTGTGGAGGTTCGATCACACACACCGCACACACCGCACACACCGCACACACCACACACACACGCACACACACACACACACACACACACACACACACACACACACACACACACACACACACACACACACACACACACACACACACACACACTGGTGTGTAGCGGGTCCAGCTGTCTTCATCACTCTGTCTGACAGACGGGGTGTTAGTTACACAGCCTCCTCCAGTAGGGGGAAGGAGAGTTACCAGGAATCTTTTGACCAGGGCCCTGTTTAAAAGTAGAGGACTATAAAGTGCATAGGGTGCCATTTGTGATGCATCCAGAGAGAGAGGACTCCCAGGATAGAGGAGACTGGGACAGGGGGATTCCAGCTGAGCACTCCTGCAGTTAAAACACATGAGGAATAAAGTGGTGAATTGGCTCACACTAGGCAGGGCGGGAAATATTGAAGCATATAGTGAATGAAAGATTATTATACATTTATTTAGCCTTAATTTACCCATGCAGACCCTTTAAGATGAGAAATAAAGTTATTTTCAAGGGTGACATGGTGCTTATGTCCTTTGCTGAGCTCCCTCTGGAGCGCGTTAGGGTGGTGTTTGGGCGTGGCTTTGGCAGAGGACTGTTCCCTCCCTCAGCAGGAGACCCTGGTTTCAGCTCAGGCCTCCCTCCTGGAAAGAGACACACTGCTTTGAAGCATCTAGTTATCAAGAATAGGCTAGTTTGTGTTGAAGGTGAAAAATGGGCTCATCTCTTGTAGCCCAATAGAGTGACAGACCGTCACATTCCCTGCACTGTTATGATTGGATGGATTGATGGATCCACATTGACAGAAGCAGAACAGATCATCTAGGAGCTCTTCCCAAACAGCCTCTTCCCTCTCTCTGAATCTGAACATGGCTAAACAAAAGCAATGCGGTCAAAGTTCAGGAGTGATGTCATGATCAGAGCACGAGCCAAACATGATTCATCGACACAGAGGGAGAGAGAGATCGTAAACCTCAATTCTGAGGTCATACTCCTTAGGCAAGAACAGAGCCTGCCTCACACGGCCTGCCTCACACGGCAGGCCTCACACGGCAGGCCTCACATGGCAAGCCTCGCATACACATTTACAGTTTTACATTTTAGTCATTGAGCAGACGCTCTTATCCACAGTGATTTACAATTAGTGTATTTATCTTAAGGTAGTTGAGAGAAAACTGCATATCACAGAAAACAAAGGCAGCAAAGACAATGCTCGTAAGAAAAACAAGAGCAAGTGTTAGTTCAAGAAAATCAAGGCACGCTCGTACACACACACATACACACATTGTCACGTTCTGACCTTAGTTATTTTGTTATGTCTTTGTTTTAGGTTGGTCAGGGTGTGAGTTGGGGTGGGTTGTCTATGTTTGTTTTTCTATGTTGTGTTTTGCGGTTGGCCTGGTATGGTTCTCAATCAGAGGCAGGTGTCGTTAGTTGTCTCTGATTGAGAATCATACTTAGGTAGCCTTTTCCCACCTGTGTTTTGTGGGTGATTGTTTTCTGTCTTTGTGTATGTCACCAGACAGGACTGTTTTGTTTAGTGTCATTCTTTCTTATTTTTGTTTTAGTGTTATTCTCTTTCTTATTTTTTTTTAGTGTTCTGTGTTTAATAAATTCATCATGAACACGTACCACACTGCACATTGGTCCTCCGATCATTGCTGCTCCTCCTCAGACGCCGAACGTTACACACTCAACACCAGCCTTAACACTTCCAGCTATTTACAGACTCAATATGCAACCTCTCATGACCCAACATGGAAACAAATCATCTAAACAAAAGATGTGAATAGCATTCATTGGTCATCGCTGGTCGGCTCGAATATCTCACTGCATTGACTAAGTAAAACCAGAGAAACCTCTAAATTAAGTAAAACACACTTGTCTTTTTCTGGGCTGTAACTAACGGAGACTTTCCATCAGCATCTAATACAGTCTGTTGTTTCAACGTCCAGTGTCAGTTTCTGCTGGGTCTTATTGATGCTTTACAAGATTGTGGCCAATCCAGACTGCAAGGGAAGCCTTCTCCTGATTAGTTGACAATCATCTGTCCAGCAAACCAATCATCTGTCAGACTGGATCCACTTTATGGACAGAATATGTTATGGTGGAACTGATGTGCTCTGTAACATACTGTAGTTGACACTAACATAGTTGGCACGAACGTAGTTGACCGGGGACAGTGAGGACCTGGTGGCTACAACATCAAGCTAATTCACCATGAAGACTATTGACCTCTCCCTCTGGCAGTGAAACATCCTACTTTCCAAACCATTAGTAGAAACAGGTTTGTTCGTGAGAACTTTACCGAGCTATGGTCATATTTTCAGAACCGTTAGTAGAAACAGGTTTGTTCGTGAGAACTTTACCGAGCTATGGTCATATTTTCAGAACCGTTAGTAGAAACAGGTTTGTTCGTGAGAACTTTACCGAGCTATGGTCATATTTTCAGAACCGTTAGTAGAAACAGGTTTGTTAGTGAGAACTTTAATAAGCTATTGTCATATTTTTATCCAAGTTCATTGGAACAATTACAAGAGTGAGAGGCCCATCACATCAAAACATGATGGTATTATTTCATACCCTCTTAAAGCAGAAGTAGAGGATGTGGAATGTCAATGAGCTGAGAAAACAAGATGACACGCAAGGCCTCCTCAGCGTGAAATCCTACCCTCACTTGGGATTATGTGAATATCTGGACAACTACATAATTTCTGTTCTCAGTACTGCTGTGTGTGTGTGTGTGTGTGTGTGTGTGTGTGTGTGTGTGTGTGTGTGTGTGTGTGTGTGTGTGTGTGTGTGTGTGTGTGTGTGTGTGTGTGTGCGTGTGCGTGTGCGCGTGTGTGTGTGTGTGTGTTCTGTTCCAATCTGCTTTTCATTGGACAATTAGTTCCCTTTGGCTGTAATGATGTTCATGCTATAGCTTGTTTCCTCTCATAACTTTGGGGATACGTAAGGGGTTCAATCATGATCTGTTGTTTATAGAGTATTAGTTGTTTTAAACCAGATACAGTACTAAACTTCTGCCATTGATGAGTTGTACTGTTGTACTGCCAAATATAGATTTCATTGACAACTCTTTCCTAGTTTTTGTATGTTTTGCTTATCCATCATCTACTGTAAACAAACATACTTCTCATTCTTCAGTTCTTTAAATAGAGCAATATAATTGGTTGAATGAGCATTAATGTAATACAGATCTTCTTTATTGGTACAATTCCTGCTTCACTTTCTGTCCTCCAGTCATTCATTTAATGGGGATTCCTGTTCTGGTCATTCTATTTCTATGAGTAGTGGATCCAATGCGTCATAAATCATGCCATCTTACATAAAGGTGTCAGTAACAGATGCAGCGATTAGGACAGAGAGGCATCTTGGGACTAACTGCTTCTTCATGTCTCTTACAACTCAAGAGTTCTCAATAGCAGTTTCACACTTGCTGCTCACTTTGACTTAATTCATGCAGAATGCTGGGTGCTCCACCCTGATTCCTGTACTGGATGATCCAGTGGAGTGTGAAAAATCAAATCAAATCAAAGTTTATTTGTCACGTGTGCCGAATACAACAGGTGTAGTGGACCTTACAGTGAAATGCTTACTTACAAGCTCTAAACAATAGTGCAAAAAAGGTATTAGGTGAACAATAGGTAAGTAAAGAAATAAAACAAGAGTAAAAAGACAGGCTATATACAGTAGTGATGCTATAAAAGTAGCGAGGCTACATACAGACACCGGTTAGTCAGGCTGATTGAGGTAGTATGTACATGTAGATATGGTTAAAGTGACTATGCATATATGATGAACAGAGAGTAGCAGTAGCGTAAAAGAGGGGTTGGCGGGTGGTGGGACACAATGCAGATAGCCCGGTTAGCCAATATGCGGGAGCACTGGTTGGTCGGTCCAATTGAGGTAGTATGTGCCTGTAGATATGGTTAAAGTGACTATGCATATATGATAAACAGAGAGTAGCAGCAGCGTAAAAGAGGGGTTGGGTGGGGGGCACACAGTGCAAATAGTCTGGGTAGTCATTTGATTACCTGTTCAGGAGTCTGATGGCTTGGGGGTAAAAACTGTTGAGAAGCCTTTTTGTCCTTGACTTGTTACTCCGGTACCACTTGCCATGCAGTAGTAGAGTCTATGACTGGGGTGGCTGGGGTCTTTGAAATGTTTAGGGCCTTCCTCTGACACCGCCTGGTGTAGAGGTCCTGGATGGCAGGCAGCTTAGCCCCAGTGATGTGCTGGGCCGTGCGCACTACCCCCTGAAGTGCCTTGCGGTCGGAGGCCGAGCAATTGCCGTACCAGGCAGTGATGCAACCAGTCAGGATTCTCTCGATGTTGCAGCTGTAGAACCTTTTGAGGATCTCAGGACCCATGCCAAATCTTTTTTGTTTCACTACACACCTGATGCAAATAATCAAAGCCTGATGATTAGTTTATGATATGAATCAGATGTGTAGTGCTAGGGCAAAAACAACAATGTGTACACCTTTGGGTCCCCAGGACCAGGATTGAGAACCACTGATCTACACGCTTCAGATCCATGGTGATGATATAGACTACACACACACACATACTCAAGCACGCACACACACACATACTCACGCACACACACACACACACACACACACACACACACACACACACACACACACACACACACACACACACACACACACACACACACACACACACACACACACACACACACACACACATATACTCATGCACACACACGCAGAGAGAGAGAGACCAGTGTAGAGCTTCTGTCAGATTTGTAGCAGTTAGAAATGAGATGAATTAAACTCTCTTTACACAGTTAAGAAATGTCTTGTAAGACTGGCGACTGGACATCCGTTCACAAAAGCAGCTCTGTTCAATTGTAATATAGTGAATACAATGGCTTTATCATCCCCTGTTATTTTTCTCTCTAAACCACCACTTGATGCAATGCTTATTCAACACACAGTTTATGTGGATCATCCCTCTCCTCTGATTCTGTGATACGGCTGTTTGTTTTTCTGGCCCGTGGGAAGTCTGAGTGGCAGTCGAACCGTACATATGTGTGCGTTCGTGCGTGTGTGTTTGTGTTTGTGCACATATTTGTGTGTGTGTGTGTGTGTGTGTGTGTGTGTGTGTGTGTGTGTGTGTGTGTGTGTGTGTGTGTGTGTGTGTGTGTGTGTGTGTGTGTGTGTGTGTGTGTGTGTGAGCATGCCTGCATGCCTCTCCAAAACAATGTAGTCCATTGGTGAACAGTGGTCCAGAGGTGGGGATCACAAGCCAGGCCTGTCAGATGAGCAGCCTGTTCTCTCATCCTTCGTCTCCCAGTCCCGTTTAAAAGCCCCCTTTGTGCTGAGCCCAGATCACTTGTCACAATATTTGAACAGCTGCAGCCGATCGTTGGTTGTGTGTGTTTGCAGTACTCCATCAGCACGGGAAGGATGGCTGAGATTGTGAGTGACAGGATGATGGTCGTGGGGTTGGATAGGGATGACTGTGGGAATTCATACCTGATCCTAGATGTTTTCTTCATTCTCACAATACTCAACACTGTCCTCACTTCAGTTCATCATCCATAGGTATTCATGCTTTGCCTGGTTCCAGGTATGTTGTGCACACTGCACAAAACTCCTATGGTCATTGTCACACCAAATTAGCAAGACAGCACAAACAGATCTGGAAGTCATACTAAGCTGTCAAATGATAGAGACTGCTGCTGCATCAATGACTTTACCACATCCCCACCAATCATTGAAGAAGTCAGTCAGGTCCATTAAAGATGGATCTGTTATGGTACACTATAGTAGCTTGGCTAATGCGGCTCACATGGTACACAGCGAGGGAGAGCTGTGACACACTGGTCTGGACCATTTGTTGGTGCAAAATTCACACAGAAATTTGCAGTGAGCAAGTTTTTTCCCCCGGGGGGGGTTGAGTCCTCTCGCTGTTTGGATTTGAAAATCCAACAGTTGTACTGGAAGAGGGCAGTGCTCAGGGGCTGTGTGTGGCTGTGCAAATGGGTGTTTGAGTGAGAAAGACACAGGGGAGAACCAATCAGTAAAAAGTCTGTCATAGACCATGGAGCACCATTTACATTTACATTTACATTTAAGTCATTTGGCAGACGCTCTTATCCAGAGCGACTTACAAATTGGTGAATTCACCTTATGACATCTAGTGGAACAGCCACTTTACAATAGTGCATCTAAATCATTTAAGGGGGGGGGGTGAGAAGGATTACTTTATCCACCAGTCACCACAGAGCACCAGTCACCACAGAGCACCAGTCATAGACCATGGAGCACCAGTCACCAGAGAGCACCAGTAGAGAGAGGGAGAGTGAGGTAGAGAGAGGAAGAGTGAGGTAGAGAGAGGTAGAGAGAGGGAAAGCGAGGCAGAGAGAGGTAGAGAGAGGGAGAGTGAGGTAGAGAGAGGGAGAGCGAGGTAGAGAGAGGAAGAGCGAGGTAGAGAGAGGGAGATTGAAGTAGAGAGAGGGAGAGCGAGGTAGAGAGATGGAGAATGAGGTAGAGAGAGCAAGCGAGAGCAAGGTAGAAAGAGGGAGAGCAAGGTAGAGAGAGGTGGTGGAGAAAAAGGGAGAGAGAGAGAAGAGGGAGGAGAGAGGGGACAAGTTGGCAGTGATCAAGAATGCAATTAATATTCTGTTCAAGGACAGACACAGAGAAAAAAGCCCCACTGGGTAGAGTGAGTAGTTTGTGTGAGAGCAGAGGACTACTCTCTCTCTCTCTCTCTCTCTCTCTCTCTCTCTCTCTCTCTCTCTCTCTCTCTCTCTCTCTCTCTGTGTCATCACATGCACGATTGGCTGGCTACACTTTATCACTGATATCGCCTGAGAGTAGACTCCACTAAAACCATGCATCACAAATGAATCAGTGTTTTATTCATAAACAACATAAACACATACACACATACAGGTGTGGGATCTTAATTTGACCTATATTTTTTGACAGCAAAATAATCCTGCAGCAACAGGATTTGAACGTTTAGTCCATAATGTTGCTTGATCGGTTGTTAGGCTATCATGGATCAAGCATCTCAGACTAGGAAAGCTGATATAGAATCAGGTCTTCCTCTATCCATATAATCTTATTCAGTATGATGTTAAACTGGCTAAACTGATCCCAGAGATGCTATATGAATATGGAATTGTTCATTTCCATTCTAGGGCTATCATTCCAGTTTACTCCTCATCATGTCCTGAGTTGATATTAGCATTGACATGTTTATTGATGTGATTCACCTGTAATTCATTTAGGAGAATGGAACAAGACAATGACACAGTGACTCAGCATCAGTCATTAGATTGGATTAGACAGGGCATAACCCTATTATCATTCCCCTGTCTGTCTCTGTCACTGTACACACGCCATCTGCAAATAAACCTACATGGTATCTATCCTTAGTTTATTTTGACGGATAGTTTGTCAGACATGCTCCAATAGATTTCTGTGGACAATGTGTGCTGTACTAGGAAAAGCAGTTGAAAGAGACAGGAACAGTGTGTGTGTGTGTGTGTGTGTGTGTGTGTGTGTGTGTTTGTGCTTTTGCATGTATGCGTCAGTCTGTCTGTCTGTCTGTCTGTCTGTCTGTCTGTCTGTCTGTCTGTCTGTCTGTCTGTCTGTCTGTCTGTCTGTCTGTCTGTCTGTCTGTCTGACTGACTGACTGACTGACTGACTGACTGACTGACTGACTGACTGACTGACTGACTGACTGACTGACTGACATGTGTGTGCAGTATTCCACCATATTTCTCTGTGTTCCCAGTGGAGTGAGGTCACCAACATTGTCTCAGCCAACAGGACTGTGGATCCTCACGCAGCCCACGGCGGGATGATCTGGTTGCCATGGTGACTGATTAAAGCACTGTTTGCCAGTCGGCGGGGTAGTGCCTTGAGTTGAAGCAGACATAAAACTTTGGTTTAATACATAGAACACACAAACAAATACACACATATGCACATACATGCAGTATACATATCATGCATAGCACACACACACTTGCCCTAGCAAAACCACCCTAACACACAAGCAAGCACACATGACAGGATATATAGCCTGTCAAAATAAACGTCTGCTTCAACTGTATCTGGCGATTTATTTTGAATTATTGATATTGAACGAGTGACTCTTAACTGCACCGTATAACTGTAGTTATATTGGATAGTAAGAACATGGACCCCCGTACTCCATCCACTGCTTGTTTGTAGAGTGAGACAGCTAGAGCGTCTATAAATCCTACTAAGACCACTCTCCTGTCCTGTCCCAACCTTGCTCTGCCACTGCCCTGTCCTCAACATGACATGAGTGGAGGAGGAAAGCAAAATGAACCGAACAGCTGCTCCTTATTCAATTAGTGTCCCGCCGCCTGTCTCAGCTTCTGCTGCTGGTTGATTTAGACTAATGCATCCTGATCAATACCCTGTAATGGGTTCTGCACGCTGGGAACAGCATGTGCTCTGAGTCTCTCTCTGTGCTCGCCCATAAGACTGCTGGGAACCTGAGGGTCATATTCATTAGGGTGCACCGTAAAAAAAATGTTTTGTTATTGAAAAAATAAACGTTCAGGTAGTTCAAGTCGGTTTTCTTTCATTTGGTTCCTAATAATACAACCCAGAATACTGAATGTGGGTAGAGGACACTCACCACAGAAAAACATAGAACTATGAAATAGTTATTTAGAATACAGTGATGGTCACACTTTTGGTCACAATGACCTTCATCTGACATCATGAGAACCATACAAGCTTTCTCAGTTACCCTGAACTTTTTTTATTTTTTTTATTTTACTAGGCAAGTCAGTTAAGAACAAATTCTTATTTTCAATGACGGCCTAGGAACAGTGGGTTAACTGCCTGTTCAGGGGCAGAACAACAGATTTGTACCTTGTCAGCTCGGGGATTTGAACTTGCAACCTTCTGGTTACTAGTCCAACGCTCTAACCACTAGGCTACCCTGCCGCCCCACTCACCTGACTACAGAGCAGGACCTTTGACCCCTCCATCTAGGAGCATAACTGCAGAATGCCTCAGTTACCATGAACTCCTCAACACCCTCAGTCGTTTTGTACAGGACTTATATTTAGGTATGGACCGTCCAACGTGGAGACGTTACTAGGGGTCATCCAAGTCAGAACCACTTAACACAACCTTTGACCCCTCTGTCTTGAATACGGTATATCTATTATTCCATCAGATGTACCAATGTACCAATACCAGATGTACCAATACCAGAGACCCATTAAAGGACTTAGGCCATGTGAGGATTGTGCCCAGTAAAGCCGTTCCCAGATCTTTATTGCTGTCTCAGCCCTGCCCTGCCACACCGCTTGTCTGAGGTCTACTTAGCACAGCCCTTAGAATGACTGGGACTGACTCTTTCTCTCTCCACTCTCTCCACTCTCTTCCCCTCTCTCTATCTGTCTATCTGTCTCTCTGCCTATCTGTCTCTCTGCCTATCTGTCTCTCTCTCTCTCTCTCTAAATGTCTGTCTCACAGTCCCCCCCCCTCTCTCTCTCTCTCTAAATGTCTGTCTCACTGTCTCCCCCCCCCCCTCTCTCTCTCTCTAAATGTCTGTCTCACTGTCTCTTCCCCCCCCCTCTCTCTCCCTCTCTGTTACTCTCTCTGGGCTCCTCAGGCAGACTGGAGTTGATTATAGCGTGTTGTCTCAGGTTTAGTCTGGATAGCACAGGAGGAAATTAAATGTTCACGTTACAGGTCAGCCTGGATACACGTTGCTTAATATATTGATGGGATTCTGGGCACGAGTTACAATTTCAGAGAAACTGAATCTATTATGTCCTAATTCTGAAATCCCAGTGTACATACATATCTGATGGATGACTTCAATGACATAAGAACTGGTGGAATTTGTTTTAGTTTGAATAGATGATCTACTAAAACATTTGTTTAATTGTTGACGACCAGGAATTCTATCATTCATATTTGTAAGATGAGTCCCTCATGTCATAGGAGTGTTTGTTTAGCTTTAGTGATACCTTCTGTCCATAATGCTCCCATTAATTGTCATGTTCTGACCTTTATTTCCTTTGTTTTGTCTTTATTTAGTATGGTCAGGGCGTGAGTTGGGGTGGGCAGTCTATGTGTGTTTTTCTTTGTTGGGGTTTTGAGTTCAGCCTAGTATGGTCCTCAATCAGAGGCAGGTGTCGTTAGTTGTCTCTGATTGAGAATCATACTTAGGTAGCCTGGGTTTCACTTTTGAGTGGTGGATGTTTGTTTCTGTGTGAGTGTTTGTTGCCACATGGTACTGTTTTGTTCACGTTTATTGTTTTGTATTTCATAGTGTTCAGTTTATGTCTCAAAATAAACGTTATGGACACTTACCACGCTGCGCATTGGTCCTCTGATCCTTCTCTCTACTCCTCCTCAGAAGAGGAGGAAGAATGCCGTTACATTAATGATGATATGTCTATGAGCCATGCCAGAGAACTCAGGCACACCAAACTTGTCAGCCCACATTGGTTTGGAGACTGGTTTGGAGACACCTACACCACCCGATGTTACAGGAAGGCCATAAAGATCATCAAGGACATCAACCACCCGAGCCACTGCCTGTTCACCCCGCTATTATCCAGAAGGCGAGGTTAGTACAGGTGCATCAAAGCTGGGACCGAGAGACTGAAAAACAGCTTCTATCTCAAGGCCATCAGACTGTTAAACAGCCACCACTAACATTGAGTGGCTGCTGCCAACACACTGACACTGACTCAACTCCAGCCACTTTAATAAAGGGAATTGATGGGAAATGATGTAAATATATCACTAGCCACTTTAAACAATGCTACCTTATATAATGTTACTTACCCTACATTATTCATCTCATATGCATACGTATATACTGTACTCTATATCATCGACTGCATCCTTATGTAATACATGCATCACTAGCCACTTTAACTATGCCACTTTGTTTACATACTCATATGTATATACTGTACTCGATACCATCTACTGTATCTTGCCTATGCTGCTCTGTACCATCACTCATTCATATATCCTTATGTACATATTCTTTATCCCCTTACACTGTGTATAAGACAGTAGTTTAGGAATTGTTAGTTAGATTACTTGTTGGTTATTACTGCATTGTTGGAACTAGAAGCACAAGCATTTCGCTACACTCGCATTAACATCTGCTAACCATGTGTATGTGACAAATAAAATTTGATTTGGAGAAAAACAGCAGGTTGAAGGAGGGAAGAGTCACCTTGCATCATGTACTAATCCCTATGTCTTGCTCTATTGTGCCTTCTCAGTCTAATGAGCATTAAGAGGTCATGGCCAGGATGACCTAAAACTCCTTGTCACTGATTCAGACTGTTTGGCAATTACATCTACATCAGATTTTTTATTTATTTGTTTTTTAGTGTGTGTGTGTGTGCGTGCGTGTGCACCTGTGCCCCACTAAGTAACACATAGTGACTGCAGCAGTACCCTTGTTCTCCACTCTGCAGTGAACAGTCCCAGCAGCAGGCCTGTGCAGTGTGCTCTCCATGCTCAGTGGCCCGTGACAGAGCTCCAGATGACTTGCCCATGATGAGCATGCCCATTAGTATCACTGCTGTTATTATCACACCAGCCCTTTATGATGCTCCAGTCTGGTCGCCCAGAGAGGGGCATGGCCATGTACATCAGACATGACACAGGGAGTGCAGCCATTAACTAACAAGCTAAGCCAGGCAGTGTCTCCCTATAGTTCCTATGTGGCCTGCAAATCCCCCACAGAATACAACACTCTGGGAGCCCCATTGTAGCACAGGTTCTGGGGTAACGCAGGGTCTCACAGCATATTGTCACACCGTTGCATTCCTGATCTGTCAGAGCTGGCTTAAACATGTATTAGTCAGACCTCTGTAAATACACAGTAGTGAGGATAGCCTGGTTGTGTTGCTCTGAGGCAAGGCTGCATGGTATCATACTGTGTGAGGGCCTCAACGGCGGTTGTGTGTTCATGTGTATTTGTGTGTGTGTGTTCTGTTCCAATCTGCTTTTCATTGGACAATTAGATCCCTTTGGCTGTAATGATGTCCACGCTATAGCTTGTTTCCTCTCATAACTTTGGGGATACGTAAGGGGTTCAATCATGATCTGTTGTTTATAGAGCACTAGTTGTTTTAAACAAGATACAGTACTAAACTTCTGCCATTGATGAGTTGTACTGTTGTGCTGCCAAATATAGATTTCATTGACCACTCTTTCCTAGTTTTTGTATGTTTTGCTTATCCATCATCTACTGTAAACAAACATACCTCTCATTCTTCAGTTCTTTAAATAGAGCAATATAATTAGTTGAATGAGCAGTAATGTAATACAGATCTTCTTTATTGGTACAATTCCTGCTTCACTTTATGTCCTCCAGTCGTATATTTAATGGGGATTCCTGTTCTGGTCATTCTATTTCTATAAGTAGTGGATCCAATGCGTCATAAATCATGCCATCTTACATAAAGGTGTCAGTAACAGATGCAGCGATTAGGACAGAGGCATCTTGGGACTAACTGCTTCTTCATGTCTCTTACAACTCAAGAGTTCTCAATAGCAGTTTCACACTTGCTGCTCACTTTGACTTAATTCATGCAGAATGCTGGGTGCTCCACCCTGATTCCTGTACTGGATGATCCAGTGGAGTGTGAAAAGAGATGTCAGGAGAGCTTTGTGTAGTGAGAGGCCTTTCCTCTGCACCAGTGGTTCTCAATCCTGGTCTTGGGGACACCACATTTTTGTTTTTGCCCTAACACAACACACCTGATGCAAATAATCAAAGCCTGAAGATGAGTTCATGATTTGAATCAGATGTGTAGTGCTAGGGCAAAAACAATAATGTGTACCCCTTTGGGTCCCCAGGACCAGGATTGAGAACCACTGATCTACACGCTTCAGATCCATGGTGATGATATAGACTACACACACACACACACACACAGAGACAGACCAGTGTAAAGCTTCTGTCAGATTTGTAGCAGTTAGAAATGAGATGAATTAAACTCTCTTTACACAGTTAAAAATGTCTTGTAAGACTGGCGACTGGACATCCGTTCACAAAAGCAGATCTGTTCAATTGTAATATAGTGAATACAATGGCTTTATCATCCCCTGTTATTTTTCTCTCTAAACCACCACTTGATGCAATGCTTATTCAACACACAGTTTATGTGGATCATCCCTCTCCTCTGATTCTGTGATACAGCTGTTTGTTTTTCTGGCCCGTGGGAAGTCTGAGTGGCAGTCGAAGTGTGTGTGTGTGTGTGTGTGTGTGGTGTGTGTGAGTGTGTAGGGCAGAAGGGAGTTGTAACAGAGATCCACACACACTGACATTTTTCCTTGAGAGCCTGAGTAGAATGTGAGCCCACTACCACCCACTCGCACGTTAGAGAGGACATCAAAGCCCTACCAACTCCCAATAATGTAAAGCAATATGGCTGAGGAGGCAGGCCTGGCATCAAGGCTGGCTATGTCAAGTCTAGGTTTATCCACATACAATATATAAAAAGGATACTAGGCTCTCTGACAAAAAAAACAATCTATCCAGATACAACCAAACGCTTTGCAGAACCTTGCAGAACCCATCATCCTAATAAATGCTTTGCAGAACCCATCTTCCTAATATTGAGTTGCACCGACGCCCTTTTGCCATCAGAACAGCCTCAGTTCATAGGGGCATGGACTCTACAAGGTGTTGAAAGCGTTCCACAAGGATGCTGGCCCATGTTGACTCCAAGCTTCCCACAGTTGTGTCAAGTTGGCTGGATGTCCTTTGGGTGGTGGAATATTCTTGATACACAAGGGAAACTGTTAAGCGTGAAAACAGGATGGACCAAGGACTAAGTGCCTCGACAGCTGAGGTGATTGTCTAATGTTGGATGGTCTGTACAGTTCTAACATTACCTCTCTCTGTGACAACAAACTAGAACCTAACGCAAAGGCCTTCAATCTAAATGCAAAACAAGTGTTTATTTAGTGTGACAAATTGTTTTAAAGAAACATCACATTGTAGAATATACTGTAGTAATGTTTCCTTAATCTTAAATTGAATTACACTTCCATATTGTTCGTCTGTCTGCCTTGGAGAAATGGACAGCCTTGTCCACAGACACAGTATGTTTTACTACTGGGGCCTAACAGTCTGTCTGCCTTGGAGAAATGGACAGCCTTGTCCACAGACACAGTATGTTTTACTACTGGGGCCTAACAGTCTGTCTGCCTTGGAGAAATGGACAGCCTTGTCCACAGACACAGTATGTTTTACTACTGGGGCCTAACAGTCTGTCTGCCTTGGAGAAATGGACAGCCTTGTCCACAGACACAGTATGTTTTACTACTGGAGCCTAACAGTCTGCCTGCCTTGGAGAAATGGACAGCCTTGTCCACAGACACAGTATGTTTTACTACTGGGGCCTAACAGTCTGCCTGCCTTGGAGAAATGGACAGCCTTGTCCACAGACACAGTATGTTTTACTACTGGGGCCTAACAGTCTGTCTGCCTTGGAGAAATGGACAGCCTTGTCCACAGACACAGTATGTTTTACTACTGGGGCCTAACAGTCTGTCTGCCTTGGAGAAATGGACAGCCTTGTCCACAGACACAGTATGTTTTACTACTGGGGCCTAACAGTCTGTCTGCCTTGGAGAAATGGACAGCCTTGTCCACAGACACAGTATGTTTTACTACTGGGGCCTAACAGTCTGCCTTCCTTGGAGAAATGGACAGCCTTGTCCACAGACACAGTATGTTTTACTACTGGGGCCTAACAGTCTGCCTTGGAGAAATGGACAGCCTTGTCCACAGACACAGTATGTTTTACTACTGGGGCCTAACAGTCTGCCTTGGAGAAATGGACAGCCTTGTCCACAGACACAGTATGTTTTACTACTGGGGCCTAACAGTCTGCCTGCCTTGGAGAAATGGACAGCCTTGTCCACAGACACAGTATGTTTTACTACTGGGGCCTAACAGTCTGCCTGCCTTGGAGAAATGGACAGCCTTGTCCACAGACACAGTATGTTTTACTACTGGGGCCTAACAGTCTGTCTGCCTTGGAGAAATGGACAGCCTTGTCCACAGACACAGTATGTTTTACTACTGGAGCCTAACAGTCTGCCTTGGAGAAATGGACAGCCTTGTCCACAGACACAGTATGTTTTACTACTGGGGCCTAACAGTCTGTCTGCCTTGGAGAAATGGACAGCCTTGTCCACAGACACAGTATGTTTTACTACTGGGGCCTAACAGTCTGTCTGCCTTGGAGAAATGGACAGCCTTGTCCACAGACACAGTATGTTTTACTACTGGGGCCTAACAGTCTGCCTGCCTTGGAGAAATGGACAGCCTTGTCCACAGACACAGTATGTTTTACTACTGGGGCCTAACAGTCTGTCTGCCTTGGAGAAATGGACAGCCTTGTCCACAGACACAGTATGTTTTACTACTGGGGCCTAACAGTCTGCCTGCCTTGCTACAGTACTGCATTAGAAGTCAAAAAGGGCTGCATAATACATAACTATGAAGTGCTACGTTTGAGCGACCTCTGATTGGCTGTGACGGTCACTGTCCCAACAAGACCCTAGCCAGATCCAGCCAATCAGGAGACTGTGTTCACTCTGGTAAACACAGATCAGAGATAACCAGACAGTTAATTAATTGTTTACTGAAAACCCTGGGAAGTTTAGCTAAACCATATTCTAGAGTACACTGTTGTTTTGTGTATGTCTGTGTGGAGTGATCCTGACGTTGAGAAAACTGTTTTATTTGTTGTTGTGGTTATCAAGCTTGATTGCAGCCAGAGCTGATCTGATCTGGCAGTGAATCACTAACATATCTCCTTGTCTGTGGAGAATAGTGGAACCACATGTTGTTGACTAAATCTAATGATTATTATTATTTGCTTCGATTCAAAGCTTCAGAAAGGAATGTCATTGGTCCATTACATTATTCCATGTATACTGTAGAAAGCAAAAACGGTATTGAATGTGTATTTTACTATGAAGAATTGCCTATGGATGCTCTGAGAGTACGTATGTTCCTGGCAAAGACAACACAATGACCTTACCGATGGTCCAGTCTGCCAAGCCAGGGAGGAGACGTGAAGTGTTTCTGGGACAATCACAGAGCATTATCTTTGCATCAGTGTCTGTGGTCTGGTTCATTCAGGGTGTATCCTGGACCGCTATCACAGTTTACATATGTCATCATTTGGAGGGACAGTGAAATAGACAGAGAGCCCCTCTTTCCCAGATGGAGTGTAAAATACTCTCAACCCTCTTTCCAAATTATTTCCTTGCTGCCATGAACAGTGGAATGAATGTTCTTTCCCAGCTTCCCAGCCACTAGCTAACTGCGCTCCAGTTGCTAGCTGCGCTTGTTCCAAGCCTCAAGATCAATTTTCTTGACTGTAAAATGGCTGAAAATGTAAAGCAGGTTGTTATCATTATGTAATCATGGCACTTATGCGGATCCAGCAGCCTGCCCTATGACGGTCACTCGGGTTTCTTGCTTGTATCCCTCTTCAACTGCGGCTCTGGCAAGTTTATTTTTATGATAAAAGTAAGTGTGCAGTAATCTGTTCATTCAGGAAATTAATCTGGACCACGTATTGTTAGATATGGTTTATCAGCGAATGCAAGGACAATCAATGCTGTTTTACCCTACTGCGAACAGAGGTCTTGGTCTGTGCTACAGAGTGTATAGACTCAATGAGTTCTGTAATAGGTGAGATCTGTCAAATGAATATTATAATATGCATTGTCAGGGTGTGTATGTGCTTGAGCATGTGATGTATTGTTTATCATTCAAAGACAGGTATCTAATGTGCATTGTTCAAGTGTTTGCATTTGCACGCAGTGTAGAATATCACACATAGCTTTGAATGAAACAACAGCAGTGCATCTGTCTGGTTTCTCAAGCGATCTATATATAGCCTTTCTCCCAGTAAGCCTGTCTAAGGCATGCTGGTCAAGCTCCCATATAAGGGACAAGTGGTATGTCTTATTGAACATGTGTTATTTCTGTACCCTGCCAGTTTGGAGCACTGAGGTTACATTTTGTGCCCAGCTCAGTAGTAGTAGACAGACAGACCGATACTTCTCAGATCTGTCAGTCAAGTCCTCCCTGTTGCCTTGGTGCATTAGCTCCATTTACCCCACCCCTCCTCAAGACTTCCCATTGTGTGTTTCTTTACAGGCGGCCCGGGAGCCCCCCCTTTGTGAGCCAGTGGGTGTGTGACGTTACCGCTGAGAGGAGGGGCCCCCTATCCCCTGTCTGGCCAATCCTCAAACTCGGCGACTAGGTCACATAAGAATCCCCCCTTTCAGGTTGCCATGGTAACATGCACTGGACCAGGCAGCATCTTGCTTTGGTGAGAAGGGAAGACAAGAAAGGAGAGAGAGGGAGGGAGAGAACGAGAACAAACCACAGACAGGGGAATCACCTAAGCTCTTCAGCTGCTGCGCCTCTTCCCTCTGTAAGTACTGTCACCACTCTCTCCTACACATCCAGCACACTGAATTCATATTTGCTGCATGACTGATATTGTGAGTTTATCATTAGCAATGTCATACCTGGTAGATGCCTTTGAAGATTGCAGGGATGACATTGTGCATGTTTCCTTTGTTACACGTGGAATGTGTGTATAGCTGTCTACCTTACGTGAGTCATTTGTTTGCAGGAGTCAGTGAGATCTCACAGTTGTTCTGTGTCTGTAATTTACAGATCTTCAGAGGGAAAGAGATGTCGTAATTAAAAAAAAAAAGGGGTGGTTTGGTTAGAGTGAAATTAGAGACAGTTAAATAATGTCACCTGCAGAGATCTGGATGGATCCCTCTCTGATGTTTCTTAATGACTGTTATTCTCACAGTAGGTTGTGAAACTCCTCTTTTCTATGAGCTCTCTTTATTAGCTCCTCGCCCAGCAAGGTTTCTCCCTCTGTCTCAAGTCAATTGGAGTCAGTCGATGTCCTCGGGCCCCCTGTGGTTAGTTTAATTAGCAAACCCCTGCAAATACAACTAGGGCAACCTGTTCCGACAGGATGTCCCCATATGTGGAATGTCCTTGGAGGGAGGATGGAGACAATTATGTCATCCTTCCCTATGGGAAGCACTACAGGTTTCTTCAAAGTCAATCGGTTGTTGTCGTGGCTGAATGTATTTTTGGTCCTATGGAGTGACCTTGTCTTGTGCTGTGATGTGACAGATGTGGTGTGGTAATTTTGTCATTATGCAATCAGTATTTAACTTAAGATATGTGAGAGCAGCAATTTGAAATGTTGTGAACCCTTGCCAATCAATATGATGTTGTAGTGTTTCATAACATTACATAGCAAAACATTAATATCGTAAAAGTTCATTATTGCGTTATTATGCAGCGAACAAGCAATCTACACACTACGGTACAGTAAGTTCATTTATTGGACAGCAGGATTTTTCATAGAAGCTGGTTTCTCCTTTCTATCATAGCTCTGTAAATAGGAACTAATGTAATCGGGAAGATCAGAGTTGTATGTTTACTTGACTTTACATTACTGAACTGGCTACTATTTTTAGCTGGACTGAGAGTCAGTGTGTGAGTTTTTGTAGACCCAGGAGCCCATGTGCCTGCCATTGTACTGTAGGCCTAACTAAACCTCTATTAGATGATCTGCATGATAAGAAATTAATGGAGGCAGCAGTGTGTGGGATCAGGGCTCTAAAGTGTGACGAAATATTTTGTTGTGCGACCACAAGTTTTATTTTGAGAGCAGTGTGACTATGAAAAAAATCTTCCAGAATATGTTGTAATGATAAGGCTTCGCGCTGTACGGTTCTTTCCGACGAGTTCAGATTCGATAGCGCCATGGTTGCACCTTTACTACAACGAAAATGGATTGCTTCTACCCCAACCAGGTCAAAAGATCTGCAACTGACACATATTAAAGTGCTACATTTTTATCTTACTATAGCTGATCGCAGGGACCGCATTTTACATACGTGTGGTGGCCCGTTCTAAAACTACTTGCGCGTCGTTAACCATTTGTTTACACTTTGTTCAGTTGTTACCTCATTGGCTGACAACCTGGTAACTTTACCAGTATGTCCAAACATTTGGGGGCACACAAAGAAAGGAAAGGGGCTAACTTCTTCAGGGGATAAATTATCATAGCAATGAATGAATGACAGATCTATTGCATGTCATCATCGCAAGAACGTTTTTAAAGACAGTGTACAATTTCAACGTAATGCATCCCAAGAGAAAGGTGTATTTGCAGACCGCAATTAGGGGCCTTTTCTGATATAGGTGTTTCTTGATATCAAGTTACACCCATTGATGGTCGTCATTGGTTGTGGCTGTTTCTTTCGCATGAAGGACAACAGTTGTGAACCAACTGGAGCATTGTAGCTAAAACTAACCCTAAAAGCTAATTATGCTTGTCCGAACATGTGGTCGGAGGCGCCATATGGATGGTGTGACGCAATTGCCGAGGCACGCAGAGGCCCAATTGAGCTCTTTTGCACGCCCCTCAACTTGTGTAACAATGCGGATGGCTCTGTATAGCTCTGCAGTGACATGATTGGTTGACGGTACGGCGGGAGGTCCTGTATAAATACAAACTCACTTCCTTGACAACTTCCTTCACAACAGCTCTGCGCTGTTCAGCGATGTCCTGAAAGGCGCTACATGGTCAATCTGACGTCTGCATTGGCGGTGCAGCAGAGAAGCCCATTAGGAAATTGGTGCTTTTACACAATGTAGAAACCTAATATTCCACAAATAACGTTGTTATTTCAATGACAGGTATTCATATCAGCATTTTAACTTGTATAATAAACGTATACAGTGTTAGCTTAGTACATATTAGTTTCTAGGGTACAAAATAAGCTAGAATTCATATAGGCTGTATCTCTATCAATTTAAAAAATCGTATTTTCTGATACTCCTAAATTTCATTTGGTACTCTTTAACTTTTTGAAGTTGCAAGCACCAGTGCTACCAATGAAAATGTTTAATGTAGAGCCCTGTGTGTGATATCATTTTTATTTTGTAAGAGGCATTTTTCTTCATGCTTTTTCCTGTGGATTTGACATTTTTTGACTCTGAAATGTTTTCTATTTTTAGCGCTTTACTTGTGAGGTGACAGTTTTATCACTTTGGGTGGTGATTGTCAGATACCATAGGCATTTAGTGTATTATAACATAGTTACCTGGTCATATATCTTTTCTCTCTTACTAGATAAAGGCAGACACTCTCCTGTCACCTCCCATCATTGGACACAGTGGACAGCCAAGCTGACTTCAATGTACAGGACAGATAGATAAAGGTTCTCTATCTCTGCCACTGAAATTGATACAGCACGAACTTCAACTTGAAATGTTGACTCGACGCTACGTGGCATGTGTGTGAGAGGCTAATTTGTAATTGGTTATAAGAATTTAAAGCCAGGGCCATATTTTCAGCTTAACACGTTTCTTACATCAGCTGTCCACTGATATAATAGATAACAATGTCAATACCATAAGAAAGCCACCGGGTTGGTGGCAAGGTAATTACAAATTAGCCTCTCACACACATGCCACGTAGCGTCGAGTCAACATTTCAAGTGTCTGCCTTTCTGGGACATAGAGAGAGAGCAGTCAGAGTCTCTAATGTGCAGAAAGCTGATAGTGGGTTTGTGTGTGTGTGTATTCATGTCTGTGTGTTACAGGGTCGCCTCCTGCCAGCATAATAATACACTCCGGTTTGCACACAATCCCCCTGAACACTCATGTTAGAACAGATAAGGGCCTATTTTTGACACATTTATCTGGGCTTTATCTCAACAAGTCACATCGTAGAGCGGTTGCTGTGTTCAGATCCTCCCTGTCCTTTGTGAACATTTGTACATTTGCAACCAAAGTCACTGATACAGAAGTGTTTCTTATTAAGGGGCAGCCAGCATGAATGCTTATTTTGATTGCCTATTTTCTGCATAAGTCCCATCAGGTAGCCTGATTTCAAATTAAATTCTATTGGTCGCAGACACATATTTAACAGATGTTATCAAAGATTTTTTATAACAAACCCAAGATAGACCACAGCCTGTCGTTTCCAATGGGAGCAGATTATTTATAGTGGGCAGAACAAGCAAGGATGTGGGCAGAACTAAGCAGGAACTAGCGAGAGCCTATTGGCGCATTCTAGTAAATATTTGCATATTTCTGTTAGGGAACGCCTACTCTGTGAAGTGCGCATGTGCAATAACTACATTTGCCATTGCACTCCTTCTAAACAATGCAATTTTTTGAAACTGGCAAAGGGTAAAGTCTATAAAACTTAGTCCACTATGTTCATAACATAGTCTGGTTTTGGAAACAGAAAACTCTATTGAGATCGAATGTTTCATCAATCAGAAAATTAGCAGAATGTCGGCCAAAATCCATCTCGCTCCATCTTCTCCAGCTGCTAGCCACTGGGCTTCCTCTTACCACCATATTTGGTAGTGAGTGGAAATGCCACCCGGATTATAGATCCAACAAAACAGTGCAGTATACCTAACAATACACACAATACACACAAATCAAAACAATTTTAAGAAAGAAATAAAGAAATATCAGAACAAGCAATGTTATATATATATATATATATATATATATATATATATACACCCTTTACCCTTTATATATATATATATATATATATATATATATATATATATATATATATATATATATATATATATATATATATATATATATATATATATATATATATATATATATATATATATATATATGCAGTACCAGTCAATAGTTTGGACACACCTACTCATTCAAGGGTTTTTCTTTATTGCTCCATTGCTCGTGTACCGATTTCCACCGGTCTAATGTCCATTGCTCATGTTTCTGGGCACAAGCAAGTCTCTTCTTCTTATTGGTGTCCTTTAATAGTGGTTTCTTTGCAATTTGACCATGAAGGCCTGATGCTGTTAACTCTAATGAGCTTGTCTTCTGCAGCAGAGGTAACGCTGGGTCTTCCTTTCTTGTCGCGGTCCTCATGAGAGCCAGTTTCATCACAGCACTTGATGGATTTTGCAACTGCATTTTAAGAAACTTTCAAAATTCTTGAAATGTTCCTTATTGACTGACCTTCATGTCTTAAAGTAATGATGAACTGTCATTTCTCTTTGCTTATTTGAGCTGTTCTTGCAGTAATATGGACTTGGTCTTTTACCAAATAGGGCTGTCTCCTGTATACCACCCCTACCTTGTCACAACACAACTGATTGGCTCAAACGTATTAAGAAGGAAATAAATTCCACAAATGAACTTTTAACAAGGCACACCTGTTAATTGAAATGCATTCCAGGTGACTAGCTCGTGAAGCTGTTTGAGAGAATGCCACAAGTGTGCAAAGATGTCATCAAGGCAAAGGGTGGCTACTTTGAAGAATATATTATTATATTAAATATATTTAGATTTGTTTAGCACTTTTTTGCTTACTCCATGATGCCATATGTGTTATTTCAAAGTTTCGATGTCTTCACTATTATTCTACAATGTAGAAAAATTCTGGAATGAGTAGGTGTGTCCAAACGTTTGACTAGTACTGTATGTGTGTGTGTGTACATAATAGTGTGTATAGACAGTTTATGAATAGGAAAGGTGTATACAGCAGAAGTTATGCATGAGCCTTGACTAGAATACAGTATATACATAAGAAGTGGGTAAAACAGTATGTAAACATTGTTAAAGTGACAAGTGTTCACTGGCTATGTACTGTATATAGCCTTTAAAGTTCAGGGCATGGTACTGGGCGGAGGCCGGCTAGTGGTGACGATTTAACAGTGATGGACTGGAGATATATATATATATATATATATATATATATATAAGTTGATTCACCTGTTCTGTCTCTGCCTTCTAGAAGGTGATGATCTTCTTGGCCTTCCTGTGACACTGGGTGTTGTAGATGTCCTGGAGGGCAGGCAGTGTGCCCCCAGTGACGCGTTGGGCTGACCGCACCATCCTCTGGACAGCCATGCGGTTGCAGATGGTACAATTGCCACACCAGGCGGTGATATAGCCAGACAGGATGTTCTTAATGGTGCACCTGTAGAGGTTTGTGAGGGTCTTGGCGACCAAGCCGAATTCCTTCAGCCTCTTATTATTATCATCTTGTCTAGCATCAGCATGTCATTGTCCTTTCCCTTAGTAGCTGGCTATTTGACCTAGATAGTTTGTCTGTATGCATTGCTATGTAGGCTACGTGCGTCATTTTTAAATTGATGTCGTTTTGTCTTTGAGCTCTTCTTGTCTATTAATGTTCTCTGTTATGACATGTTTCATGTTTTGTGTGGACCCCAGGAAGAGTAGCTGCTGCTTTCACAATAGCTAATGGGCATCCTAATAAATTACCAAAATACCAATGGCAACAGTCACAACACTTTAATGTTATTAGTACAAGAGGCAATGTAAGTTTATGGTGGTCGCATGGAGGTCAATTGTTCTGATGACCTTTAGGGTAATGCCCCTCTGATGTGTTTGTTCTGGCAGGGAAAGGCAGGATCCTTGACAACATATTTCATTTGCTGGATGCTTGATGCAGAATGTAACAGTGGAAATGTTGACTTTTGTCGGTAAAGTCTCTCTCGGCTCTGGGCATTTTCATGTGATATCTTGCCATACTGTATGAAAGTGATCAAGTGAAAAACCTATCATGTTCTCAAAATGTAATCTCGGTGACTGGTAACATGACCGAATACAAACAGTGCAGCTATTCCCTCCGCAAGGCTATAAAACAAGCTAAGCGTCAGTATAGAGACAAAGTAGAATCTCAATTCAACGGCTCAGACACAAGAGGTATGTGGCAGGGTCTACAGTCAATCACGGACTACAAAAAGAAAACCAGCCCAGTCACGGACCAGGATGTCTTGCTCCCAGGCAGACTAAATAACTTTTTTGCCCGCTTTGAGGACAATACTGTGTCACTGACACGGCCTGCAACGGAAACATGCGGACTCTCCTTCACTGCAGCCGAGGTGAGTAAAACATTTAAACATGTTAACCCTCACAAGGCTGCAGGCCCAGACGGCATCCCCAGCCACGCCCTCAGAGCATGCGCAGACCAGCTGGCTGGTGTGTTTACGGACATATTCAATCAATCCCTATACCAGTCTGCTGTTCCCACATGCTTCAAGAGGGCCACCATCGTTCCTGTTCCCAAAAAAGCTAAGGTAACTGAGCTAAACGACTACCGCCCCGTATCACTCACTTCCGTCATCATGAAGTGCTTTGAGAGACTAGTCAAGGACCATATCACCTCCACCCTACCTGACACCCTAGACCCACTCCAATTTGCTTACCGCCCAAATAGGTCCACAGACGATGCAATCTCAACCACACTGCACACTGCCCTAACCCATCTGGACAAGAGGAATACCTATGTGAGAATGCTGTTCATCGACTACAGCTCGGCATTTAACACCATAGTACCCTCCAAGCTTGTCATCAATCTCGAGACCCTGGGTCTCGACCCCGCCCTGTGCAACTGGGTACTGGACTTCCTGACGGGCCGCCCCCAGGTGGTGAGGGTAGGCAACAACATCTCCACCCCGCTGATCCTCAACACTGGGGCCCCACAAGGGTGCATTCTGAGCCCTCTCCTGTACTCCCTGTTCACCCATGACTGCGTGGCCACGCACGCCTCCAACTCAATCATCAAGTTTGCGGACGACACAACAGTGGTAGGCTTGATTACCAACAACGACGAGACGGCCTACAGGGAGGAAGTGAGGGCCCTCGGAGTGTGGTGTCAGGAAAAAAACCTCACACTCAACGTCAACAAAACTAAGGAGATGATTGTGGACTTCAGGAAACAGCAGAGGGAACACCCCCCTATCCACATCGATAGAACAGTAGTGGAGAGGGTAGTAAGTTTTAAGTTCCTCGGCATACACATCACAGACAAACTGAATTGGTCCACTCACACAGACAGCATCGTGAAGAAGGCGCAGCAGCGCCTCTTCAACCGAAATTCGGCTTGTCACCAAAAGCACTCACAAACTTCTACAGATGCACAATCGAGAGCATCCTGGCGGGCTGTATCACCGCCTGGTACGGCAACTGCTCCGCCCACAACCGTAAGGCTCTCTAGAGGGTAGTGAGGTCTGCACAACGCATCACCGTTGGCAAACTACCTGCCCTCCAGGACACCTACACCACCCGATGTTACAGGAAGGCCATAAAGATCATCAAGGACAACAACCACCCAAGCCACTGCCTGTTCACCCCGCTATCATCCAGAAGGCAAGGTCAGTACAAGTGCATCAAAGCTGGGACCGAGAGACTGAAAAACAGCTTCTATCTCAAGGCCATCAGACTGTTAAACAGCAACCACTAACATTGAGTGGCTGCAGCCAACACACTGACTCAACTCCAGCCACTTTAATAATGGGAATTGATGGGAAATGATGTAAAATATATCACTAGCCACTTTAAACAATGCTACCTAATATAATGTTTACATACCCTACATTATTAATCTCATATGTATATATACTGTACTCTATATCATCTACTGCATCCTTATGTAATACATGTATCACTAGCCACTTTAACTATGCCACTTTGTTTACATAGTCATCTCATATGTATATACTGTACTCGATACCATATACTGTACCTTGCCTATGCTGCTCTGTACCATCACTCATTCATATATCTTTATGTACATATTCTTTATCCCCTTACACTTGTGTATAAGACAGTAGTTTTGGAATTGTTAGTTAGATTACTTGTTGGTTATTACTGCATTGTCGGAACTAGAAGCACAAGCATTTCGCTACACTCGCATTAACATCTGCTAACCATGTGTATGTGACAAATAAAATTTGATTTGATATTGCATTCGTTTGACAAGTTTGACAAGCTCGCCCTGCCCACATACGTTCGACTCTAGACTCGGTGACAATAACAATTTGTTGGAGCACCTACGTGCACGCACACGCACGCACACACACACACACACACACACGCGCGCGCATATAGTAGGACTACATCACAGGTATCGTTGTCTCGACGTACCTTATATCACACAGATTTGAGGATAAAAAATACACAAGACTTTGCTGCCCCTACCGATGTTTTTGGTCTATTGACAGCCTCACTCTCCAGCTTCACGTTCGATGAAACCAATCAGATTAAACTGAGTTAAAGCATGTCTCACTTTGAACAGTTGAGGGGGGTTTCTCATTGCAGTTCTCTGAACATTTAGAGTTGTATCACAACATGTAAACACTTTTCTTTGATTAAAGCAATCTAGTTTTTATATGTAGTGGTTTAATTTCTGACATTCGCATATTTGCAAAAAATGTTTTCCTATGAAAGCTTCTATTATCGAAGGTTTATGTCCCCCCTCTACAACATCGTGATGCGCTCTCCCGCACCCTCTGTCCGTTTTCAAGTTGCGCCTTCTCGCAGTATAGTTGAATGTGCCAAATAAACTGTAGATTACAGACACATACATTACCAGGCGGAATATAGAAACGGCAATAATAACCGAAATGGGATAAATCTTCCGGATGTACGACAGGATTGTATAAACATATGGACCAAAGCTAAGAAGAGGTGCATTCGCGGATCGTTTGTAAGAGTGTCCATTTTCTAAGATTCTAGCTAGGTAAGTGGGTTACTACTGCACATTTCAGAATGCCACGCGTTGGTGATTTTTATTTTTGTAATTAACTCGTTCACATACGTTACCTTCTTTTCGAAGTGCTTCTCCTCTATATTGATGTGCATTCGGCTCCAAAATATAATTTTCACTCGTTGTTTACATTGGCAGTTGAATATGTGTGTTGGTTTGCAACACATGAATGAGTTAAATTGTATACATTTTTATTCATTATGCATGCATAATGACGTTTCAGACTGCAAGTTATTAACATTTCACCCAGGTTGTTACATTGTCTCATTTTGCATGAAGCATTCTTTGTTACAGAAGAGATTAGGTCGCCCTTTCATTACATTGGGCATGAGAATTATTGGTCTTATGTTTTCGCATATTGCTAACTGGTAGACATTATAAAGTGTAGATTAAGATATGTATATGCTATAAGTGGGCTAATGACCGTGACATCTGTCCTCCAGTAGCGGTGCGTGGGTAAAATCACCGGGATAGCCAACCCCAAATAAAAGCCACATTACAACCTATGGGTTGTGATAATTGCATTGTTTGTTCTATAACCTGTTAGTTAATATGCCTTGACACCGTGATATATAGACAGTGGTGGTTCTAGCTTGTATGGCTCCCTAGGCGACCCCCCTCCCCTTCAGCCCCCCTCCAACCAACAAAAACAAACACCATTCTGCAATAACTGTACATTTTATCCAGACATTTGGAACAACACAAATAAATAATCATAAAATTTTAAAACTATAGAAATTAGAGTTCGACCAATTTAATCGGCATACCCGATTTCTAACCGATTATGGCCGATTACATTGCATTCCACAAGGAAACTGCATGGCAGGCTTGACCACCTGTTACGCGAGCGCATCACGGAGCCAAGGTAAGTTGCTAGCTAGCATTAAACTTATCTTATAAAAAAACAATCAATCTTCACATAATCACTGGTAATCAACATATCGTTGATGATATTACTAGGTTAACTAGCTTGTCCTGCGTTGCATATAATCAATGCGGTGCATGTTAATCTGTCATCGAATCACAGCCTACTTGCCAAATGGGGGATGATTTAGCAACAAAAAAAAGTACCTTACCATAAACATCAATGACTTTCTTAAAATCAATACACCGAAGTATATTTTTTTAAACCTGCATATTTGGTTAAAATAATTATTGTTAGCAGGCAATATTAACTAGGGAAATGGTGTCACTTTTCTTGCGTTCATTGCACGCAGAGTCAGAGTACATGCAACAGTTGGATGCCTGGCTCGTTGCAAACTAATTTGCCAGAATTGTACATAATTATGACAATACATTGAAGGTTGTGCAATGTAAGAGCAATATTTAGACTTAGGGTTGCCACCCGTTCGATAAAATACGTAACGGTTCCGTATTTCACTGAAAGAATAAACGTTTTGTTTTCGAAATGATAGTTTCTGGATTTGACCATATTAATGACCTAAGGCTTGTATTTCTGTGTTTATTATAATTAAGTCTATGACTTGATAGAGCAGTCTGACTGAGCGGTGGTAGGCGGCAGCAGGCTTGTAAGCATTCATTCAAACAGCACTTTCCTGCGTTTGCCAGCAGCTCTTAGCAATGCTTGAAGCACAGCGCAGTTTATGACTTCAAGCCTATCAACTCCTGAGATTAGACTGGCAATACTAAAGTGCCTATTAGAACATCCAATAGTCAAAGTTATATGAAATACAAATGGTATAGAGAGAAATAGTTGACACGTCATAATTCCTATAATAACTACAACCTAAAACTTCTTAACTGGAAATATTCAACCACCAGATTTCATATGTTCTCATGTTCTGAGCAAGGAACTTAAACTTGAGCTTTTTTACATGGCACATATTGCACTTTTACTTTCTTCTCTATTATTTAAACCAAATTGTGTATGTTTCATTATTTATTTGAGACTAAATAGATTTTATTTATGTATTATATTAAGTTAAAATAAGTGTTCATTGTTCATTCAGTATTGTTGTAATTGTCATTTTTACAAAAAAAAAATATATACTGCTCAAAAAATAAAGGGCCCACTAAAATAACACATCCTAGATCTGAATTAATGAAATATTCTTATTAAATACTTTTTCTTTAAATAGTTGTAATGTGCTGACAACAAAATCACACAAATTATCAATGGAAATCAAATTTATCAACCCATGGAGGTCTGGATTTGGAGTCACACTCAAAATTAAAATGGAAAACCACACTACAGGCTGAACCAACTTTGGTGTAATGTCCTTAAAACAAGTACAAATGAGGCTCAGTAGTGTGTGTGGCCTCCACGTGCCTGTATGACCTCCCTACAATGCCTGGGCATGCTCCTGATGAGGTGGCGGATGGTCACCTGAGGGATCTCCTCCCAGACCTGGACTAAAGCATCCGCCAACTCCAGGACAGTCTGTGGTGCAACGTGGCGTTGGTGGATGGAGCGAGACATGATGTCCCAGATGTGGTCAATTGCGTTCAGGTCTGGGGAACGGGCGGGCTAGTCCATAGCATCAATGCCTTCCTCTTGCAGGAACTGCTGACACACTCCAGCCACATGAGGTCTAGCATTGTCTTGCATTAGGAGGAACCCAGGGCCAACCGCACCAGCATATGGTCTCACAAGGGGTCTGAGGATCTCATCTCGGTACCTAATGGAAGTCCGGCTACCTCTGGCGAGCACATGGAGGTCTGTGCGGCCCCCCAAAGAAATGCCACCCCACACCATGACTGACCCACCGCCAAACCGGTCATGCTGGAGGATGTTGCAGGCAGCAGAACATTCTCCACGGCGTCTCTAGACTGTCACATGCTCAGTGTGAACCTGCTTTCATCTGTGAAGAGCACAGGTGCCAACGGCGAATTTGCCAATCTTGGTGTTCTCTGGCAAATGCCAAACGTCCTGCACGGTGTTGGGCTGTAAGCACAACCCCCACCTGTGGACGTTGGGCCCTCATACCACCCTCATGGAGTCTGTTTCTGACCATTTGAGCAGACACATGCACATTTGTGGCCTGCTGGAGGTCATTTTGCAGGGCTTTGGCAGTGCTCCTCCTGCTCATCCTTGCACAAAGGCGGAGGTAGTGGTCCTGCTGCTGGGTTGTTGCCCTCCTATGGCCTCCTCCACGTCTCCTGATGTACTGGCCTGTCTCCTGATGTACTGGCCTGTCTCCTGGTAGCGCCTCCATGCTCTGGACACTACGCTGACAGACACAGCAAACCTTCTTGCCACAGCTCGCATTGATGTGCCATCTTGGATGAGCTGCACTACCTGAGCCACTTGTATGGGTTGTAGACTCCATCTCATGCTACCACTAGAGTGAAAGCACCGCCAGCATTCAAAAGTGACCAAAACATCAGCCAGGAAGCATAGGAACTGAGAAGTGGTCTGTGGTCACCACCTGCAGAACCACTCCTTTATTGGGGGTGTCTTGCGAATTGCCTATAATTTCCACCTGTTGTCTATTCCTTTTGCACAACAGCATGTGAAATTTATTGTCTATCAGTGTTGGTTCCTAAGTGGGCAGTTTGATTTCACAGAAGCGTGATTGACTTGGAGTTACATTGTGTTGTTAAAATAAAGTGTTCCCTTTATTTTTTTGAGCAGTATATATATATATATATATAGGCTGATTTTAATTGGTATCGGCTTTTTTTTGGCCCTCCAATAATCGCTATCGGCGTTGAAAAATCATAATCGGTCGACCTCTTAATATAAAAATATATTAAAAAAATAAGACTCATAAATTTCAAAAGTAGCAACAAAGACAAATAGAAACACATTTGTGTTGATTTGGCACTCGAACATCAATACATTACCCATCCCCCAACACTGTCAACCAAGAGTCAAGACTAAACCAATTCACCTTGGTGGTGTGCAGACTGGTTTTATATTATCTTAACAATTTTGCAGAAAAACAGAAAAAAAAATGCAACAATATGTCTGAAACGAAATATTCATAGTATTATGAATGAATTGTGGTTTATTTGGTAGTGTGACAGATTTGACTAATTGTGTTAGTACTGTACAAAGTTAGAGGTGTGCTACTTGATGATAGACTAGCCGCTCCCCTTTCCTCGGGCTTCTAGTGGGGAGACCTGAGGTCAACCTACACCCGCCCCCCTCCCCATCTCGTACTTCTGAGTGGGAGACCTTCCCAGGCAGTAGCCTGCCTTGCTCACAAAAATTCAATCCCACATTTGTTTCGCTACAAACCCGGTGAATTCCACAAAACATATTCCATGTAACAAACAGTTACATGACCTATAACATGGTCAAGCAAGATAATGTTTCTGACATTTTCTGACTGCTTAACAACTATTGATTTAGAACCCTGGAGACGCACACACACTTCCGGCGCCGACAGATGGCTGTTTCCCTTCGCGTTCCTAGGAAACTATGCAGTATTTATTTTTTTTTTTTTTTTACGTGTTATTGCTTACATTGGTACCCCAGGTAATCTTAGGTTTTATTACATACACTCGGGAGGAACTACTGGATATAAGAGCAACGTCAACTCGTCATCATTATGACCAGGAATACGACTTTCCCGAAGCGGATCCTCTGTTTCACCCAGGATAATGGATTGGATCCCAGCCGGCGAACCAAAACAACAATGCCGTAAAAGGTGCAGACGAAGCGGTCTTCTGGTCAGGCTCCAGGACGGGAGGGAAACTGACTGCAAAGCACTTAAGTCCTTAGGCAACATGAATGGGAAATATTGCACAATGACAACAGAATAACCTCAATCTATGTTTGACTATTCTGTTACAATGTACTATAAAGGTAATCTGCTTTTGTTGCCTATGTGCACTTGTCAAACCACATTTGACTCTCGTTTGCCATTTTAGGGGGGGGGTCACTGTCTTGCACTGATCTTTGTTGATTGACTGCACACTGATGCCAACAACACTAGTCTAATGTACTTAACATGACTTCATCTGACCCAGATTTGACTATTAATCAGCACGTATGCAAAGGTCAGTCTGTGGCTAAGTGACACACATTTCCTCTGGACAAATGGGCTCTTACTCTCTCTTAGCGGAGTAATCCAGTGCATTTAGCCTACATCATTGAATTTGATTATGGATTCCATGTGTTGCATTTTGCCAGGCCCTCTGTGTACTGTATGCTCTGGTGATCCTAGATAAGAGCAAAGGTCTGGCCTCAGTGTGCATAGTAATGTGGATTTTGATATAATGCTAGCAGTGGTGTCTGGGTTAATGCAACTAAACCAGGCTCCTCTGATCTGTGCTACTGCAGATCTGCATTACCTTTACCTAAAGACTGTGATTAGGGTTGGGTGCTATCCAGATTTTCATATTGCCGTACCGTCCTTCTCTCACCCGGAATTGACGGTTTTACAAGTTTAGTACACAAGTGTGTGCCAAAAAAACAAAAAGCCCATTGGGAGTTTATTACCAGAATGCTGACAAAATACCTGAAATCCAGCTCATAAAGGTATACATGTATAGGTAGGAGCTACCGAATGTCATTTTTGGTAAGTCTGGACATTTTGCAAGCAGATGTGAATGAGAGATGTACAAATGAACACAGTTTTGATACATGCAGTACTGGCTCTCCAGCAGTATGTCTACAAGCTGTGTCTGTGTGGAGTCTGGAGTAGAGGTCGACCGATTATGATTTTTCAACAGCGATACCAATACCGATTTTATTGGAGGACATAAAAAAGCCAATACCAATTAATCAGCCGAATGGTATTTTATTTTAATAAATAAATAATGAAACATGTTAAATTTGGTTTAAATAATGCAAAAACAAAGTGTTGGAGAGGAAAGTAAAAGTGCAATATGTGCCATGTAAGAAAGATAACGTTTAAGTTCCTTGCTCAGAACATGAGAACATATGAAAGCTGGTGGTTCCTTTTAACATGAGTCTTCAATATTCCCAGGTAAGAAGTTTTAGGTTGTAGTTATTATAGGAAGTTTAGGACTATTTCTCTCTATACCATTTGTATTTCATATACCTTTTTGACTATTGGATGTTCTTATAGGCACTTTAGTATTGCTAGTGTAACAGTATAGCTTCCGTACCTCTCCTCGCTCCTACCTGGGCTCGAACCAGGGACATAACGACAACAGCCATCCTCAAAGCAGTGTTACCCATGCAGAGCAAGGGGAACAACCACTCCAAGTCTCAGAGCGAGTGACATTTGAAACTCTATTAGGGCGCACCTCGCTAACTAGCTAGCCATTTCACATTACATCGTTACACCAGCCTCATCTCGGGAGTTGATAGGCTTGAATTCATAAACAGCAGAGCTGCTGGCAAAACGCACAAAAGTGCTGTTTGAATGAATACTTATGAGCCTGCTGGTGCCTATCATCGCTCAGTCAGACTGCTCTATCAAATCATATCCTTAATTATCACATAATAACACACAGATACGAGCCTTAGGTCATTAATATGGTTGAATCTGGAAACAAAACAAGACGTTTATTCTATCAGTGAAATACGGAACCGTTCCGTATTTTATCTAACGGGTGGCATCCATCGGTCTAAATATTCCTGTTACATTGTACAACCTTCAATGTTATGTCATAATTACGTAAAATTCTGTCAAATTAGTTCGCAATGAGCCAGGCTGCCCAAACTGTTTCATATACTCTGACTTTGCATGCAATGAACGCAGGAGAAGTGACACAATTTCACCTGGTTAATATTGCCTGCTAACCTGGATTTCTTTTAGCTAAATATGCAGGTTTAAAAATATATACTTCTGTGTATTGAATTTAAGAAAGGCATTGGTGTTTATGGTTAGGAACACGTTGGGGCAACAACAGTCCTTTTTCGCAAATGCGCACTGCATCGATTATATGCAACACAGGACACGCTAGATAACTACACATGGTTGATGATATTACTAGTTTAACTAGTGATTCTGATTGATTGTTTTTATAAGATAAGTTTAATGCTAGCTAGCAACTTACCTTGGCTTCTTACTGCATTCACGTAACAGGCGGGCCCCTGAACGAGGCAGTTAACCCACCGTTCCTAGGCCATCATTGAACATAAGAATTTGTTCTTAACTTCATATGGCTGCAGGGGCAGTATTGAGTAGCTTGGATGAAAAGGACCCATTGTAAACGACCAGCTCCTCAGTCTCAGTTGTTAATATATTCATATTATTATTAGTATTGGATAGAATACACTAACGTTTCCAAAACTGTCAAAATATTGTCTGAGTATAACAGAACTAATATTGCAGGCGAAACCCTGAGGAAAATCAAAACAGGAAGTGGCTTCTATTTTGAAAAATCCATGTTCCATAGCCTCCCTTTGCTGGATTTAAAGGGATATGAACCAGATTCCTTTTCCTATCGCTTCCTCAAGGTGTCAACAGTCTTCAGACATAGTTTCAGGCTTTTATTTTGAAAATTTCACATGAGTTTTGCTTGCGTAACAGAATTTGGACAGCCATTTTTTTCCCCCTCTCCTACTGTGAAAGACATTTGCGGTTGATATATAATCGATTATATATTTTAAAAACAACCTAAGGATTGATTATAAAAAAACTTTTGACATGTTTCTGTGGACATAATGAAAACTACTTGGAAATTTAATCTGCGTTGTCGTGACCGCTCTTTCCTGTGGATTTCTGAACATAACGTGCCAAACAAACGGAGGTATTTTGGATATAAAACTCATCTTTATGAAACAAATGGAACATTTGTTGTGTAACTGGGAGTCTCGTGAGTGATAACAAACATCCGAAGATCATCAAAGGTAAACGATTAATTTGATTGCTTTTCTGATTTTCGTGACCGAGCTACCTGATGCTAAGTGTACTTCATGTTTTATCGTGCGATCGATAAACTTACACAAACGCTTGGATTGCTTTCGCTGTAAAGCATAATTTCAAAATCCGACGCGACAGGTGGATTAACAAAAGGCTAAGCTGTGTTTTCCTATATTGCACCCTTTATAGTGATATTTATTGTATCTAGCGCTATGCTATTCAGCGGTTGTTGATAACACTTATCCCGATAGGGGGATTAAATTTAATAAAGGTGTGTACATTTTCTTTGTGAATTCTTAATTAGGGCCGATTTCAAGTTTTCATAACAATCGGAAATCGGTAAATTTTGGATGCCGCGCAGGGAAAAAAATATTAAATGCATAAGAAATATCTTGCTGCGTTTTGTAATCAAAGATCTAAAATGCATCTTATTATAATTTATACTTGGCATTAGACTAATTTTGTGCTTTAGTTGCACTTCTAAACCGGATGAGAATTCACAAATGGGCATTCTATCAGCAGACAGCGCTCTGACTGATGTGTAGCTACTTTTCTCCAGTAGGCTACTTTTCTCAGTGTAGCCAGCCTATTTTTCTCTGCTGGAGAACAAAGTACGCTTCATAATGTGAGCAGTGAAATAAGAACGCAATCTGCTTTCTCCTAATGCATTGCACAAGTTAACTGCAGGTATTTACTTAAAATAGCTACAAATATTAAAATGTTTTGAAAGACTTCAAATAAATAGTTTCAACGCTTGACAGTATTGAAAATCCATCCGTGGTTATTTCCAAATACGGTATACCGCCTAACCTCGCTCTCGCTCTCTCTCTCTCTCTTTTGTCCACCCCCCATGCCACTTCACACAGGGGTCGTGTTCATTAGGGAAAATGGTCGCAAAACATTTTGCAATAGGTGTTTTAGTCCGTGCACCCTCTGACCTCTGTGGTCACAGAAAGTGACTGCGTGGGATACAGAATTAAACACCAGGGAGATGAACAGAAGTTTTTAAAGTCAACTCCTGCAGCGGAGGAAGTGAACAGCTGGAAGTGACTGTCAAATTTTCCTTGAAAAGCATGGTGACTTGACTCCTCAGAAAAACCATCTCTGTAGGCTACTGACCGTTTTCAAACACACTCTCTAACTGACAGAATGGACTTCACATGGAAACTTTGTCTTGTGTGTTTGGTTTGCCTTAAAAGGAGATTTCTTCTTAAGTCTGATGCTCATGTCTGTGCCGGTAACTGTTATGTTTGATGTTATGTTTTGGAATGGCTACCTCAGGAATTTATTGAGCAAGCCGCCATCTTTCATTTTTTAAATCGGCCACGTGTTCCAAATGAGGTCAGTCAAGACCGTTTTTTTTGTTGAGTCAAGTCTCCTTTTCACTCATGAAAAAAGGACACACCTTGTTCAAGCAGCCTACCATGCAGTTAATGTGGCAGTCGAAGTAATGACTGATCATGTCAAGAAACACTGAGGTATTCTTATCCAGTACCAGACTAGTATCAATGAATGATATTATTGTTACATTTTTTAAAATGTTATGAAAACATGTGCATTACCATTGAGAACAGTACATATTGTCAGTTGTTCTGGACATGGGTGATTTTGTAGGAATGTCAACCGGAGCGTGCCTAAAAAGTCTGTAATTTCCAAATGAAAACACGTTCATAATTATAATTATCCTACAGTGTGGTCAGGAAAAGATTCAGAACCCTTCCCCTTTTCCACATTTTGTTACGTTACAGCCTTATTCTAAAATGGATGAAATAAACACATTTCCTCAACAATCTGCACACAACACCCCATAATACCAAAGCGAAAACAGTTTTTTGGAAACGTATTAAAAACATATTATTTACATAAGTATTCTGACTCTTTGCAATGAGACCTGAAATTGACCTCTGCTTTCCATTGACCATCCTTGATGTTTCTAAAACTTGATTGTAGACCTGTGGTAATTTCAATTGATTGGACATGATTTGGAAATATGGTAAATATATCCAATGCAAACAAAATCTATATTTAAATGGTGTTAATATTAATTTGCATATATTCCCATTAATTCACATATATTCCCGTTAATTCACATATATTCCTGTTAATTCCCACGGAAAGGTTCCACCTGAATTTTCCCCAAAATGTGCAACCCTAGTCTGAATACTTGTGTAAATAATTTATTTCACTTTGTACATTTTTTAATACATTTGCACAAAATGACTAAAAACCTGTTTTTGCTTTGTCATAATGGCTTATTTATTTTATGTAGATTGAGGGAATCAATTTTAAAATAAGGCTGTAACGTGACAAAATGTAGAAAAAGGGAAGGGTTCTGATTTGCTTTCTGAATGCACAGTAGGTCTATAGTTATTTGGGTCTAAGGAGTGTCCACCTTTATGATGAAGTGTCACTCGGGCACATTTCCATACAAAAGCTCTTTTATTTTACCAGATGTAAATGGGCTATTGAATAGATCTATTCAATCTAATATGTAACCCTGGATTTTTAACTCTGTTCTTTTTAACTTTATGTTCTTCTGAAGGTCATTGTCATATTGAACTTTTAGGCCTATGAGGGCAACTCTATCAAAATAGAACAGACCTATGGGACATTTTACAATAAAGAGGTTATCCTACCTTCCTGCCAACTTAACCAAATATCGAAGTATGTCATCAAAGATTAATGAGCTGGATTTAGAAATGTGAATATTTCAAGAATGTGGTGAAAGTGTTGTCAGAAAAAGGCATTATTTATTGTCTGACTAAAGCATGAAATCTAACGGTCAATTGCTAAATCTTAGGGCATAATATGCCGTGTCACAACCTTTTGCTATGTTGATTTGCTGTTCACAGGTCTTTCTCTGAGGGTCAGGAATGGGTCAGAGTGACAAGCATTCCATATTCAGATGATGCGTTTACATTTAGCCAGTTAAGGGACCCTTGAACTTTTCCAGTGCGTACACAGAATTTTTGGCTTTACAGCCGCCTTCTGTGTGTTGGTAAAATGTTATTTTAATTCAAAACAGCAGTTGTAGGGACCAATGAGCAGCAGGTGCTTCTAATCAGGGTTGTGGCTTTTCTAGTCTCCCTGTATACAAGTTAGTCACAAAGAAATACAGAATTGTATGGGAGCTGGCACAAAGGGCAATTCATGAATCAATTGCCTTAGGTGTCCTCACTTGGATACATTATATCAATTCATTAGAGTTCTGTATTACTATCCAGGTCTGTACCCAAACAATTGGAGCTTCTACTTTTAAAAATGCACCTTTCCAGAAACAAGTCTTTACCCAAATCCAGATAGCTGATGTTCTGAAAGAACTGCAAAACTTGGACCACGACAAATCATCCAGGCAAGACAATCTGGACCCTCTTTAAAAAAATATATATATCTGCCGAAATTGCAACCCCTATTACTAGCCTGTTCAACCTCTCTTTCATATCGTCTGAGATTCCCAAAGATTGGACAGCTGCCGCAGTCATCCCCCTCTTCAAAGGTGGAGACACTCTAGACCCAAACTGCCACAGACCTATATCTATCCTACCCTGCCTTTTCTAAGGTCTTCGAAAGCCAAGTCAACAAACAGATTACCGATCACTTCGAATCCCACCGTACCTTCTCCGCTATTCAATCTGGTTTCTGAGCTGGTCATGGTTGCACCTCAGCCACGCTCAAGGTCCTGAACGATATCATAACCGCCATCGATAAAAGACATTACTGTGCAGCCGTATTCATCGACCTGGCCAAGGCTTTCGACTCTGTCAATCACCACATTCTTATTGGCAGACTGAACAGCCTTGGTTTCTCAAATGATTGCCTCGCCTGGTTTACCAACTACTTCTCTGATAGAGTTCAGTGTGTCAAATCGGAGGGCCTGTTGTCCGGACTTCTTGCAGTCTCTATGGGGGTGCCACAGGGTTAAATTCTCGGGCCAACTCTCTTTTCTGTATACATCAATGATGCCGCTCTGACTGCTGGTGATTCTCTGATCCACCTCTACACAGACGACACCATTCTGTATACTTATGGCCCTTCTTTGGACACTGTGTTAACTAACCTCCAGATGAGCTTCAATGCCAAACAACTCTCCTTCCATGGCCTCCAACTGCTCTTAAATGCAAGTGAAACTAAATGCATGCTCTTCAACCGATCGCTGCCCGCACCTGTCCGCCCGTCCAGCATCACTACTCTGGACGGTTCTGACTTAGAATATGTGGACAATTACAAATACCTAGGTGTCTGGCTAGACTGTAAACTCACCTTCCAGACTCACATTAAACATCTCCAATCCAAAATTAAATCTAGAATCGGCTTCCTATTTCACAACAAAACATCCTTCACTTATGCAGCCAAACATACCCTCGTAAAACTGACCATCCGACCGATCCTCGACTTAGGTGATGTCATCTATAAAATAGCCTCCAACACTATACTCAAACTGCATCCAATTTGTTATCACAGTGCCATCCGTTTTGTCACCAAAGCCCCATATATTACCCACCACTGCGACCCATACGTTCTCGTTGGCTGGCCTTCGCTTCATACTTGTGACCAAACCCACTGGCTCCAGGTCATCTACAAGTCTCTGCTAGGTCAAGCTCCGCCTTATTGCAGCTCACTGGTCACCATAGCAGTACCCACCCATAGCACGCGCTCCAGCAGGTATATCTCACTGGTCACCCCCAAAGCCAATTCCTCCTTTGGCTGCCTCTCCTTCCAGTTCTCTGCTGTCAGTGACTGGAGAGAACTGCAAAAATCTTTGAAGCTGGAGACTCTTACCTCCCTCACTAGCTTTAATCACCAGCTGTCAGAGCAGCTCAGAGATCAATGCACCTGTACATAGCTCATCTGTAAATGGCCAATCTACCTCATCCCCATACTGTATTTATTTATTTATCATGCTCCTTTGCACCCCAGTATGTCTACTTGTACATTCATCTTCTGCACATCCTATCATTCCAGTGTTTAATTGCTATATTGTAATTACTTTGCTACCATGGCCTATTTAAATAAAGGTGAAATAAAATAAATGCCTTACCACAAAGACCATCAGACTAAAGTAATTCATAAATATGTGGGGCTAACTCATAAACAACATGCAATATCTGATCTGGACAGTGTTCTTGTAGAAGTCTAAATTTGAAATCTAATTCTTTGTTTAAACCATGTGGAGATACAGAATATTTTTTTATACAATATATCCACATGGCTTCTCTTTGGAGTAATTTGTTGTCGTAATCACCTACATGGGGATGAACTTTTTCCATCCCGACACCGCAATTCAATAATATAATCATTTTGTTCTAAAAAGTGTCTCGAATCTCGTGTGGTGATTACGGCAGGGTAGCCTAATGGTTAGATCGTTGGACTAGTAACCGGAAGGTTGCAAGTTCAAACCCCCAAGCTGACAAGGTACAAATCTGTCATTCTGCCCCTGAACAGGCAGTAAACCCACTGTTCCTAGGCCATCATTGAAAATAAGAATTTGTTCTTAACTGACTTGCCTAGTTAAATAAAGGTAAAATAAAATAAAACATCCAATACTGGAATTATGTTCTTCAAGGCATACTTTCAAGGCGCGGGAGCTTTTTCCAATATAAGTCGTATTGCAAGCTTGGAACCTCCCCCTGTTGGAATGCAGGGTACATGTCAGTGAAAGTATTCAGCAGGACTTACCTGTGCAGGCAGGAGGAGTGACTCCTGAAATGACCTCTGTTATACTGTCATTAGTTGCCATGCTGGAATAGACTATATACTATACCACTAAGCTTAGTGACCTCACCTCTTAATAAGATACCCTGGCTGATATTTATGTGTTCTTTTGATGAAATCTAAACGACAAACCCTGAAGACTACATGATTAATTATAGCATGCCTGTGCACAGAGACACCAGGGAGCAGTGCCAGCGCAGGGGTTAGTACACAGCAGATATACCCTTCAAGATGGAGGCCGACGCTGCCTGTCAGGTCACATGCATCCAACACTTTTTCAGTTCACTTTTCAAATGTTCTGTCCTTGATGTAAGAGAACACTTTATAAGGTGAATGTGATTTTTCGATCAGGCTATATTGCAAACAGCTGCAACTTTTGCTCCCACCACACCCCTCGAACGCCAGACCCTCTTCTCATGTAATCCTTTTGCCTCTTGAGACCACCATATTTCACATTCCCTAACTCTGCATTTGAAGGTGCCCTTGGCTCTTTTACCTTATCTAAAGAAAAGAATGGAACAGATTAACAAAAATGTCCCTGCTTGTCAGAATGTCAGACTTTCCCTCCATGGTGGCCCATCCCTCCTTCCCTCAGGGTTTTGTGGTCTGCCCACCATTGTGTGTCTCAGAGATAACCTCCCCCCAGCTCCAGTCCATTGCCGTCCACTGCTCATCAAACACACTGTCACTTCCTTTCACTCACCCCACATCCTGTTCCTCACTTCCTTAGAGAGAGTAGTGGGGGATGCCAGGAGAGGGGGCAGGCGGAGGGAGATTGTAGTAGGAATAGGCCTACAGGCGTGAGTCAACGAGTGGGACTCCACAGATTGATTAGGATTGAGGCTTTGTTTTGTAGGTCGACTATTTGTCCAATGTTTTTTTAAAGATCATGTGGATTATTTTCTCCAGGTGCAAAACTCCATGCGCTGACTTCCTGACCACTGTGACAGCTGCCAAGACAACAAGGCCTATGCTTCTTCCATTGTGTGGTCACATTTGATATAGGCTCACTTTCACAAGTCAGAACTCTGTTATCATGTTCAGTCACTTGAAATTAACTTTGTGCAGATGTACAAAAACACCCAAAACTCTGAGTTACATTCACGACAGAAAACGTGAAGAACCAACTTGTCACCTGCAGGCTTCTTCACACCACGTTTGGCCAAGCGTCAATTAAACTAGCGCATGCAGCCCGTAAAGTCAGTTTGGGATTCAAGAGTAATTCAGTAGGAATCGGTTTTCATGCTTTCAGGTAAAGCTACCAGCGTGCTTCATGGCTTTGCACAGTGCAGGGCTTTGGTTACCTTCCCATTTGAATTAATCGACAGCAGCGTTGCTCCATTTACACAGGAAAACCTCTCTTCCTATGGCTCAGGATGTGTGGCGCTGCGCTGAGTGCAGCTGGTAGCAAGTCCTCTTACTCTTAGGAAAGCCATTCACAAGTTAAACCAGTCCTTTCCCACTTTTCCTGTCCGTCTTGGCCAAGTTGGCCTGGCCTGGTGTTGGCTTGAAGCTTTCTAATGAGAGGTGGCCTAACACTCCAATGCTGCTTAGGTATGGTGAGGGTAGATTCTTTCTTTAGCAGGTTTTTCCTATTGATTGATGAGAAGGGGATATAGCCTTGCATTGTCTTCTGTGTCTACTCTTTGTTAAGACAACTCCTTAGTGACATGTCAATAACTTATCCCAACAAATGAGTGTGCTAAGACTGAGATTCCTTGAGCTCAAACATTAGCTGGAAACGGGCTATTCCTGGCTTTATGAAGCCTGGCCCAACCATACCCTCTTACTGGAATAATAACAGTGAACTTGGGCCTGGTTCTCTCAAACAGTCTGTGAGAGGAGACTTCTCCAGTGCTGCCTGGAGGCCTGCTGGTTCAACAGCTGTTTTACTGCCTATCTGTCCATATGACCTGAAGTCACAGGTCATGGTGGGGTCCAACGGGTCAAAGCTGCCCTGGTCACAGGCCCAGAGATCCAGGGCCCTGGGGGCAGAGGGCCGGTGGGGTCTGCTTCTCTCGGTCTCTCTGGTCCTTCCATGATGGACCCATAGGTCCACAGGTTTTCTACCCTCTGAGCTGCTCATAACTCCACCCACGCAGCGGGATTAAAGCTATTGTGTGTGTGTGTGTGGATTATGTCTCTGGTGTGCGGTGTGCTCTGGGACTGTGTGTGGCACAAGAAAGACATGTTGGAGGCCTGAGCGGTAAAATGCTAGTCACTACATTACTGATCATGACCCTGTTGTCATGGAATTACCATCGTTGCAATATCACTTTCGAATGAGAATAACATTGTCAGCTTGATAGCCCCAATAGACTTACATTGTCCATTTGCCAATGTTTGTAATGCAGGACATTTGTTCATATTTGGGACCTACTGAAATGTCCATTGAACTTTCCGTGGCTCGTTGTAACATTGCTGTGAGTTGACTACATTTATTGATTTATTCTGCAACAATTTTTCAACCAAGAGGTATGTTATCAATTGCTGCTTTTAAGATGTCTTACTTAGAAAATCCATCTTCGTGGCAGGAGACAACACATTTGGCTCTGGACGGTCATAAACATAAACAGTTCACCCTAAAATGCATGAAATGTTACAGTGCAGTTCACTCCTCATTCTTAAGATTGTATGATTTACTGCGCCATTTGCGGATATCTTTAGCGCCCAGCCAAGCGACCTGGAATTCTGGCTATTTGCTGAGGCTCTCAAAAGTTTAAACAGTGGCTTTGTAATTAATATGAACAACAATAATGGAGTAGAGTGCAGAGAGCTGTAGGTTCCCATGCATGACTACTATGAAAGCCAATGGAGTTTAAACTAGCTGCTTTGTGTTATGCAGATGTGTCATAATACTGTGGGATATAGCCTAGCTGCTGTTCATGTGCGGACCTCTAACCTATCAATCGTACGTTTTAGCCTAAGTGGCGAGAGGGAGTTAAACCCTCCAGGGATCCTTTTAACATTCTGTGTTTGTTTTGCATCATGAACATGGTCACGGGAAACTTGAATCCTCTCTGACTGGCAAGTGAGATATTTCACGATGGAAACCAACAGAGAGAGTCTGTGTTGTAATATTATTTGTAAGGAGGTGTATTATGGCACAGCCCACATAATAATTGACTCTTTCTCAAACAAAAGGATTACAGATGATGAAAAGCAAACATGTTCCCGGTTTGAGGCTGAGGCCTCCTCCTCTATGGCTCCACCATTCCACAGTTGACATGACTAAGCCTTGGAAACTAGGAAACTACTCGCTGTATGGCTCTGTTTGCGCCCAGGTTTCAGATTGGGTTTTTTAGGCATCTAATCTAATGAGTCCCTGGAGATGCGCCACCACACACCCTACTATTGCAGTAAACTATGCAAATGCTTTGAAAGATAGTCCAATATCCCTGGAACCATGTAACCAAATGAATTTATGACATACTCACAATCCACTACCAACAAGGCATGTTAGAAGCTAGGAGGGCTGTGGTGTCTGAGCTGAGATTTGAGAGGTAGCCTAATCCAGGTGACTGACTGGCCTGGCAGGCTCCTGTAATCGAGCACGTGGAGGCATATCACCACAAAGCAAACACACACTGGCCACACAATCAAATTACACGGCTCCTGTTACTAATAGAAATGTGTTAGAGTAATCCTTTGTTGCTGCTAAATATTACCCATGAGTAGTTAAGAGATTTGCAGTTAATACTGTAGGCTAATTAATTATTTTCCCGTTTTGTCAGTGACTGAGTTCCCTAACAAATCCATAGTCCAGGTTGGGATGAATTTAATGAACAATTGCTTTCCAATTCAGAGGATATCACATGTCTAATTAAATTGACAGGAATTAAAAGGGTACAACAAAACCTATTTCCCCCCCCCCCAGGAGACTGACAAGATTTGGTATGGGTCCTCAGATCCTCAAAAGGTTCTACAGCTGCACCATCGAGAGCATCCTGACTGGTTGCATCACTGCCTGGTATGGCAACTGCTCAGCCTCCGACTGCAAGGCACTACAGAGGGTAGTGGGAACAGCCAGGTACTCCACCAGGGCCAAGCTTCCTACCATCCAGGACCTCTGTACCAGGCGGTGTCAGAGGAAGGCCTTAAATTGTCAGACTCCAACCACCCTAGTCATAGACTGTTCTCTCTGCTACCGCAAGGCATGTGGTACCGGAGCGCCAGGTCTAGGTCCAAGAGGCTTCTAAACAGCTTCTATCCCCAAGTCATAAGACTCCTAAACATCTAATCAAATGGCTACCCAGACTATTTGCATTGCCCTGCCTCTCCCCCTCTTTTATACAGATGCTACTCTGTTTTTACCATCTATGCATAGTCACCAACTCTACCTTCATGTACATATTACCTCAACTAACCGGTGCCCCCGCACATTGACTCTGTACCGGTACCCCCCTTTATATAGTCTTGCTATTGTTATTTTACTGCTGCTCTTAAATTACTTGTTACTTTTATTATTTTCCGTATTTTTAAAGCTGTGTTGTTGGGCTCGTAAGTAAGCATCTCACTGTAAGGTCTACACCTGTTGTATTTAGTGCATGTGACTAATAACATTTGATTTGAATAGTATTCTCACATAGGTGTTCCTTTATGTCCAGGTGTGAAAGGGCAGTGTGGAGTGCAATAGAGATTGCGTCATCTGTGGATCTGATGTGGCGGATTGGAGTGGGTCTAAGGTTTCTGGGATAATGGTGACTACTGCCCCGTAGCACTCACATCAGTAGCTGTGAAGTGCTACGGGATGGTAATAATTTAGGCAGGTTATCTTCGCTTTTTTGGCCGCAGAGACTATGGTGGTCTGAAATATGTAGGTATTATAGACTTGGCCAGGGAGAGGTTGAAAATGTCAATGAAGCCACTTGCCAGTTGGTTGGCACATGCTTTGAGTACACGTCCTGGTAATCTGCCTGGCTCTGCGGCTTTGTGAATGTTAACCTTGCTCACATCGGCTACGGAGTAATAATTTAGGCAGGTTATCTTCGCTTTTTTGGGCGCAGGGACTATGGTGGTCTGAAATATGTAGGTATTATGGACTTGGCCAGGGAGAGGTTGAAAATGTCAATGAAGCCACTTGCCAGTTGGTTGGCACATGCTTTGAGTACACGTCCTGGTAATCTGCCTGGCTTTGTGAATGTTAACCTTGCTCACATCGGCTACGGAGAGCGGGATCACACAGTCATCCGGAACAGCTGGTGCTCTCATGCATGCTTCAGTGTTTCTTGCCTCGAAGCGAGCATAAAAGGCATTTAGCTCGTCTGGTAGGCTCTCATCATTGGGGAGCTTGCTCCTGGGTTTCCCTTTGAAAGCCCAGTAAAGGTCCAGTAAGAGCGACTTGTGCAAAGAATGATATAGAACTTACGTAGTATGTCCAGGTCCATAGTCTGTATGTGCCCCATAACTGCATAACACATACAAGCTGCTGCTACTGTTTATCTTATAACCCGAGGCCTAGTCACCTTACCCCTTTACATGTCTGCCTCCATCCCTCCAGTATCCCTGCACATTGTAAATATGGTATTGGAACTGACCCCGTATATCAGGGATCATCAACTAGATTTTTAAAATTATTATAAAAAAATGTTTTTGCTGAGCGGATGGTCGGTGAGCAGGAACATGATTACAAATAATTTGTAGACTGCAAATTGACCGCAAGAATCCCAAACAGATATGTTTGACTAAAACACAAACCTTGCTTATGTTTGTATATGATCAAGTGTGTCTCTATTATGCGTGGGAATACTTGAACCGATTTCTTACATTAAAATCACTTGGAGTTGATTTCCTGCTTTAAAAAAAAGAAATTGGTCTTTTATGTCCAACAAGAAAAGGACAGTCTTAGGCCTAATGTGAGCAAGAATGAAACATGTTTTGTGTCCTGACGTCCTAATGTATCTCTTCTTCTTTGTCCAATTTTGCTTCAGTTCCCAGTCCCTCTAGAACCACATTTTGCATGTGCTGGTTACCTATTTGTCTGTCACTGAGACTACTCTACCTTAAACAGCCTCATCCCAGGAGCACCAAGAGAAGGTCAGTGATGGCACACTAGCTGTACCACTGTGATTACCCAGGTTCCTCTGGTCCCCCAGGAGTGGTATTCACTTCCTCTACACCACCTGACTGCTCTGTGGAGGGGATGACATCATGCCATCATGCTGTGTTTTAGTTCAGACAGCAGAGTGTCTGGAGCATGGGGAGCCCTTTCCGGAACAGTCTCTGGAGGCTCCCGTCACGGAGTTCACCAGGAGAACGCTTCTTTCTGGAACAAAGAAGGAGAGAGGGGAATGACAAAGGGAAGCAGAATCTGGAAAAGGAGAAGGAGGTAAAGGAGGAGGGAGAAATTGGATGATTGAGGGTTTCTTTGCTCCTTTCTCAGTCTAAAGGCATTAATCATCTGCTGTGGAGAATGAACACTTAGTCTTAGGTTGAAGCCTGGGCACTTTGTCTGTTTGTTGTGTCTTGGACCTCATACCATCTCTCCAAGATCCTCTGAACCGGCAGAATATAGGTTATGAATGAATGTCTCTGAAGTCCACTCCATGTTTTGGCTCCCGAGTGGCGCAGTGGTTTAAGGCACTGCATCTCAGTGCTAGAGGTCGTCACTACAGACCCTGGTTCGATTCCAGGCTGTATCACAACCGTCCGTGATTGGGAGTCCCATAGGGCGGCGCACACAATTGGCCTAGCGTTGTTAGGGTTTGGCCAGGGTAGGCCGTCTTACGTAAATAAGAATTTGTTCTTAACTGACTTGCCTCGTTAAATAAAGGTTAAATGTCAAACAACCAATGGACAGCGAGGATGTACATTCAAACATGTAATCCGCTCTATTTAACCAGAGTGATGTAATCCAACCTCATATGAATGTGTTAATTTGCCTGATTGTGCGTGTGTGTGTTTGTCTGTGAGTGTTTGCGCTTGTGTGTACCCTTTAAATTTGTGTGTGTGTGTGTACTATTTTTACATGTGAAAGCCTGCCATGTGTCCAGATGCCACAACATATTTGCTTTGTGAGGCAGAGAATGATGCAAATTATGTTTTGCTGCTTCTTTGTATTTCATTTGTTTCTTACTAGAGGTCGATCGATTATGATTTTTCAACGCCGATACCAATTATTGGAGGACCATAAAAAGCCGATACCGATTTTAATTTAAAAAAAAGTTTTGTTGTTGTAATTTATTTATTTATTTTATTTCACTTTTATTTAACCGGGTAGGCAAGTTGAGAACAAGTTCGGCAAAGTAAATACATTATAGCAAGTAAAACACTGGAATGGTAGATGTGCAGTGGAAGAATGTAATAAGAAAGAAATAATAGGGTGCAAAGGAGCAAAATAAATAAATACAGTAGGGGGAGAGGTAGTTGTTTGGGCTAAATTATAGATGGGCTATGTACAGGTGCAGTAATCTGTGAGCTGCTCTGACAGCTGGTGCTTAAAGCTAGTGAGGGAGAAGTGTTTCCAGTTTCAGAGATTTTTGTAGTTTGTTCCAGTCATTGGCAATAATGACAATTACAACAGTACTGAATGAACATTTATTTTTACTTAATATAATACATCAATAAAATCAATTTAGCCTCAAATAAATAATGAAACGTGTTCAATTTGGTTTAAACAATGCAAAAACACAGTGTTGGAGGAGAAAGTAAAAGTGCAATATGTGCCATGTAAGAAAGCTAACATTTAAGTTCCTTGCTCAGAACATGAGAACATATGAAAGCTGGTGGTTCCTTCAGGTTCTATGAGGCTTCAATATTCCCAGGTAAGAAGTTACACCAGCCTAATCTCGGGAGTTGATAGGCTTGAAGTCAAAAACAGAGAAATGCTTGTAGCATTGCGAAGAGCTCCTGGCAAAACGCATGAAAGTGCTATTTGAATGAACGCTTACGAGCCTGCTGTTGCCGACCATCGCTCAGTCAGGCTGCTCTCTCAAATCATAGACTTAATTATAACACACAGAAATACGAGCCTTAGGTCATTAATATGGTCGAATCCGGAAACTATGATCTCAAAAACAATAAGTTTATTCCTTCAGTGAAATACGGAACCGTTCCGTATTTTATCTAACAGGTGGCATCCATAAGTCTAAATATTCTTGTTACATTGCACAACCTTCAATGTTTTGTCATAATTGCGTAAAAAAAAAAATTCTGGCAAATTAGTTCGCAACGAGCCAGGGGGCCCAAACTGTTGCACAAACCCTGACTCTGCGTGCAATGAATGCAAGAGAAGTGACACAATTTCACCTGGTTAATATTGGCTGCTAACCTGGATTTCTTTTAGCTAAATATGCAAGTTTAAAAATATATACTTCTGTGTATTGATTTTAAGAAAGCATTGATGTTTATGGTTAGGTACACGTTGGAGCAACGACAGTCCTTTTTCTCGAATACGCACCACATCGATTATATGCAACACAGGACACGCTAGATAACTACATATGGTTGATGATATTACTAGTTTAACTAGTGATTATGATTGATTGTTTTTATAATATAAGTTTAATGTTAGCTAGCAACTTACCTTGGCTTCTTACTGCATTCACATAACAGGCAGGCTCCTCGTGGAGTACAATGGAAGGCAGGTGGTTAGAGCGGTGGACTAGTTAACTGTAAAGTTGCAAGATTGCATCCCCGAGCTGACAAGGTAAAAATCTGCCGTTCTGCCCCTGAACAAGGCAGTTAACCCACCGTTCCTAGGCCGTCATTGAAAATAAGAATGTGTTCTTAACTGACTTGCCTAGTTAAATAAAGGTGTGTGTCTAAAAAATACAGATTTCCGATTGTTATGAAAACTTGAAATCGGCCCTAATTAAGCGGCCATTCCGATTTAATCGGTCAACCTCTATTTCTTACCCATAGAAACACTGTGCTGAGGGTTTGATTTAAGGACACCTGAATAGGCCTACACAATAAACATTGATTCACAGGCTTCATCTTGAGAAAAGCTTGACTTGTTTGCATTGCATCTCACTCTTGATGTCACTTAGCTATTTCTATAATGTCCATGATTTGTTAATGTCAATGCCCTTCTCCCATTTGTAATTGGTGCCGTAAAAGTTCCCGACACTGAAATGTGATAGGCTCGTTCTTAATGTGCTGACTTTTATTTATGCGTACTCTATGTAACAGAGATGCATGCATAGCATTTCCTGTGGCGTGGATAATTTGAGTATCCACATTGCTCTAGCCCATCTAATTATAGGCTTCTGTGGAAGCACACTAGCATACTGCACACTGGTGACATGGCACATCCTGTGTTGACTATCTGGCTTGAATCACCCAACAACCCCCCCCCACCCTGCCCAAACTTGAGTCATTTCTGGGTTGTAGTGAGGTGAAGTGTGCCACGGAGCTGTAATTCTGGGGGAGTGATCCTTGCTCCTCCTCTGGTCTCGCATGATGTGCCCTCCTCCAGACTAGAGCCTCGCGGTTTGGGTTTCCAGGACCTTGAGAGTAAATCCTTTGGTCCCTGTGAGCAGTGAGTCAGTGTGGGAATTACCACAGTGAGCGCTTCTAAAGTTAACTTTCAGGCTCGGCTCAATTCCAGCCAGTCTCAAAAGGGTGATATTGTCCTGCCAGAGCAAACAAGGAGACCAAGATACTTTGTCCACTGAAATCTGGGAAATGTTTACTCTGCTTTTCTGGTTCTTCTTGACCTCAGTGTTCCAGTAGTGGGACTGTTCTCCTCTCCCCTCTCATGTGCTGTTTAAAGTCTTATTCTGACCCCCTGTTTTGAGCCGACATTTATTTTTGGAACTTGAGGACTAACTCCAGAGGTGTTTTTGAAGTTCCACTACATTCAGTTTGAGGAAACATACACCTTGTATGAAACGAGAATCCCAGAAATAGATACTTCCTGGGTCATAGTTCTACTATATAGTTCTAGTTTGCTGCTGGTATATTTCAGAGGTTATCCAAGTTACAGGGAGGAATTAAACCAGTCCACCTATGCAGGTGAACCCACACAGACTGAACCCACAGGTGCAGAAAGCCTTCTCAAGGAGCCCTTTGAGGTATTTAAGGAGTGCACAAGCATGGTGGTGTTGAGCAAAGGGATAAGGGGGCCAATGTGGAGAGGCCACCTCTGCCGGTGCTGCTCTTCCAGAGCTGGGAAGGAGAGCCAAATCTAGAGCCTACTTGTTTTGACAGTGATGAGGAGTTGGCAGGGTGCGAAACAGCGATTTGGAGCCCATGTACCTGCCTCACAATCTAGTCTTGTCTGACACTAACAGGTCCTAGGTCAGCAGTGTTTCCCCTGTATTAATTTAGCTGTGGCACACCGCTGCTGCTAAACTGTTGCCACCACTGGTGCTGTGATGGTCATGGAATTTTGGATGACTGTAATTGGCCAGCCAAATGACCGCGGTCACCGTATTAACCGTTTTGAATAGTAACATGTACGCTTCTGACTGCATGTTCTGCCATAGAAATAGAATGAATAGAACGGCCGTGGGCTTCTCTTTGAAGAGGTAGGGTTTCGGATGTTTTCGGAAGATGGGCAGGGACTCTGCTGTCCTAGCATACCTGGCAGAATCATATCAGGATTATTTGCATTAATCCAGTGGGCATTTGTTTTGCAAGCTCCATCACATAAATCCACTATAATTCCACTATAAATCCACTATAATTGAGAATTTCAACAAGCATTTATCTACGGCTGGCCATGCTTTCCACATGGCTACCCCTACCCCGGTCAACTGCCCGGCACCCTCCACTGCAACACGCCAATGCCCCCACCATTTCTCCTTTACCCAAATCCAGATAGCCAATGTTCTGAAAGAGCTGCAAAATCTGGACCCCTACAAATCAGCCGGGCTAGACAATCTGGACCCTCTCTTTCTAAAATGATCTGATCAAATTGTTGCAACCCCTATTACTAGCCTGTTCAACCTCTCTTTCCTATCGTCTGAGATTCCCAAAGATTGGAAAGCTGCAGCGGTCATCCCCCTCTTCAAAGGGGTGACACTCAAGACCCTAACAGCTACAGACCTATATCTATCCTCTACCCTGTCTTTCTAAGTTCTTTGAAAGCCAAGTTAACAAACAGATTACTGACCATTTCAAATCCCACCATACCTTCTCTGCTATGCAATCTGGTTTCAGAGCTGGTCACGGATGCACCTCAGCCACGCTCAAGGTTCTAAATGACATCATGACCGCCATCGCTAAGAGACATTAATGTGCAGCCGTATTCATCGACCTGGCCAAGGCTTTCGACTCTGTCAATCACCACATTCTTATTGGCAGACTCGACAGCCTTGGTTTCTCAAATTATTGAGAAATTATTGCCTCGCTTGGTTTACCAACTACTTCTGCCACAGGGTTCAATTCTCGGGCCAACTCTCTTTTCTGTATACATCAATGATGTCGCTCTTGCTGCTGGTGATTCTCTGATCCACCTCTACGCAGACGACACCATTCTGTATACTTCTGGCCCCTCCTTGGACACTGTGTTAACTAACCTCCAGACGAGTTTCAATGCCATACAACTCTCCTTCCGTGGCCTCCAACTGCTCTTACACGCAAGTAAAACTAAATGCATGCTTTTCAATCGATCGCTGCCCGCACCTGCTCGCCTGTCCAGCATCACTACTCTGGACGGCTCTGACTTAGAATACGTGGACAACTACAAATACCTGTGTGTCTGGTTAGACTGTAAACTCTCCTTCCAGACTCACACTAAGCATCTCCAATCCAAAATTAAATCTAGAATCGGCTTCCTATATCGCAACAAAGCATCCTTCACTCATGCTGCCAAACATACCGTCGTAAAAATGACCATCCGACTGATCCTCGACTTCGGTGATGTCATCTATAAAATAGCCTCCAACACTACTCAACAAACTGGATGCAGTCTATCACAGTGCCCTCCGTTTTGTCACCAAAGCCCCATACACTACCCACCATTGCGACCTGTACGCTCACGTTGGTTGGCCCTCGCTTCATACTCGTCGCCAAACCCACTGGCTATAGGTTATCTACAAGTCTCTGCTCTGTAAAACCCTGCCTTAGTTCACTGGTCACCATAGCAGCACCCACTCGTAGCACGCGCTCCAGCAGGTATATCTCACTGGTCACCCCCAAAGCCAATTCCTCCTTTGGTCGTCTTTCCTTCCAGTTCTCTGCTGCCCATGACTGGAACGAATTGCAAAAATCTCTGAAGCTGGAGACTCACACCTCCCTCCCTAGCTTTAAGCACCAGCTGTCAGAGCAGTTTACAGATCACTGCACCTGTACATAGCCCATCTGTAAACAGCCCATCTATCTACCTACCTCATCCCCATACTGGTATTTATTTATTTATTTATTTTGCTCCTTTGCACCCCAGTATCTCTAACTGCACATTCATCTTCTGTCGATCCACCATTCTAGTGTTTAATTGCTATATTGTAATTACTTCGCCACCATTGCCTATTTATTTCCTTAACTTACCTCATTTGCACTCACTGTATATAGACCTTTTGTTTTCATTTGTTCTACTGTATTATTGACAATATATTTTGTTTATTCCATGTGTAACTCTGTGTTGTTGTATGGGTCGAATTGCTATGCTTTATCTTGACCAGGTCGCAATTGTAAATGAGAACTTGTTCTCAACTAGCCTACCTGGTTAAATAAAGGTGAGAAAAAAAATGAAAAAACATGTGTGCTACAGAAACACAGCTAACCAAACAACAGTGCTAGGTGAATGTGCACTTGAATTAAAGGGTAGGTACATTAAAAAAAACTACATTTCCTATATAGCATTGTTGTGTAGCCTACTTAGAACATCCAATTGTGTTTTCTATGAAAAAAGTGTGATTCTGAGAGTGAAAACCTGAAAAGGTTGTGAAATCTGAAACCTGAAACCCACCAACTCATCAATTGCTCAGAAAAATGGTTGGATCAAACCGAGTAGAGTACAGAGCTGTTTCCTTTCATTTACTGCTGACCAGTTTGCATTGCTCATGCTTTCTCCATTTTTTTTGCATGTCGGTGCACTGCATTGAACTAATAAAATATGGCTTATGGCTGTTTTTAAAGGGCACAGTCTGCCCTTTAATCCAGTCTTGAAGAGAGTAGACAGAGGCATTCCAGACCTGACAGCTGATTTATAGGCACCAACATGTGTGAGGGAACTCTCCCCTGAGGTGAAAGGGCTAGACCAAGACAATTTTAAAACCACACTGCATGTTTTAGCAGGTTAACAAATGGAACAGAGGAAAGTGAACATTCATAAAGAAGAGACATTGCCGGGTGCCTACTGTTGATGCCATTAAACCACCACAAGCTGAATGAATGGGAGTTATTATTTAATTTTTATTTTTTAATTAAAATGTTTTGGGATGACAGAAGGAAAGACTTCCTGTGTTCTGAGTCTGAAATCATGTACCACGGAGAGCGGCGTGCCATGCTCTCTGGTGCCTCTGTTGCTTTTCCTGTTTGGCCTGTGTGTTCAGTGGACTTCCTGTCTCTGGTGGCAATGGCCTCATTCCTAGATAACAGGGTTAAGGTCCTGTGGCCACAGAAGCCCTCGCCAATCAGCAAACACAGTCAGCAAAAAACAGTCAGGAAACACTGGCACTGCAACAAAGACCTGAGGTAACCACTCTTTGGTTGGCTAGCTAGGTAGGCTACCGCCCTTAAAAGAATTGCATTTATGTCAAAAAGGCTGTCTTGTAATATATCACAAAGGGATTTCACCAACATAATGGCTCGCAGTCACAACTGATGCTTGTGATGAGAGGAAAGGCAAGGAAGGGTCAGTCAAAGGCTGATCAGCTAGATTGTACATGAGAATTTGAATTACAACAATCAGCCTATGGATATTGTGTTGATGTTCTGGCATTTATAGCTGATTAGGCCAATCTTCCAAACCCTGTTTATCATGCAGTGGACTTGATATCCTGCAGGAACGGAACATGATATCCCATTAGATCCTGCTGGATCACTCCTTTTTATAGACTATTAATAGAACAGCATAAAGGAGAGAGTCTACACTGTCATCTGTGGTATGTCCAGCAAGTTCCTATTGAAGATCATTTAAGACGCTTAAGGCGTCACTACAGACAGCCTTGTTCGATTCCAGGCTGTATCACAACCGGTCGTGATTGGGAGTCCTATTGGGTGGCACATAATTGGCCCTGGTTTGGCCGGTGTAGGCCATCATTGTAAATAAGAACAAGTTCTTAACTGACTTGCATAGTTGAAACAAAAGGAAGTTCCAAATCAGCCTTAGTGGGTCTTGATGACCTTGTGAAATATGCAGACATTACCCCAACTCAGTAATAATTGTGCTTGTCTTCTCGCTCCCTGACAGAATGAAGATGCTTGAGGCAGGGAGCTAAAGGCCTCACCAGAGCGGAGTGCGTGCTAGAGCCAGGGGCTGGGGCCTGACCAGAGGCCCCTGAGAGGGTTGCAGGTCCATGGGGACCATGGGGGATCCTGGAGGCTTCACCACAACAGGGGAGCGGGTGAACCCTGCCCACGTTATGTTTGACCGCTTCACCCAGGCCTCCACCTGTAAAGGCACGCTCAAGGCCTTCCAGGAGCTCTGTGACCATCTGGATCTCAAGCCCTGCGAGTACCGGATCTTCTACCACAAGCTCAAGTCCAGGCTCAACTACTGGAAGGCCAAGGCACTCTGGGTTAAGCTAGACAAGCGGGCAGGCCAGAAGGAGTACAAGAAGGGACGAGCGTGTGTCAACTCTAAGGTGTGACTATTTTTCTGTCTCATATCCTTGTTCAAAGTACCTCAGAGATAATTGTTCTATATATAATAGGGTTGGGCCCATATCCACATTGTAATATTGTCTATTTGCCCTTGTTGAATATTGTAATATTTTGCTTTAATCGATATCTCCAGTGTTCAATAATATCTTAATATCAGCCAGCTCTAGTACTGTATATGCTACATTTTCCCCATCCTTAGTGTCTGATCATTGGGGCGGGACCATGTGGCCTGCGGACGGCCATCGAGCTGGGCTTCCTGGGGGCCAAGGTGGTGCTGCTGGAGAAGAGAGATGCTTTCTCCAGGAACAACGTGCTCCACCTGTGGCCCTTCTCCATCCAGGACCTCAGGGGCCTCGGGGCAAAGAAATTCCACGGAAAGTTCTGCGCTGGAGCCATCGACCATATCAGTGAGTGGATAAGACTATCCTACTCACATTTCCTGCTTTGTCTTTTAGAAAACGATTTCATGTTTTACTGTGTACAGCATTATCATCTATGAGGAGAAGACTTCTGGTGCTTTCCAGGACCATAGATCAGCTGTAACATTGAGGTCTTTTCAGTTGTTGAAGCTAATAAATGCTCTCTAATCTGTCTGACTCTCTGTGCAGGTATCCGCCAGCTCCAACTGATGCTGCTAAAGGTGGCCCTGCTCCTGGGCATCGAGATCCACGTCAATGTGGAGTTCAAGGGTCTCATCGAGCCCCCCGAGGACCAGGAGAACGAGAGTAAGACCCTTGTGAAGTGACTGCTCTAATGACTGCATTAAGACCCATATCATATGACATGACTGCTCTTCATCCAAACATTTATGGGAACAAGGAAGGGCAATGTGTTCATGTTACTGAATGCTACAGTGCTAACAGAGAGCTCTTTCTCATCCCTCATGGTTCTCAGTGAAACCATATGCTAAATAATAGAACGTTACATGTCTTGTCTTGCTTATTTTTCCCATGGTGTGTTTTTGCAGAGATAGGGTGGAGGGCTGAGGTCCACCCCAGGACACACCCAGTCAACGAGTTGGAGTTTGACGTCATCATTGGGGCAGACGGAAGAAGAAACACGCTGGCAGGTAAAAAGCCACTAAGAAACACATGGTTCAAACTGAGTTGTGTAAAACACCATGAGAACTGAAGCCCTCAAAAACACACCTGTGGTTGGTTTACGGGTCCAACCCTCTCTCTTTTCCTCTCTCACTCCTTCTTTTCCTGCCTCATGTTGTGCACATGTGATGTGAGTCTCCCCGGCCCTCCCTCATTCCATCCATCTTCAGAGAGCAATCCTCCGTGGCCTCTCACTGGAGCGGAGCAGGAACCTGTGAATTGGCTGTCTGTTTCCTGTATGAGCTAACATCCCTCAGCAGCACTGGGAGCCCTGTAGTGTGTGGACTGCTCTGACCCCTCTCCTCTGCTGCTGCTGGTGTCTGCTGAAACCACTTTAGAGATTCTCTCTAGAGAGGAGGGGAAACAGTTTCCCTCAGGGCTAGCCAGTAGTCACTTCATAGTGTCCGTACTCAGCCTGCAACCTTACATGAGGTTATTAAAAAGTATTGCAGTTACATTGATAGTTAGTCAATGACAGTGTGCATCAAAGCCTAACAAGCGCCACCTTCATTTCTCCTTTTCTCTTTTACAAACATGTGAGTAGTGTGTAATACAAGGAATTGTTCTCTTCATTTCTGAACCTAACAAAGAACTCTGGCATTCACTGTCTACATAATGACACTGACCCCAGTCTAACATTTACATCCTGTCTCCTTCCTCTCCTCCAAACAGGGTTCAAGAGGAAGGAGTTCCGAGGCAAGTTGGCCATCGCCATCACGGCCAACTTTATCAACAGGAACACCACGGCCGAGGCCAAGGTGGAGGAGATCAGTGGAGTGGCCTTCATCTTCAACCAGAAGTTCTTCCAGGACCTCCGGGAAGCCACGGGTCAGTAATTTTGCCATAGGCAGAGATAACATGTAATAATCCTTGTTATATGATGTTATAAAGGCTCATAGGTGCTTTATAACAAGTTATAAAGCATTATAACTCTAGGCTTTTAGTAATATTTGACACATTGTTATAGATTTAGGTGATACACATCCAGCGGCTTCAGAAAGTATTCATACCCCTTGACTTGTTCCACATGCTACAGCCTGAATTCAAAATGGATTAAATAGATCTTTTTTCTCACCCATCTACACACAATGCCCCATAATGACAAAGTGAAAACATGTTTTTCAAAATGTTAGCTGTATTTAATTTTCAATAAATTAGCAATCTATTTTACATAAGTATTCACACACCTGAGTAGATGCATGTTAGAATCACATTTGGCAGTGATTACAGCAGTGAATCTTTCTGGGTAAGTCTCTAAGAGCTTTACACACCTGGATTGTACAATATTTGCTCATTTATTATTTTCTAAATTATTCAAGCTCTGTCAAATTGGTTGTTAATCATTGCTAGACAAACATTTCAAGTCTTGCCATAGATTCTCAAACAGATTTTAGTCAAAACTGCAACTCATCCACTCAGGAACATTTACTGTCTTCTTGGTAAGCAACTCCAGTGAACACTGAGTGTACAAAACATGAAAGAAAAATGTTCAACTTCATATTCATCATCTCCAGCACATATTTCAACATTGCGCATTTATATGTTTTGTAGTAAAATAAGACCATGTTTCCAATTACATCATCAGTGTGCATCGTGTGATTTTTAACCATTATGAGTAGGCATTGCCTACTAATTGTCTACTAACTGGTTGATGATGTCATTGGAAACACTTATTTTCTCTATTTTTTACTACAAACATAGAAACGTGCCATTTTCAGATATGTTGATGTTGTGGTGGTGCTGGAGATGATGAATATGATGTTGAACATTTAGAAATGTCCCTTTTAAGAGCACCTTCCTAATATTGAGTTGGACTCTACAAGGTTTCGAAAGAATTCCGCAGGGATGCTTGCCCTTGTTGACTCCAATGCTTCCCATAGTGTCAGGTTGGCTGGGTGTCCTTTTGGGTGGAGGACCATTCTTGATACACATAAACTGTTGAGCGTGAAAAGCCCTGCAACGTTGCAGTTCTTGAGACACTCAAACTGGTGCGCCTGGCAACTACTACCATACACTGTTCAAAGGCACTTAAATATTTTGTCTTGCCCTTTCACCCTCTGAATGGCACACATACACAATCGGTGTCTCAAGTTTAAAAGTCTCCTCCCCTTCATCTACACTGATTTGAAGTGGATTTAACAAGTGACATCAATAAGGGATCCTAGCTTTTACCTGGATTTACCTGGTCAGTCTATGTCATGGAAAGAGCATTCATAATGTTTTGTACACTCGGTGTATATTTGGCCTTGTGTTTAAAGTTAATGTCCTGCTGAAAGGTGAATTCATCTCTGTGTCTGGTGGAAAGCAGACTAAACTAGGTTTTCCTCTAGGATTTTGACTGTACTTAGTTCCATTCCATTTATTTTTTTTCCTGAAAAACTCCCCATTTCATAGCGATTACAAGAATACCCACTATGCTTGAAAATGTGTGTGTTGTTACAAACTGGATGCATGTTTTGGAATAGGCTGCCTACTTTTCATTCTGTCAATTAGGTTAGTATTGTGGAGTAACTACAATGTTGTTGATCCATCCTCAGTTTTCTCCTATCACAGTCATTAAACTCTGTAACTGTTTTAAAGTCACCTCTTTAAGTGGCGTGAAAACTTTCTGAAGGAACTGTAGATAAATGAATAGCCGAGCAGTGTATCACCTAGGAATAGTTTTATATTGCCATGCATCATCTCTGAGCCCGTCAGCTTCTATCTGCATGGTTTATCTATGGATTAGGGAAAATGTCAACAAAGAGGCACTTCTTGATTGGGGAACTGAAATCTGTTCACATTTCTCAATGAAACATTTTGATCCCATGCCATGAGAGCTTGGCGATGAGCTAGCCCTGTCTATATGGGCCTTTAGTTTTGTCTCCTGGGTCGTGTCATCGCCGACTTTGTCCTCATTCCCCTAACAAAGACAACCAATAGAGGAGCTGTAGGAGCAGCTATAGCCATAGAAACAACTTGGTTTTCCAAAAGTAAATAACAAAACTCTCTCTTTCTGTTGACTCTGTAGGAATTGACCTGGAAAACATTGTCTACTACAAGGATGACACGCACTACTTTGTGATGACTGCCAAGAAACAGAGCCTGCTGGAGAAGGGAGTCATTCTGCATGTGAGTGATCAGAGGGGGAGAGAGACACATCTAGAGCGGTCTCTCTCTCGTACACAAACACACTTTATCCCTCTGTGTGCCTGCTCCCTGTCAAAGGACCACGCCAAAACTGGGCCAGGAACAAACCACCAGCTCAACCACATTTAATGAGTTTATGCCCCACTCCCAACACTTCACTTCAGAACACTGCTGTTTCCTTTGACTAGACTGGGCACTTTCCACAGGAAATCAGTCACAAGCTTTTAGGACGTTATGACATCTCTTAGAAGTTCAGCTTTCATGTTCCAGTAACGGTTCCCACTGCATTTCTATCTCCCTTTGAGATGAAAGCCGTGGGGGGGGGTGTAGGTGTTTGGTAATGTTTTGCAAACCATATCAAAATTGTTACCAAGGCATTCAAGAAGTTGGGAAGTGTTACCCTTTTGATAATTCGATTGGAGTTTTTAATTAGCACTGACTGAGTTTTCATCAGCAGTCATAATCAGGGCAATACAGTTGAAGGGCTGAACAGGGCACTGTAGGTCTTGTGCTGGGTCGTAGTCATTAGCCATCAAAGGGAAGAAAATGGACAAACAATTTCAGTTGCAAAAGATTTGCTACAAGTGTGAACTAATGAATATGACCCTGATGAGTTGGACCAGGCTGTAGGCTGAGGGGGGACGTGAGAGTGGACACACTATGTCCTGAGTTTCAGACTTCACTGTTTTCACACGGGGTCGCCTGTCTCCACGCCTGCCAAGTTTGCATAATCCCTAATGAGCTGTGTGTGTTGCAATGGGGGTGTGGGGGGACAGACCCCTACTGCTCACACTCCTTTCTTCAAGATTACTTACTTCCAAGCGAGGTCCTTTTATAGCAATGGAAATCACTCCCTAGTCTCTTTTTACTGCTCCATCCTGCCCCTGGGAAAGGGCGGGCAGGCGAGTGCTGGTTCGGGTCCACACTTCCAACCAGCACCATGAATCAGAGAACAACACCCTCTCAGATCCTCTGTCTGCTCCTCCCCACCCAGTCAGCATGGTGGTGCCGGCCCAGCCTAGCCAGGGAAGGAAACGTGTGTTTCCCCCTCACCGCCCTCTTTCAAAAGAGTCATTTAACCTGTCTGGGAATGGGGCGGAACCCCTCGCCAACAGCCAGTGAAATTGCAGGGCGCCAAATTCAAACAGAAATCTCATAAATCAAATTTCTCAAGCATACAAGTATTAGGCACCATTTTAAAGATAGCATTCTCGTTAATCCAGCCACAGTGTCTGATTTCAAAAAGGCTTTACAGTGAAAGCTCCACAAACGATTATGTTAGGTCACCACCAAGTCACAGAAAAATACAGCCATTTTTCCAGCCAAAGAGAGGAGTCACAAAAAGCAGAAATATAGATCAAATGAATCACTAACCCTTGATGATCTTCATCAGATGACACTCATAGGACTTCATGTTACACAATACATGTTTGTTTTGTTCGATAAAGTGCATATTTATATCCAAAAATCTCAGTTTATATTGGCATGTTATGTTTAGTAGTTCCAAAACATGCGGTGATTTTGCAGAGAGCCGCGTCAATTCACAGATATACTCATCATAAACATTGATAATAGATACAACTATTATACATGGAACTTTAGATAAACTTCTCCTTAAAGCAACCGCTGTGTCAGATTTAAAAAAAAAACTTTACGGCGAAAGAACACCATGCAATAATCTGAGTACAGCGTTCAGAGCCCAAACAAGCCAAAAAGATATCCGCCATGTTGTGTAGTCAACATTAGTCAGAAATAGCATCATAAATTTTCACTTACCTTTGATCTTCATCAGAATGCACTCCCAGGAATCCCAGTTCCACAAATATTTGATTTGTTCGATAAAGTTCATAATTTATGTCCATATACCTCCATTTGTTAGGGCGTTTGGTAAACAAATCCAAACGTGTGCAAGTCCAGCGGAAAGGTCGGGCGAAAAGTCCAAAAAGTTTATTACTTGTCGTAGAAACATATCAAACGAAGTATAGAATCAATCTTTAGGATGTTTTTAACATAAATCTTCAATAATGTCTCAACCGGAGAATTCCTTTGTCTGTGGACAAGCAATAGAACGCGAGCTACCTCTCATGTGAATGCGAGTGACCAGCTCATTGCTCTCTGGCAGACCTCTGATTCATTCCCCTCTCATTCAGCCCCCCTTCACAGTAGAAGCCTGAAACAATGTTCTAAAGACTGTTGACATCAAGTGGAAGCCTTGGGAAGTGCAAGATGACCAACATCCCACTGTGTCTTCAATAGGGGCTGAGTTGAAAAACTACAAACCTCAGATTTCCCACTTCCGGGTTGGATTTTTTTCTCAGGTTTTTGCCTGCCATATGAGTTCTGTTATACTCAAACATCATTCAAACAGTTTTTGAAACGTCAGAGTGTTTTCTATCCAATACTACTACTAATATGCATATATTAGCATCTGGGACTGAGTAGCAGGCAGTTTACACTGGGCACACCTTTCATCCAAAGTAAAAATGCTGCCCCCTAGCCCAAACAGGTTAAAGCAGGCCTTGATTTGATGCTACATTCTGGAGATCGATAGGCGTCTCGCTACACACAGTAGCTGGGAGTTGGGTATTATAGACTATGTTGGTGTTTAGATAGTTCTAGTACGAATGAAAGACATTTAAATGGCCCTATGTTTATTAAATTCAATATTACTTCAGAATGACATTGGCTTGATTTGAAATGAAAGAACTGCTTTGGTGGTCAAGGATAACCTCCTGTAAAATATTTCCATTTCCAAATACCACTGCATGGATGTCATGCACCATTCTTTGCGTGACAGGCCATGTTACATGCAGTCTCTTATCCTTAGTGTCTCTCAGTCCTCCAGTCATCTGAGCCATCTAACCTCCCAGTCTTCTCCAGGATTATGCAGACACAGAGATGCTGCTGTCTAGGGCTAACGTGGACCAGGAGGCTCTTCTCTCTTATGCCCGCGAGGCCGCAGACTTCTCCACCAACCACCAGCTGCCCACTCTGGACTTTGCCATCAACCACTACGGACAGCCCGACGTGGCCATGTTCGACTTCACCTGCATGTACGCTTCAGAAAATGCGGCGCTCGTGCGCCAACGCAATGGACGCCAGCTACTGGTGTCTCTGGTGGGGGACAGTCTACTGGAGGTGAGGAAGGCTACTGGGCCGAGGGTGTTTCAGCCTCACTTAGAAGATATACTCTGTCACTCTGGATAAGGTAGTGTCTGACTGTCTTGTGTATACAAATGGGAGTAAAGCGTGAGCATGTGTGGAGAAATTACAGTGAATCGAGAGACAGATTCAAGTTTGGATGGATGACATGTGGATTGACGTTTGCATACTTAAAACAGGCAATTTTACATTAACAAAAATGTGTATCTATGTATACATACATACATACATACATACATACATACATGCATGCATATATATATATATATATTTTAAAAAAGTGTATTGTTTTAGTAGATTTTATTCTTCTCTGTATGCTTACTTGGGAGTTCACCATGTTACTGTATTTGTCCCTCTAGCCCTTCTGGCCCATGGGCACTGGTATAGCCCGGGGTTTCCTGGCAGCCATGGACTCGGGCTGGATGGTGAAGAGCTGGGCCCAGGGAAACACCCCACTGGACGTGCTGGCTGAGAGGTGAGGGAGCAGACATGTCATAACACACACATTATACTCGCACATCAGACTTTCACGCTCGCACACTCCACACTCTCACACACATACTCATTATCCCTCTCTCTCTCATGCACTCACACACCCTCGACACACTGTTATCTCTGAGTGCTTTATCTCTGAGTGCTCCACTGTCTGCCCCTCCTGTAGTTGTAATGGAATAAGAGCCTCTGGAGCTCTGAATGGAATGTTTTGAATCCTCTGTTCTGTTACCTTCTATAATTCAGTAACCATGGCCTCCTCTTTTTCAGGGAGAGCATATATCGCCTGCTGCCTCAGACAACACCACAGAACATCAGTAAAAATTTCAGCCACTACAGTGTGGATCCCACCACGCGCTACCCTAACATCAGCCTCCACTTCCTCAGGCCCAACCAGGTAGTGTATACACTGAGATCATAGGACTGTGTGATTGTAACATGATGAACTACAGTACCCATAATGCTCTGTGTATGATATCCAGTTTGAGTAGGGCCAGGACTGGCTACCTAACATTTGTCCTGACTACCTAACCATCTTGTGAATGAAAACCCTGTGTCTGCGTAACTAGAGAGGCGCACACACACACACGATGCGATATACTTTATTGTCCATTTCATTGTGTGATGTCAGCATTCTGCAGGTAGCCTAGTGGTTAGAGCTTTGGACTAGTAACCGAAAGGTTGCAAGATCGAATCCCCAAGCTGTCAAGGTAAACGTGTCGTTCTGCCCCTGAACAAGGCAGTTAACTCACTGTTCCTAGGCCGTCATTGAAAATAAGAATTTGTTCTTTAACTGACTTGCCTAGTTAAATAAAGGTATAAAAAAAATAATACATTCAAAAACACAACACGTAATATTATTACATGCAGTATGTAAAACTGGAAAGTTAGTACACAAGTCACACATCTACATTTTCAAATATTCAAAGTTTCTGCGGCCTACTGTCCGACCGTGTGTTTGGCCTGCATCTGTCCTATGTCCCACTGTTCAGCAGTCTGGTGGCTGATGGAATGAAACTTGCCTTGTTCCTATTCTTCCTGAACAGTGGGACCCGTAAACTCCGTCTGGAGGGCAGCAGCTCAAAACATAACTAAGAAGCAGAGTTCTTTACAGTCCAGATGCATGCTCAGCAAAAACTCCTGGCAGTAGCTATGACCTATGGAAGATGTCTTATGTGAAATCCCACCCCACTCTGTTGTTGTCAGGTAAAACACCTCATTGACACAGGGGATTCAAGCCGTGAAATGCGTATCGAAATTGAGAATGTAGTCACCTCGTCAACACCCAAGCTCACCCGAAATGGTAAGTAAGTGTTTCGAATAAGCTATACGATGTTTCATAGCAAGTGTATTCAGTTAAGTTCATATTATTTAATTGTCATTCATGTCTGTTTTTCAAAGTCTCTTGTTTTTGGGACCTGGACATTATTACAATCACCCAAATGTAACAATGAATTGCTTTCAACCTAGACCCTAACCTGCTTGAGAAGCATTTCCAAGGTAATATCATTAATGGTTTAGGTCCAAATGCATGACCATCTGACGATTCCTTCATAATAGTCCTTAACCGTAGAAACTAGCAACTGCCATGATGTCATGTGACTTGCTGGATGGACTGATTTTTATTTGATTTACTTTATGTTCACTAACCTGGTCATTAACGGGATGGTGAAATGGCACAAACTTTGGACTGGTACCATATATACATACTTACATACAGTTGAAGTTGGAAGTTTGCATACACTTGGAGTCATTAACTCGTTTTTCAACCACTCCACAAATTTCTTGTCAACAAACAATAGTTTTGGCAAGTTGTTTAGGACATCAACTTTGTGCATGACACAAGTCATTTTTCCAACAATTGTTTACAGACGGATTATTTCACTTATAATTCACTGTATCACAATTCTGTGGGTCAGAAGTTTACATACACTAAGTGCCTTTAAATAGCTTGTTAAATTCCAGAAAATGATGTCATGGCTTTAGAAACTTCTGATAGCGTAATTGACATCATTTGAGACAATTGAAGGTGTACCTGTGGATGTATTTCAAGGCCTACCTTCAAACTCAGTGCCTCTTTAGATGTTCCCATGATGTCAATCAAAGAAATCAGCCAAGACCTCAGAAAACAAACTGTAGACCTCTACAAGTCTGGTTCATCCTTGGGAGCAATTTCCAAATGCCTGAAGATACTACGTTCATCTGTACAAACAATAGTACGCAAGTATAAACACCATGGGACCACGCAGCCGTCATACCGCTCAGGAAGGAGATGCGTTCTGTCTCCTAGAGATGAAGGTAGTTTGGTGCGAAAAGTGCAAATCAATCCCAGAAAAACAGCAAAGGACCTTGTGAAGATGCTGGAGGAAACGGGTACAAAAGTATCTATATCCACAGTAAAACGAGTCCTATATCGACATAACCTGAAAAGCCGCTCAGCAAGGAAGAAGCCACTGCTCCAAAACCACCAAATCCAGACTACAGTTTGCAACTGCACATGGGGACAAAGATCGTACTTTTTGGAGAAATGTCCTCTGGTCTGATGAAACAAAAATGGAACTGTTTGGCCATAATCACCATCGTTACGTTTTGGAGGAAAAGGGGGAGACTTGCAAGCTGAAGAACACCTTCCCAACCGTGAAGCACGGGGGTGGCAGCATCATGTTGTGGGGGTGTTTTGCTGCAAGAGGGACTGGTGCACTACACAAAATGGATGGCATCATGAGAAGGACAATTATGTGGATATATTGAAGCAACATCTCAAGACATCAGTCAGGAAGTTAAAGCTTGGTCGTAAATGGGTCTTCCAAATGGACAATGACCCCAAGCATACTTCCAAAGTTGTGGCAAAATGGCTTAAGGACAAAAGTCAAGGTATTGGAGTGGCCATCACAAAGCCCTGACCTCAATCCCATAGACAATTTGTGGGCAGAACTGAAAAAGCATGTGCGAGCAAGGAGGCCTACAAACCTGACTAAGTTACTCCAGCTCTGTCAGGAGGAAAGGGCCAAAATTCACCCAACTTATTGTGGGAAGCTTGTGGAAGGCTGACCCAAGTTAAACAATTGGCAATGCTACCAAATACTAATTGAGTGCATGTAAACTTCTGACCCAATTGGAATGTGAATAAATAAATAAAAGCTGAAATAATTCATTCTCTCTACTATTATTCTGACATTTCACATTCTTAAAATAAAGTGGTGATTCTAATTGACCTAAGACAGGGAATTTTTACTTGGATTCAATGTCAGGAATTGTGAAACTGAGTTTAAATGTATTTGGCTAAGGTGTATGCAAACTTCTGACTTAAACTGTACATACATACATACATACATACATACATACATACATACATACATACATACATACATACATACATACATACATACATACAGTGGGGCAAAAAAAGTATTTAGTCAGCCACCAATTGTGCAAGTTCTCCCACTTGAAAAGACGAGAGAGGCCTGTAATTTTCATCATAGGTACACTTCAACTATGACAGACAAAATGAGAAAAGAAAATCACATTGTAGGATTTTTAATGAATTTATTTGTAAATTATGGTGGAAAATAAGTATTTGGTCACCTACAAACAAGCAAGATTTCTGGCTCTCACAGACCTGTAACTTCTTCTTTAAGAGGCTCCTCTGTTCTCCACTCGTTACTTATATTAATGGAACCTGTCAGTATAAAAGACACCTGTCCACAACCTCAAACAGTCACACTCCAAATTCCACTATGGCCAAGACCAAAGAGCTGTCAAAGGACACCAGAAACAAAATTGTAGACCTGCACCAGGCTGGGAAGACTGAATCTGCAATAGGTAATCAGCTTGGTTTGAAGAAATCAACTGTGGGAGCAATTATTAGGAAGTGGAAGACATACAAGACCACTGATAATCTCCCTCGATCTGGGGCTCCACGCAAGATCTCACCCCATGGGGTCAAAATGATCACAAGAACGGTGAGCAAAAATCCCAGAACCACACGGGGGACCTAGTGAATGACCTGCAGAGAGCTGGGACCAAAGCAACAAAGCCTACCATCAGTAACACACTACGCCGCCAGGGACGTGTCTCCCTGCTTAAGCCAGTACATGTCCAGGCCCGTCTGAAGTTTGCTAGAGAGCATTTGGATGATCCAGTAGAATATTGGGAGAATGTCATATGGTCAGATGAAACCAAAAATTGAACTTTTTGGTAAAAACTCAACTCGTCGTGTTTGGAGGACAAAGAATGCTGAGTTGCATCCAAAGAACACCATACCTACTGTGAAGCATGGGGGTGGAAACATCATGCTTTGGGGCTGTTTTTCTGCAAAGGGACCAGGACAACTGATCCGTGTAAAGGAAAGAATGAATGGGGCCATGTATTGTGAGATTTTGAGTGAAAACCTCCTTCCATCAGCAAGGGCATTGAAGATGAAACATGGCTGGGTCTTTCAGCATGACAATGATCCAAAACACACTGACCTGGCAACGAAGGAGTGGCTTCGTAAGAAGCATTTCAAGGTCCTGGAGTGGCCTAGCCAGTCTCCAGATCTCAACCCCATAGATCTGTGTTGCCCAACAACAGCCCCAAAACATCACTGCTCTAGAAGAGATCTGCATGGAGGAATGGGCCAAAATAACAGCAACAGTGTGTGAACACCTTGTGAAGACTTACAGAAAACGTTTGACCTCTGTCATTGCCAACAAAGGGTATATAACAAAGTATTGAGAATCTTTTGTTATTGACCAAATACTTATTTTCCACCATAATTTGCAAATAAATTCATTATCAATCCTACAATGTGATTTTCGGGATTTTTTTCCCCTCATTTTGTCCGTCATAGTTGAAGTGTACCTATGATGAAAATTACAGGCCTCTCATCTTTTTAAGTGGGAGAACTTGCACAATTGGTGGCTGACTAAATACTTTTTTGCCCCACTATATATAAAGTGGTTAAAACAGTATGTAAACATTATTGAAGTGACCAGTGTTCAATGACTGTATGAACACTCCAAAGAGCAAAACTTCTGACTGTTTAGTCTAAAACACCCTAAGCCCTGGTCCCAAACATGTTTTCATCCACTATTCACTTATTGCTTTTCCTTTCCCAGAGTCCATCGCTCGCTCCAGCAAGCTGCTGAACTGGTGTCAGAGACAGACAGAGGGCTACAGGAAAGTCAGTGTGACCGACCTCACCATGTCCTGGAAGAGTGGCATGGCCCTGTGTTCCCTCATCCACCGCTACAGACCTGACCTCATGTGAGTCGTGTATATCAGTGCTTAAACTATGAAATAACACATAAAATGTACTACAAATGTAAAAATCTTTAAAATATTTTAGATACTTCAAAGTAGTCACCCTTTTGCCTTGATGACAGTTTTTCCTTCCAACTCCATCTCAATTGGTTTGAGGTCGGGTGATTGTGGAGGCAGGTTGTCTGTGGCAGCACTCCATCAATCTCCTTCTTGGACAAATAGCCCTTACACAGCCTGGAGATTTGTTAGGTCATTGTCCCACTAAGCACAAACTAGATGGTGTATTACTGAAGAATGCTATGGTAGCCATGCTGCTTAAGTGTTCCTTGAATTATAGATAAATCACAGATAGTATCACCAGTATAGCATCCCCACACCATCATAACTCCTCCTCCATGCTTCACGGTGGGAACTACACATGCAGAGATCATCCGTTCACCTATTCTGCGTCTCACAAAGATTTTACCGTTATTTAACTAGGCAAGTCAGTTAAGAACAAATTCTTATTTTCAATGATGGCCTAGGAACAGTGGGTTAACTGCCTGTTCAGGGGCAGAACGACAGATTTGTACCTTGTCAGCTTGGGGATTTGAACTTGCAATCTTCCAGTTACTAGTCCAACGCTCTAACCACTAGGCTATCCTGCCTCCCCAATACAGTGGTTGGAACAAAAATATCACATTTGGACTCATCAGACAAAAGGACAGATTTCCGCCGGTCTAATGTCAATAGCTCGTGTTTCTTGGCCCAAGCAAGTCTCTTCTTCTTATTGGTGTCCTTTATTGGTGGTTTCTTTGCAGCAGTTCGACCATGGCCTGATTCCTCTGAACAGTTGATGTTGAGATGTCTGTTACTTGAACTCTGTGAAGCATTTATTTGGGCTGCAATCTGAGGTGCAGTTAACTCTAACTTATCCTCTGCAGCAAAGGTAACTCTGGGTCTTCCTTTCCTTAGTCGGTCCTCATGAGAGCTAGTTTCATCATAGCGCTGGATGGTTTTTGCGACTGCACATTAAGAAACTTTCAAAGTTCTTGATATTTTCCAGATTCACTGACCTTCATATCTTAAAGTAATGGACTGTCATTTCTCTTTGCTTTTTTGAGCTGTTCTTGCTATAATATGGACATGGTCTTTTACCATATAGGGCTATCTACTGTATACCACCACTAACTTCTCATAATACAACTGATTGGCTCAAATTACACATTAACTTTTAACAATGCACACCTGTTAATTGAAATGCATTCCAGGTGACTACCTCATGAAGCTGGTTGAGAGAATGCCAAGAGTGTGCAAAGCTGTCATCAAAGCAAAGGATGGCTACTTTGAAGAATCTCAAATATAAAATCTATTTTGATTTAACACTTTTTGGTTACTTCATGATTGGATATGTGTTATTTCATTGTTTTGATGTCTTCACTATAATGTAGAAAATAGTAAAAATAAAGAACAACCCTGGAATGAGTAGGTGTGTTCAAACTTTTAACTGGTTCTGTATATCTGTATTTCTCCTGTAGAAATGCTTACAGCTTAGGTTTACTTGTATATCAACCCTGGGTCCTTGAAAAGCGCTATCTAAGTTCCTATTATTATAAGCATAGGAATGAAGTAGGACCTGCACACATGATTGCTCCATCACGTAATTAGGCCAGTAAATATTCATCAGGATAGTCAATATGCACATGGTTTAGATCTTTGTCAGGTCCTTACATCCTGGCATTAACATGGTCCTTACTGTCAGCAACAAAAGGGGTTCAAACCATCATTGACTGGAATGATGTGCTGCTTTACCACTTTGTTTGTAGCATGTGTTATTTATCTCCTGGCACTTGCTGTCCAGGCCTTGGCTTTTCACTACATCAGGTAAAAGCTCAGAGTCAAATTGCCTGTAGCTTTAGGGAAAATTATGTATGGTACCCCTACTACACACACACAAAGCAGAGACGACACACACAGCAGAGACACACACATTGCCTAACGAGGGGAGAGATTAAGTTGTTACCCTCTGCTGGCTACACAGCGATTAGCATTATAACCCTGACTGACGTTTACCAAGTAGTTCTCTTCTGCCCTGCTGCCTTTCATTGTCCAGATGACTGAGGCAGGGTGTGTGAAAAGGCTGCACGGATGGGAAATATGCATTAAGGGCAGTGCACAGACGGCTCCAATTAGTTCACATTTTAATTGAATTTATTTTGGGTAACAGACATATACCACAAAATGTACAATGTGGACCCAGAGGATATCACTTGGAATTATTAATTAAAATGCTGGTTTCCAAAGTGGTCTTCGATGGTAAAAATAATAATGATACATATAATGATTAAAAGACAACACCAAATTACAAACAACCATAAATACATTAATTTATATTGACATCCTAAAAAGTGGTACTATTCACTGCACTTTTCCCTAACCTTAAAAACCAACCATATTAATTTAAAGCAATTTATTCATTGCACATCATACCTACAGTACAGTATCATTCATACACTTGACCAGCGGAAGGGGGCACAAGGGGCAGTGGAGTGGTTTCTCTTAAGACAACTTTGTCCAAATGAAAACCTTTGCCTGCTTTTTAAAGCTTGTACTTTTTCTTTGCTTGACCTCCAAGGGAAGGCTATTCCATAGACAAATGCCTGTATAGAAACACGTGCTCCTCACAGTACTGTTTACTCTTGGGATTTTACAAGACATAACACTACTGTAGCTCTGGTATTGTAACTGTGTTGGTTAAAGACCATATCAATGTTGTTTTTCATGTAACCTGGGGCACGATCATTTAAGGTGTCATACATATGATTGAAGTTGTTCCACTCTGGACTCCAAAGGCAACAAGCCCACCTCCCGGGAACTGTACCCCTATGTGGGTCCTAGGGGGCACATTTAGCTGATAACATTAACATTATTTTGTATGACCTGCATTCCCTTTTTCATCTTTTTTGATAGCCCACTATACCAAGCAGAGCAGGCATAACCAAAATGCCACTGAATCAAGGCTGAGACGAGCAGTTTCTTAGCTTTGATGCTAAAATATCCAGTGTTACTATGTTAAAATATCAATTTGTTTGCCATTTTAGAAAGAACTTTAGCAGAAATCAGGTCTCTATAAAGGGATTGCTCTAGGGACACACAAAGATAAATTACACTTGTTTTAGATTCAATCTCCTTGCCTGCACAGTTGACCTTTTATCTTGTCAAACCTAAGCAATCTACATTCTGTTCTAAACAAAATTGAATCAGTTGTTCCCAAATGTAGTGACAATTTGTTGTCCGTCAACCAATCTCTAACAAAATGCAATTTCTTACTCAGGGTCTCTTCTGTCAAATTTATTTATAAAGCCCTTCTTACATCAGCTGATATCTCAAAGTGCTGTGCAGAAACCCAGCCTAAAACCCCAAACAGCAAGCAATGCAGGTGTAGAAGCACTGTGGCTAGGAACAACTCCCTAGGAAGAAACCTAGAGAGGAAGCAGGCTATGAGGGGTGTCCAGTCTTCTTCTGGCTTTGTAAACTGTATCCTTCCCTGATACCAGTATGGCTGTGTCATCAGCATAAAGCAGGAATTTGCACTTTAGTGTGTCTAGCATATCATTAACCTGTAAATAAGATGGGCCCTAAAATGTATCCTTGCTGTACTCCACAGGATATTTCTTTAGCCTCTGACAGAACATCACCAACATTACATACTTGTGTTCTGTTGGTCAGATAAGACCTAAACCAATTCACCGCTACATCATTTTAGACCCAAACATTTCAGTTTCATCAGGAGAATATCATGGTCCACAGTGTCAAAAGCTTTTGCAAGTCTAACATGACCATACCTGTATAGTTCCCCTTCTATTTCAGGCTCACTGTATAGACACATTCCTCCCATGTCTCTGACTCATTGCTCATTAATCCCCTATTACAGAAAAAACACTTTCCGTGGATCGTTATTGACTTTTCGTCCTCTTATCCTCTCGTACTCTATTGACGTCTTGTCATCTGTCTCTGCGTTGTGACTGCATTAGAACCTGCTTAGTGTGCTTGTCATGTTTATTTGGAAAGCCAAGTGATAACATTCAGTATTACTGGTTGTTTTGACTCCCAGACATGCTGTCTCGCTCTGCCCACGGTGAATTTGACTCCCATTTTGACACCCAGACATTCTGTCTCTCTCTGCCCTACAGTGACTTTGACTCCCTGGACGAACGGGACCAACAAAAAAACAACCAGTTGGGCTTCGACGTGGCCGAGCGGGAATTTGGAATCTCCCCCTGCATGACGGGCAAGGAGATGTCCCAGGTGTCAGAGCCCGACAAGCTCTCCATGGTCATGTACCTCAGCCAGTTCTACGAGATGTTCAAGGACACAGTTCCCCCTGGGGCCGGAGGTGAGTAATGCTAGTTTCATGAATATCGTTTTTATTTGGGGGTGGGGGAGTGTTGAAGGTTGGTTGAAATGTTATACACACTGAGTGATCAGTAATATATATTATGCACCAAACAGACCAGACACAGGGAGGAACTACCTGAACTCGTCCAATGGGAAATGCTTGTAATTTCCACAACCCTTGTGTAACGCCTTACATTTTGTATATTTTATATTTCCAGATAACCAGAACATGAGCCCTGAGGAGAAGGCTGCGTTGATCAACAGCACTAAGTCTCCCATCTCCTTCCTTAGCAAGCTGGGCCAGAGCATCGCCATATCCCGCAAACGCAACCCCAAGGTTCTCCAATGCATCATTGTCAGCTCAGCAGTCCCTTTCCCTTCAGCACTGTGTTACTGCTGTGTATATCATCATCTTATAATGCTACTGTAGGAGTCCATAGCTGTCTGCCCGAAATAGCCAGTGACAACATGTGATTATGTGATCAACAGGACAAGAAGGAGAAGGATGTGGATGGTTTGGGGAAGAGGAGGAAGACTAGCCAGGCTGGCCATTCTGAAGAAGTGCGTAAAACTTTCAAGGGTTAAAAATAGAATTCAGGCGTTGAACTCTGCTTTGCAGACAGATAGAAATGTCTCCCAGGTTAAACTCATTCTCTGGTTTCGTACTGTCCATGTGTTTGTAACAGGAGGAGGTTTTGAGGGGTAACCATGATGACAGGCCGTCCAACAGTACTGCTCTAACGGAGAGAAAGATGAAGGAAGAGACAGCAGCTGTAGGGAACCATAACAAAGTCAAGTCCATGGCCACCCAGCTCCTCGCCAAGTTTGAGGAGAATGCTCCTGCAGAGTCCAAGGGCCTCAAACGACAGGTATGGAGAGACTCACATTATGTCTGGGTGATGTTGACGATGGGAGAAGGAGTAGTCTTGCTTGCCTGGATGGGGGAAGAGACAAGAGACGGAGTGAACTGTTTTAAACAAGAGAACTGTTGCTTGAGATTTAGCTTTCCTGGATGATAATGACATGAAGACAGCTTTGTTTGTCTAGACAGTGTTTTGTTTGTCTAGACAGAGTAACTATGCAGAAGTTAGATGTAGATCTATTTCATCTCATGGCGTCTAGCATGACTCCAAGTCTCGTGATGCTGAGTGTGTAGCAACACTGTACTACTGTATTAATGTGTTGAACTCCAGGGCCTGTATTCATAAAGCTTCAGAGTAGGAGTGCTGCTCTAGGATCAGTTTTCCTTTTTAGATCATAATGAATGATTAAGTAAAATGCATAATTAAAACTCCATTTAGCAGACACTTTTATCCAAAGCAACTTAGTCATGTGTGGATATATTCTATAAGTATAGGTGGTAGAGGTCGACCGATAATGATTTTAACGCCGATACCGATTATTGGATGACCTAAAAAGCCGATACCGATTAATCAGCCTTTTTGTGTGTGTTTTTTTGTAATAATGACAATTACAACAATACTGAATGAACACTTATTTTAATATAATACATCAATAAAATCAATTCAGCCTCAATTTAGTAAATAATGCAAAACCAAAGTGTTGTGGAGAATAAAGTAAAAGTGCAATATGTGCCATGTAAGAAAGCTAACGTTTCAGTTCCTTGCTCAGAACATGAGAACATATGAAAGCTGGTGATTCCTTTTAACATGAGTCTTCAATATTCCCAGGTAAGAAGTTTTAGGCTGTAGTTATTATAGGAATTATAGGACTATTTCCCTCTATACCATTTGTATTTCATTAACCTTTGACTATTAAATGTTCTTATAGGCACTTTAGTATTGCCAGTGTAACAGTATAGCTTCTGTCCCTCTCCTCCCTCCTCCCTGGGCTCGAACCAGCAACACAACAACAACAGCCACCATTGAAGCAGCATTACCCATGCAGAGCAAGGGGAACAACTACTAGAAGGCTCAGAGCGAGTGATGTTTGAAACGCTATTAGCACTCGCTAACTAGCTAGCCATTTCACTTCGGTTACTCATCTCGGGAGTTGATAGGCTTGTAATCATAAACATCGCAATGCTTGACGCACAACGAAGAGCTGCTGGCAAAATGCACGAAAGTGCTGTGTAAATGAATGTTTACGCGCCTGCTTCTGCCTACCACCGCTCAGTCAGATTATATGCAACGCAGGACACGCTAGATAATATCTAGTAATTTTTTATTTTATTGAAGCTTTAATATCATCAACCATGTGTAGTTAACTAGTGATCATGATTGATTTGTTTTTTATAAGATACGTTTAATGCTAGCTAGCAACTTACCTTGGCTTACTGCATTTGCGTAACAGGCAGTCTCCTTGTGGAGTGCAACGAGAGAGAGGCAGGTCGTTATTGCATTGGACTAGTTAACTGTAAGGTTGCAAGATTGGATCCCCCGAGCTGACAATGTGAAAATCTGTCATTCTGCCCCTGAACGAGGCAGTTAACCCACCGTTCCTAGGCCGCCATTGAAAATAAGAATGTGTTCTTAACTGACTTGCCTAGTTAAATAAAGGTATTTAAAAAATAGGCAAATCGGCGCCCAAAAACAAACACCAACACCGATTTCCGATTGTTACGAAAACTTGAAATCGGCCCTAATTAATCGGGCGACCTCTAATAGGTGGTCCTAGGATTCGAGCCCACTATCCTGGCATTGCAAGAGCCATGCTCTACCAACTGAGCTACAGAGGCCCTGATCTTACATCAGCACTCCTATGCTGAGATGCTTTGTGAATACGGGCCCAGAATGCTAGTACTGATGTGGCCCGGGCCTGGCAGCTTACAGTTGGTAGGATGATAGTGGTGACAGTCCCGGAGGAGCCAGACAATGGGGGGGAATGGGTTTACAGACCCAACTCAAGACCTGATCCTGGGCCAGTCACCCTGAGAGGCAATACTGCAGGCCTGGAGCAGTGGGGGCTCTGTGGGCTAGTGGAACACAAGCTACTATTGTTGACATAGAAAGACAACTCACAGGCAGCATTCCCAAGTGGTGCCTAATCTAAAATTCCTGCTCGGGATGTGTGCTTTGCTGTTGTGAAATCTGATGCAATCTTTGATACACAAAAGACTCGGTTGATGTAAATTGAATTGATGACACGTTAGAAGTAGCCTGCTTCAGGTCTAGAGCTTCGAGCAGAATGCTAGAAGCGTTTCTCTCTTGGTCACAGATTTGGACAATCTGATTGGTAATTTGGAAAATCAATGTTGAGTTGTCATCTTTTCTAATCGTATAATAACCAGCTACACATGGCCCATCAAAGAGGCTGTATAGTACAAGTTGGTTTATAGGCACTAAGCCCTACTTATGTTGAGTCCCACTGGTGGTAATATTCAATTTGATTCTGCTGCTGCTGTGTTGAATTGGGACTGTGTGTTGCACCAGAATGGCTGAAAGTGGAGTGTGTCTGTGTGGGTGTTTCAAACCACAGGGCTTCACCTTTTCAACACTTCTTTGACCCTCAGCTCTTTGCATGAAATGCTGATAATATCTTTGCCACAGTGTCCATATTATTTTTCTTAAGTCTATAGTAAATTACAAACCTAAGAGAGTTCGAGTTTGTACAATAATAATGCATGTCATATTGTCCAGATGTAGGATCTTAATTTGAGCCAGTTTGTTACAGCAGGAAAATAATCCTGGAGCAACAGGAAATGTAAATTATGTGAATTATAATTCATGGACATGTTTGCAGGGGTTGATAACATTTTTCATTATGGCATATCAAGTCTGAAATTTAGTGGAAATTACTAACTTTAGAAGCCTTTTTAAAACTTAAATACACTACAAGTTTGCACTTCCTGCTTTGCTTGAAAATTCTCAGTAACATAAGAGTGATCTAATGAACATCCTACATTTGTAGTCACACTACATTACACAGCATGCTATTCTTATGACACACACAATTTACTTTTAGTTTTTGCTCCCAGTTTGTTTTCCAACCAGCATAACTCTGTCTTCTGATGATTCACTTTCCTCTCTATTTTTCTCTTCTTCCTCTCCTCTAATCATGGATCATGACCTTGACTCATGGTTGGTTGCGCTCACTGTGTCCTGGTCTCTTATTGGCCACTTTGACTGTCACTCATCTTCCACTGGTCAAAGGGGGATTCTCTGCCCAATCTGGATCTTCTTGTGGCACAGCCCCCTCCCCCGCCTCCTGCCCCCCTGGACCCACCCAGGGAGTCTGTCTGCCTAGCTCTGGTCCCTGCATGGAGACAGGTAAAGAGTGGACACTTCACCTCCCTCCCCTAGACCCTTGTCTAACCCCTGGATGTCCCTAACCAACCGTCTCTCTGCTGTGTTTTACAGTAGTATACATGGGGAAAGCTGCTTTGTGTGCAGATTGTTAACTGTTATTCATCCTAGACAGAGTGCTTTATTTTCTGTGGAGTGATGAAACCAGTAGTTCCGTGTGTGTGGTGTCAGAATAACCAGCTGTGTGTGGGTGCTGTTCGTTCTAGACAGTGAGTGACGTGATGTCATGTTCTCTCTTGTCTCATGTGGCGTATCCCTCTCCCTATCCCTCTCCCTCCCCTGCCATGTTGTCTCAGAAACAAACCCAACAGCAGGAGCAGCTCAGCTTTGGCTATAAGGAGATGTTCAAGTGTCAGACCCTACCCAACAGAGGGGAGCAGGTATGGCTAGCTGGTCTGACGTTGTAGTAGTCCCTGCCTACTAGTTGGTCTCCCATCTCCAGCTAACCAGTTAACCATGCTATCATAGCTAGTTACTAGCTAGCTAACATCCCCTGCTTTGATAGACAAAGGCTATCACTTCAGCTTAGCTCAGTTAGCTTCATTATGCTAATCATCAAAGTTTTAGCTTAGTTCGCTTGTGCACTAATCATCAAAGCTGCTTTGTCGTTTTTTTTGTTTAGTCCTTTTTAAATTAAATATGCTATGTCTAACAGTTTGAGCCCCTAAAGTGAAATGGCCAGTTCAGAGCTGTGCTTGATTGACCCATGAAAGCTAATCTGCATTTGAGCTAATTGGTTGGAAATAGTCTGTCGTGGAAATAATTAGCTAACAGACCATTAAGCCATTAACAACATAAAGACCAGGTCTCTCCAGCCCTGTTCCTGGAGAGCTACCCTCCCGTAGGTGTTCAGTCCAACCCTAATCCACCGCACCACATTCTAATAATTAGCTAACAGACCATTAAGCCATTAACAACATAAAGACCAGGTCTCTCCAGCCCTGTTCCTGGAGAGCTACCCTCCCGTAGGTGTTCAGTCCAACCCTAATCTACCGCACCACATTCAAATAATTAGCTAACAGACCATTAAGCCATTAACATAAAGACCAGGACTCTCCAGCCCTGTTCCTGGAGAGCTACCCTCCCGTAGGTGTTCAGTCCAACCCTAATCTACCGCACCACATTCTAATAATTAGCTGGTTGTTAAGATGAATCAGGTTAGTTATAACGGGTTTGAGTGAAAACCTTCAGGAGGGTAGGTAGCTCTCTTTCAGGAGGGTAGGTAGCTCTCTTTCAGGAGGGTAGGTAGCTCTCTTTCAGGAGGGTAGGTAGCTCTCTTTCAGGAGGGTAGGTAGCTCTCTTTCAGGAGGGTAGGTAGCTCTCTTTCAGGAGGGTAGGTAGCTCTCTTTCAGGAGGGTAGGTAGCTCTCTTTCAGGAGGGTAGGTAGCTCTCTTTCAGGAGGGTAGGTAGCTCTCTTTCAGGAGGGTAGGTAGCTCTCTTTCAGGAGGGTAGGTAGCTCTCTTTCAGGAGGGTAGGTAGCTCTCTTTCAGGAGGGTAGGTAGCTCTCTTTCAGGAGGGTAGGTAGCTCTCTTCAGGAGGGTAGGTAGCTCTCTTTCAGGAGGGTAGGTAGCTCTCTTTCAGGAGGGTAGGTAGCTCTCTTTCAGGAGGGTAGGTAGCTCTCTTTCAGGAGGGTAGGTAGCTCTCTTTCAGGAGGGTAGGTAGCTCTCTTTCAGGAGGGTAGGTAGCTCTCTTTCAGGAGGGTAGGTAGCTCTCTTTCAGGAGGGTAGGTAGCTCTCCAGGAACAGGCTCTCCAATACCACTTCTCTATCTCACACACTCATTTTCACTGATTAGTGTACATGTTTTAGTAGCTCTTCAGACTCATATAAGTAGGGGAGCAAAATGTTTGGAACTTTCAATAAATTCCCTGGTATTTCAGAAATCCCAGTTGGATGATTTCCCAGAATCAGGAGGTAATAAGCAGGAGATCAGGATTCCGCTAACCAGGATTTCTAGAAAACTAGTGAATTTATTGAAAGTTCCAAACATTTTGCAACCCTACACATAAGTATACTCTCGCTCACCACAGTATTTCATACTTTTCTCATCATGCTATTCCTCTCGCTTTTTTCTAATTCACTCACAAGAGTGTCCCAAAAGGTTTTTGTGGCTGTAAAAAAATAAATGTCAAAAACATTTCTCTCATGCTTGCTTAACTGTAAACTAATTAGTTGGTAAATGTGAAGAAATGTGGTTTATTTGCCTTAATTTTCACATGCGTCCAGTGGGTGGCTGTGTGTGATGAAACAGTGTTGGCTTGAGTGTGTAGTGTGGTAGAATGCCAGCAGTAGTTACAGAATGAGTGTGAGGGTGATACTGTAGCAGATTATTGTTTTAGCCTATTGGATGTGAATCATTAGTTAAATTGATATTAATATGTGAATGTTGACTCACTGAATTCAAAAGTGAATTTAGATGAGGCAATATGACACCTGAAGGGAACAGACCTGTGTGTCTGTGTGCACGTGTTGAACAGAGGAATTGTGCACGTCAGTGACAAGTGATGGCCTGTCCTCCTCTCCACTCTCAAGCCAAGAAGCAGTACAGAGTCAACCTGTGGCTCACGGAGCTGCCCTAAGAAAACCATTCTGCTCTCCTCCTCTTCCTCCACCTCCTCACTCTATCTTCATTTACAGGTGACCAGTCTAGTCCATACCAGACCAGACACACTCACCTGTCCTCTGCCTTGTTGATCCTTTATCTAACCTCTATCCTCTCAGGTCTTGTCTTACCTTACGAACAAGCTATCCAGTTGTGCCGTCAAAGTAGAAAGCTAAATGTAGTGACTCTTCTTCCCCTCCCTATATTAACGTCCTAGACATTAGCATTTTGCTACACTTGAAATAACATCTGCTAACCATGTGTATGTGACAGTAACATTTGATTTGAGGACTTCCAACCTAACTAAAATGAACTGTATCTAGTCTTAGTTTCCGTTCTTCTCGTCAGTGGGTTTCTTGTGTTGTGGCTGACCAGTGTGTCGGTAGGCCTTGTTGCACACAGGGAAACCATGGTTGAATGGGCCTGTGGTCAGTGCTAACCCTCAGGGAACTAACAACACAGGCATGGTGTGTGTGACTGGGTGGCTCTACGGCTTGTGTGGGATGGAAGGGATTGTTGTGGTCAGAATATGATTGGAACAATCAACAAAGTGTAAGCAGATGACTTACAGTATGTAAGTATACAGTATTTCAAGGCTAGTCCCATATGTTTAGTTTGGGCACTATTGTTTGATCTCTATCGCCATAGCAGTGTTTGCATGCTGACTCATTCAGTATTATATGATATGTGTGCAATTTGTAAATAATAATTTGGTGGGTGCTTATATTTGTCCTATTTGACACATGTACAAGTGTGTATTAATATACATGTGTGAATTTGAAATGAGTTTTTTTTTTAAATATCCCAACTCCCCCTGAAAGAGTGGGTTGTCAATAGAGGTTGGTTTATTTCATAGCCTGTCTTAAATTCTCAAGCCAACCATACCAGCTAACTGCATCAAACCAGTATTATCATGTTTTGGGACAGAGACTGTAAACACACACAATGCTTACCTTCGTTTAATCTGCAGAAATGGAAACCCGTGCAGCTTGACGAGCCAGAGCCTATTCACATCCCTAGCATTCAGGAGAGGTCTGCGAGATTAGTCACTAAGTTTAAGGGTAAATCTGAGAAACCAAAGGTGAACACCATGGCATGTTGTGTGAAAAAACAGAGCCGTATATAATCAGTCAATTCATTATCTGAAAGTGATGGGCCTTGTGGATTTATTCATTTTGGTGTTGGTTTACTACTGTACACTAGCTAAGAGCGAATTCCTCATTGTCATCAATCTCAGTCCTGTTGCCTTTTCTGAACTGTCCTACATTATTTATCTGTCCTCTCCTTCCCCTGGAGCCTAAGAAAAAGCCCTCACGTTTCTTTATAGAACAGAGGCACCGGTCTCACAGCCAGAGCCCAGAGAGCCCCCTCTCCTCCCCTGAAATGCTCAGACAGGTAGCCCCCTCTCCTCCCCTGAAACGCTCAGACAGGTAGCCCCCTCTCCTCCCCTGAAACGCTCAGACAGGTAGCCCCCTCTCCTCCCCTGAAACGCTCAGACAGGTAGCCCCCTCTCCTCCCCTGAAACGCTCAGACAGGTAGCCCCCTCTCCTCCCCTGAAATGTTCAGACAGGTAGCCCCCTCTCTCCTCCCCTGAAATGTTCAGACAGGTAGCCCCCTCTCCTCCCCTGAAACGTTCAGACAGGTAGCTCCCCCCTCTCCTCCCCTGAAACGCTCAGACAGGTAGCCCCCTCTCCTCCCCTGAAACGCTCAGACAGGTAGCCCCCTCTCCTCCCCTGAAACGCTCAGACAGGTAGCCCCCTCTCCTCCCCTGAAACGCTCAGACAGGTAGCCCCCTCTCCTCCCCTGAAACGCTCAGACAGGTAGCCCCCTCTCCTCCCCTGAAATGTTCAGACAGGTAGCCCCCTCTCCTCCCCTGAAATGCTCAGACAGGTAGCCCCCTCTCCTCCCCTGAAACGCTCAGACAGGTAGCCCCCTCTCCTCCCCTGAAACGCTCAGACAGGTAGCCCCCTCTCCTCCCCTGAAACGCTCAGACAGGTAGCCCCTCCTCTCTGGGGAGAACTACATTAACACATTACCTCATCTCTGCTCCTTGGAAAACTCACTAGATTGATTTTGATAGATTGATTCGATTTTAAATTATATAAGATATACCTACTGCCATCAAGGACAGCTGCATTATAACATTTCTCCTCAGACTGCTACATTTTACGTTTGAGTCATTTAGCAGACTCTCTTATCCAGAGAAACTTACAGGAGCAATTAGGGTTAAGTGTCTTGTTCAAGGGGACATCAACTGCTGTTTTAACCTAGTCATCTCAAGGATTTGAACCAGAAACCTTTTGGTTACTGGTCCAACGCTCTTAACTGCTAGGCTACTAGTAACCACCCTGTTAACCAGTAACCTCAATAGCTGACCAAAGCTGAATTTGCCCCTGTTTTTCTACTGTGTTTCTACTGCATGGCAAATCGAAATTGGCTTTGCAACAATGCAGCATTTACAAGTACACCATAAATGAGTAGTGACTCTGCTAATAGTGGATCAGTTATGTCAAGGCACAGCAGTCAGGGCACCCTTGTTAGTATGCATATGATGAACCTGTCACATAAAAATCACTTAAACAACTAAAGCAAGCCCAAATAGCCTAGCACACAAGGCTAAAACCTCTATCACAATCAATCAGGTTGCTCTCGCAAAAGAGGTTTCTAACCTTAATGGTCTTTCCTGGATAAATAAATGTTAAATAATATGGATTTTGTGTGGAGCATGGGATGCTTTGCGCATTGGCTAAATTCTTCCTTGCCAGTCCTATTCTGTTCTTTGTAATTTGATAATGTGTTCTTCTGCAGGAGCTAGAGCTTCTGCGCTCTGATGACCAAATGCTGTTACATAGCCTTAGTATACAGGAGAGGGCTGAGCAGCTTGCCTCGCAGTTTCAAAGCAAGCCGACAAAGCCACAGGTGAAACACACCACTCAATAGCCTTGGCCTGGGTTCAAAGTTGAGGACTTTACCAAAAGAACTGACCTGATCTCTGATCTCCTTAGTTACTTTACAAGATGTCATTAATGTCAGATCGAGTTTTAAAACTATAAATAAAACACTGCCATTAATCCTATTGTTTACTCAGTATCTGTCATTCGTGTTATGTAGAATTAGAATATGACCCAGCTAAGGGTTTTCCATATCAGCTTGTCTTGCATCTTTGCCTATTCTCTTTGTTCTCATGCCAAGTCATCCTGCCTTAATTGTCCTCTCTTTTCTTTCTTTCCCCTGGAGCATAAGAGAAAGCGCTCACGTTTCTTTATAGAACAGTGGCACCTGTCACGCAGCCATAGCCCAGAGAGCCCCCTCTCCTCCCCTGAAATGCTCCGACAGGTACCCTCTCCCTCCTGAGGAGATCTGCAGTGGGGCTGACTCTAACACACTCATTGCCTCTGGGAGATTGGCCAAATAACTCACTGCCTGTCCTCTGATATGTGATTGAACTGATTTCCAATGTGTGTCCTAACAAGCATGTGGACAATGCATACAGGAATGCATACTAGTCAACAGCTGTTGCTCCTCATTAAAGTAATGGTGTGTAAACATCGCTGGTGTTGTAATGGTTAAACTCCAAGCACCCTTTCTGTCAGACACTGCATGTGGTGGTGTGGCTCATGGCTTTATTAGTGTTTTAGGTTTCAAGAGTTCTATGCAGGTTTGCACATATTTGAAAACACTAATTCAAAGCAGTTCATTGGATTGGTGAGCCGACACATCTACACGCTTGATCAACCAAACATGGCTTCATTTCCCTCATGATATCAGTTATTTTCCAGTGCTCTTTAGTGCCTTACCTATCACATTCCTTTGCATTCTTTGCATGTATTTATTTTTCCTCCTTGTCTCTTTCTCTCATCCTACCATACTTTCTTTCTTTCTCTGCCGTCAATAGAGATATTTAAAGATGTACACAGGGGGAGTAAGCTTATTGGCTGATCAGATAGCCAATCAGCTTCAACCTCAGGAGGAACCCAAGCCCTTACTTGACGAGAGGGAATTGGTGGAATTGGTAAGAGCCAATGGTGTCGTAGGGCACTAGGCATGTTGTAGACCCAAGAGTGAAGTGACTCCAGCTTGCGAATGCAGCTGTGGTGTTTGGGGATAATGAGTGTAACTAGGACTTCCTGCTAGTTCTAGAGAACGATTTGTAATTGTGTGTTTCTTAGAAACTTACTCTGTGACCAGTTTTCTGTGTGTGTATGTGGAACATTTTGACCTTGTGTTTGTTGTGGTATCCAAAATGTGCTATAATCTCAGGTGTTTCTGACAATGCAAACTTCTTTTGTTTTAGTGGCCCATGTTATGACCTACTAGGTTGTGAATGGTTTGATATCAATGGAACAGTTGATCCCATTATTCTCTATCAGTTTGATTCTCCCACTAAGTTGTAAAGCTGGGGCTCCATGGAAATACCTACCCTCTCTCTCCATCGCTCTGCACCTCTCCCCTGCCCCTGATCTGATCTCCTTTCCCCCTCTTCCTCTACAGGGTTCCCTGAGGAAGGAGTTTCCCCAGAACATCGGGGGCAGTGATGTGTGCTTCTTCTGCCAGAAGCGTGTGTACGTGATGGAACGGCTGAGTGCCGAGGGCAAGTTCTTCCACCGCAGCTGCTTCAAGTGTGACTACTGCGGAACCACGCTTCGATTGTCATCCTACGCCTTCGATGTGGAGGATGGTACGTGCTCCCTAGATGCGTCTTTAGACCACTCGCAATGATCATAATGTAGTGTGCTTTTCAGTGTAAGCTGGTCCCAGATCTGTTTGTTACGTGTGAACAGATCTAGCTTGCATACGCTGTTACAGTGGGGAGAACAAGTTTTTGATACACTGCCGATTTTGCAGGTTTTCCCTACTTACAAAGCATGTAGAGGTCTGTAATTTTTATCATAGGTACACTTCAACTGTGAGAGATGGAATCTAAAACAAAAATCCAGAAAATCACATTGTATGATTTTTTTTTTAAAGTAATTAATTTGCATTTTATTGCATGACATAAGTAGTTGGTCACCTACCAACCAGTAAGAATTCCGGCTCTCATTGTTCACTGCATGTGAACAAGAACACCCCACTGAATGACGGTCACTTTGTTTTGTCTTGACAAAATTCAAACAGGGCACAGACATTACTGACACACAATCAGATATAACACATGTATTTAGAAATCCCTTTTTACATCAGCAGATGATACAAAGTGCTGTACAGAAACCCAGCCTTAAACCCCAAACAGCAATCTATTCATATGTAGATGCACTGTGGCTAGGAAAAACTCCCTAGAAAGGCAGGAACCTAAGAAGAACCCTGGAGAGGAACCAGGCTCTGAAGGGTTGCCAGTCCTCTGCTGGCTGTGCTGGGTGGAGATTATAAGAGTACATGACCATTAAGGCCAGATTGTTCTTCAAGATGTTCAAACATTTATAGATGACCAGCAGGGGTCATTTGAGAATTTTATGATACTGTAGAAAGTGCTGACTGAAATGTTGGCCTACTCATAGGTAGACATACATGTACTGTTAGCATGGTCAATTATACCAAGCCTTGTCCTTGTGGTTACAGTAGGTGTTATCAGATTGTCCTGCATTATCCTCATAGAGCCTGCTCCAGTCTTGTGATGTCATTCCCTTTTCTCTATGGGTGTTAAGGTCTCTGTTGTGCTCATTGAACAAGTAGAAGATTGTTAGCAATGAGGGAGTGGCTGTTTCTCCCTGTTTAGTTTGTGATCCCAGTCATCCCACTGGTAGAGCAGACTCCAGAATGCCCACTGGGAACTTAGACACTATTATTGTCCTCCTTCCCTCCCTATCTATGAACAGCATAGTCTAATACACACAGATGCTCTCACCGTACTAAAGAATATGCAACAGCCAGATGAGGGGAATGCAGGCTGATCTGGAAAGGTGTTTTGTTTTGCGCTGATTTGATATTTCTCTGTTTTTGTCTCCTGCAGGGAAGTTTTACTGCAAGCCGCACTACTGTTACCGCTTGTCTGGTCAAGCTCAGAGGAAGAGGCCAGCACCGACCTCTGCTCTGCTCAATACAAAGGTACTACTGACCCCCCCCCCCCCCACACACACACACACACACTGGATCTGTCATGTCGGACAATCAGGAAGTGTAGGGTGTGTATTGACCCCCTCCACCCCTGTCTTCAGGACAACCAGGCGTCCTTGCCCGTCATGGTCATCGTGGACTCCCCCGGGAGGGGGGCGATGGCATCCCTGTCTCCCGCTGAGCGCCAGACCTCAGGTACCCCCACTAGCCCACCTTCCCCACCTCTAGCTGTGGTGCCACTGCCCCGCCTGGCCTCACTGGCCTGGGCTCGATGGTTGGGGGAGGGGCCCCTGCGCACCCTCCACTGCACCCTGTCCTGGTCCTACCACCAGGTGGCGCTAAACTCCCTCGACTCTCAGCTTCTCTATACCTACTGTATCTACCTCTTCTGCTGTTTCACCCTCAACGCCTTGCTCAATCTCCTAGCATGACCTGTAGCATGATGTACTAGAGTACCCATAGAAAATACTGTATCCCCCTCGCCTTATATCACCTCTGTGGCTTTACTTCACAACTAATGACTCTGAGTGAATGTTAGCTAGCGTCCTCTATTCCTCTTTCGTATAGCTTGCTGTCCTATTGATGTTATTTCTGTGATTCTGTGCTTGTGGTGTGTTGGTTTTTTCTTGAAGATGCAACATTCCCTCCCCTTTTGGTTAATATAGTAGCCCATGCTGGCAGCTACATTTTAAACGAATGGTGCATCTTCTTCGATCTCTCTCAGCTGGGAAATTAAAATGACAGTCAGGCAAAATGATGAGCCTTCGCTGTTCGCTTCTGTGGGTTTTTAAGACTTAATTATACTGTAACTACTTACCTTTTCTCACTGTTGTTAGTCTTTTAACAAATTAAGTCATTTAACAGTTACCTGTTGAATTGATTAATAGTTGTACATTATGTAATATTTATATTAATTGAATTATAATATTACATATGTTTTATTACTCAACAAATGTGTTGTATGCTCTTGCCTGCCTGTGTTTTAATTGAAGGCCCAACTCTATTGTGATTGTAACCTGTAGTGCTCTCTGACTTCCTTAGTTTTACCTTGTCCTATTTGACCTTCTCAGTAGAGCGTGCCTGTATCACTGCTTGTGATTGGTTCTTTGTAAACTTTACCTTTTCACCCTCCTATCAGAGTAGCCTGAAGCTGAGAGCTAGTGCTTGAAAGAGGGCTTGTGATTGGTCCATTGTGAAAGCCACCCCGCCCCTCATCTCTAACTGTACCGTCAGTGGGTGTCCTGTCTGTCTTCCTGCACCCCTCTTTGCATTCTAACACATACACTGATTTTGCTAAATGCTGCATTTATCTTGCATATACTATATAGATTCTACAGATGAAACGTGTAGGTTGATGTATGGCTAATTATCTAATGTGAAGTTTGTCGCTTAGATTACTTTATTAAGAAATCTGTAGGCCTGCTAGGCTAGTATTAGATTTAAGGTAAGTATAAGGCATTCATCCCACAACTACTAGAACATTTTTATACTTGGTAATAAGATAGAAGCAGGCCGCAAACATGATGTATACACTACAAGATTATGTGGACACCTGTTCGTCAAACATCTCACTCCAAAATCATGTACATTTAATACGGAGTTGGTCCCCACTTTACTGCTATAATAGTCTCCATTAGAGGTCGACCGATTTATGATTTTTCAACGCCGATACTGATTTATTGGGGGACTAAAAAAAGCCGATGCCGATTAATCGGACGATTTTAAAAATAAATAAATATTAATAAATAAACAAGTGTGTGTATGTGTATATATATGTATATATATATATGTATATATAAACATTATTGTAATATTGACAATTGCAACAATACTGAATGAACACTTTTATTTTAACTTAATATAATACATATTATGGGCTTTTGGATGGGTGTTCTTTAGGTGATTCCACAGGTTGGTGGTATGTTTTGATTTAGCCATTGCTGACCCCATGTTTACATCTTTATCACTAATAAGACACCTTGCTTTCTCTGGTGCCAATTCCATGTAATAGTCCCACACTGGTGCTCTGCTTTTCTCTGCCACCTGTAAAACACACACACATACACAGCTCTGAAGTGACAATGATACTGAAGAGTCTGCTTAGGAGACAAATACTCTCAACTGTTTGAATAAAAATAGAGTTTAAGTTACCTGTGATGAATGTTGAAAACAAAAACTGTCATTTCTATATGCAGGAAATCCTATTTTATTAATGGGCATGGTAAGAATTGACTTCCGAAGTGCTAGTCATAATTCCCATGACACCTTCTAGCAAAATCTGAAAAGCGGTTCCTTCATTCATTTATTCCATAGGATGTTTTTAGATTCACTTAAAATAAGGTCTGCGTTTCGTGTAGGCTTACCACCACCTTGCCAATTTTATAACTGTGTGGATATCCATAGGACAAGTTAACTCTGATCAATATTGGCTAAATATAAGCTAAGATCTTTTTTTATTTTTGTAGAGTGGATTTATGAAAATATTTTGACAAACGTTACCTTATCCTAGTGAGATTTACACGGGTATCAAAACACAGAGGCGGTTTAAGCACGAAACACAGACCTTATTTGAAGTATATCAAGACATTCTCTGTGGAAGACATGAACGGTAAAATAATGAAGGAACCTCTTTCAAGTTCAGCCGCAAGTTATTACAGGAATTATAACGCGTCGACTATTTCTCTCTAAACCATATATATACCTTTAACTATTACGAGCCTGCTGCTGCCTACCACCCCTCAGTCAGACTGCTCTATCAAATATCAAATCATAGACTTAACTATAATAAACAGAAATACGAGCCTTGGGTCAAATCCGGAAACTATCACCTTGAAAACAAAACGTTTATTCTGTTCCGTATTTTATCTAACTGGTTGCATCCATAAGTCTAAATATTCCTGTTACATTCCACAACCTTCAGTGTTATGTCATAATTACGTAAAATTCTGGCAAATTAGTTCGCAAAGAGCCAGTCGGCCCAAACGGTTGCATATACCTTGACTCTGTGTGCAATGAACGCAAGAGAAGTGACACAATTTGGTTAATATTGCCTGCTAACCTGGATTTCTTTTAGCTAAATATGCAGGTTTCAAAATATGTACTTGTGTATTGATTTTAAGAAAGGCATTGATGTTTATGGTTAAGTACACATTGGAGCAACGACAGTCGTTGATTGATTGCAACTTACCTTGGCTTACTGCATTCGTGCAACAGGCAGGCTCCTCGAGAGGCAGGTGGTTAGAGCGTTGGTGTAGTGAACTGTAAGGTTGCAAGATTGAATCCCCCAGGCTTACAAGGTAAAAATCTGTCATTTTGCCTCGTTCCTAGGCAGTCATTGAAAATAGGAATATGTTCTTGACTGACTTGCCTAGTTAAATAACGATTAAATAAAGGTGTAAAATTTTTTTTTTAAATCTGCCCTAATTAATCGGTCGACCTCTAGTCCCTACTCTTCTGGGAAGGCGTTCCACTTGATGTTGGTACATTGCTGCGGGGAATTGCTTCCATTCAGCCACAAGCATTAGTGAGGTCAGGCACTGATGTTGGGCGATTAGGCCTGGCTCGCAGTCGGCGTTCCAATCATCCTAAATGTGTTCGATGGGTTTGAGGTCAGAGCTCTGTGCAGGCCAGTCAAGTTCTTCCACACCGATCTCAACAAACCATTTCTGTATGGACCTTGCTTTGTGAACTGGAGCATTGTCATGTTGAAACTGGAAAGGGCCTTCCCCAAACTGTTGCCACAAAGTTGGAAGCACAGAATCGTCTAGAATGTCTTTGTATGCTGTAGCATTAAGATTTCCCTTCACTGGATCTAATGGTCCTAGCCCGAAGCATGAAAAACAGCCCCAGACCATTATTCATCCTCCACCAAACTTAGTTGGCACTATGCATTCAGGCAGGTAGGGTTTGCCTGGCATCAGCCAAACATAGTTTCCTTACGTCAGACTGCCAGATGGGGCTCCCGAGTAGTGCAGCGGTCTAAGACACTGCATCTCAGTGCTAGAGGCATCACTACAGACCCTGGTTCGATTCCAGGCTGTATCATAACCGGCCGTGATTGGGAGTCCTATTGGGCAATGTTGTTAGGGTTTGGTCGGGGTAGGCCGTCATTGTAAGTAAGAATTTGTTCTTAACTGACTTGCCTAGTTAAATAAATAAAACAATTATGGTGAAGCGTGATTCATCAGTCCAGAGAACACTTTTCTTCTGCTTCAGAGTCCAATTGCGGTGAGCTTTACACCACTCCAGCCAAAGCTGTGATCTTGAGCTTGTGTGCGGCTGCTCGGCCATTGAAACCCATTTCATGAAGCTCCCAACGAACAGTTCTTGTGCTGACGTTGCTTCCAGAGGCAGTTTGGAACATGGTAGTGTTGCAACCGAGCACAGACGATTTTTAGACGCTATGCGCTTCAGCAATCGGCAGTCCTGTTCTGTGAGCTTCTGTGGCCTACCACTTTGCTGCTCATCCGTTATTGCTCCCAGAAATTCCTACTTCACAATAACAGCACCTACAGTTGACTGGGGCAAACCCTAGCAGGGAAGACATTTGACCAACTGACTTGTAGGAAAGGTGACATCCTATGACGGTGCCACATTGAAAGTCACTGAGCTCTTCAGTAAGGCCATTCTACTGACAATGTTTTGCTATGGAGATTGCATGGCCATGTGCTCGATTTTATATACTTGTCAGAAACGGGTGTGGCTCAAATAGCCAAATCCACTTATTTAAAGGGTGTCCCCATCATTTTGTTCATATAGTTTCTATTAATGGCTAACATTGATAATTTCATAACACATGCTAAACTGTGGTAATCCCTATCATCTTTAAAACTGAGGTTAGTCGAATAGGATTCATTGGCTCCTGAATCTATTGTCTCATGAGACTGATGCAGGCTCTATTGACTTCTAAATGTCCCTCTGTGATAATAGAGTTCTGCATTCTTCAGTTTCACTAATCTGACAAACTGTCACCACATGCACCATCGCATGAAAACAAATGAAATATCACACTCTGCCTCACCAAACCATGCTTTAGTGAGGGTTGCATGTGGCCATTGCTTACAACACATTTTCTGTTGGTAAGTTTCTCTCACCTTATTTTAAGCTAAATTGATCATTTTAAAGAACACATTTTTAAGTGTTGCTGTGCCCTATGCAAGTGGATAATCTCATCTCAAATTTAGACTGATTCTACTAGACCAGGAATGGGCAACTTTGATGGGCGTTGGAGCCACAAAAAATCTGAACTCATCATGAGGGAATGCGATCCAGGTCTGCATACCAACATCCATATCCATCCTGCAATTCTACACATTTTGTCATGGGGTGGGGAGAAATGTTAGCCGTTTTAAGCTAATTTACTGCAATTCAATGCATTTTTCCCTGACTAATGCCATATTAATATGATATCTGAGTGAAAGTGAAAACAAAGTCAATGTTGGCCCCCCAGTCGGTAAATTGACCATGTTTACTACAACAGGGTACTGATTTGGGACACTAGTTGCCCATCCCTGTATTAGACTGTCAGTTTTACGACTTGCTAGGAAGGATGGGAAAAAGGCAAAGTAGTACCAGCCTTATGTTATATAATACATATATATTATAGTGTCTATAATACATCTATTGTATTTGTGAGCTACTGTAGGAAAAACAATGAATCCAATAAATTATTAGAATGACTGTGTGGTTTTGTCTGTTCGTCCTAGAATCTAAAGAAATGTGTATACAAACATAACAATGGCTCAAACATGACACATCAGTTCATACAAAATGAGTGATACAAAATTAGTGCTCAACTATAGTCATGGAAGAAACATAGATGGAAATGTGATGATGGAATGATGTGGTTGCTAGAATGTTATACAGTAGGTACAGTATTCTGTACTTGGAGATAAGGGTAGCCCCAGTTTGAATGATTCCCGAGCCTGCCTAGTGTCTATATGCCTTGCACTGCTGTATCCCTCCAGCTCCTCTCCTCAATCATGCTACCCATCTGATTCTTAGAAAGCCTGTCTTGTTTTCTTTCCCCGACAACCGTCCGCCCTCGCCCCTCCACGATCCACCCCAGTCCCAGAGGTCAACGGGCTGCAGGAGCCCAGCCTGCCTAAGCGTCTGCGGGGCACGCCGGAGCGCATCGAGCTGGAGAACTACCGTCTCTCTCTACAGCAGGAGGAAGATCTGGAGGAGGTGCCCGAGGAGACGCTGGCTGAACACAACCTGAGCAGCGTGCTGGACAAGGACAAACACACAGAGCTGGGCTCCAGGTAAGACAGAGGGACAGTCAGCTCTGCGAGGGCATGGCTAGTGGGAGCAACTGTTGAATCTCACCAGTTTAGGCCTATGTTTTATTTTATTTCACCTTTATTTAACCAGGTAGGCTAGTTGAGAACAAGTTCTCATTTACAACTGCTACCTGACCAAGATAAAGCATAGCAGTGTGAGCAGACAACACATAGTTACACATAGAGTAAACAAGTTATATACATATACAGTCTATATACATTGTGTGCAAAAGGCATGAGGAGGTAGGCGAATAATTACAATTTAGCAGATTAACAATGGAGTAATAAATGATCAGATGGTCATGTGCAGGTAGAGATACTGGTGTGCAAAAGAGCAGAAAATTAAATAAATAAAAACAGTATGGGGATGAGATAGGTAAATTGGGTGGGCTATTTACCGATGGACTATGTACAGCTGCAGCGATCGGTTAGCTGCTCAGATAGCAGATGTTTAAAGTTGGTGAGGGAGATAAAAGTCTCCAACTTCAGAGATTTTTGCAATTCGTTCCAGTCACAGGCAGCAGAGAACTGGAAGGAAAGGCGGCCAAATGAGGTGTTAGCTTTAGGGATGATCAGTGAGATACACCTGCTGGAGCGCGTCCTACGGGTGGGTGTTGCCATCGTGACCAGTGAACTGAGATAAGGCGGAGCTTTACCTAGCATGGACTTGTAGATGACCTGGAGCCAGTGGGTCTGGCGACGAATATGTAGCGAGGACCAGCCGACTAGAGCATACAGGTTGCAGTGGTGGGTGGAATAAGGTGCTTTAGTAACAAAACGGATGGCACTGTGATAAACTGCATCCAGTTTGCTGAGTAGAGTATTGGAAGCTATTTTGTAGATGACATCGCCGAAGTCGAGGATCGGTAGGATAGTCAGTTTTACTAGGGTAAGTTTGGCGGCGTGAGTGAAGGAGGCTTTGTTGCGGAATAGAAAACCGACTCTAGATTTAATTTTAGATTGGAGATGTTTGATATGAGTCTGGAAGGAGAGTTTATAGTCTAGCCAGAAACCTATTCTAGGTCGGAACCATCCAGGGTGGTGATGATAGTCGGTCGTGCGGGTGCAGGCAGTGAACGGTTTAAAAGCATGCATTTGGTTTTACTAGCGTTTAAGAGCAGTTGGAGGCCACGGAAGGAGTGTTGTATGGCATTGAAGCTCGTTTGGAGGTTAGATAGCACAGTGTCCAAGGAAGGACCAGAAGTATACAGAATGGTGTCGTCTGCGTAGAGGTGAATCAGTGAATCGCCCGCAGCAAGAGCAACATCATTGATATATACAGAGAAAAGAGTCGGCCCGAGAATTGAACCCTGTGGCACCCCATAGAGACTGCCAGAGGACCGGACAACATGCCCTCCGATTTGTATTGTAATGCACACAAACTGTGGCTGATGCTTAAATTATAATTTAATATTGCATGCTGGCATGTGATGGTTATGGTCAGTGCTTGTAAAGTATTGATTATATACGGTGCCAGTAAGTGTTGGTGTGTGTATATATCCTTTCCTTCCCTGCCTGCTTTAACATCTGCCTCTCTTGCACTCCTACAGCAGCTCTGAGTCTGACATGGAGGAGGACCAGGAGGATGAGGAGGAGGAGGACCAGGAGGATGAGGACCATGAGGAGGAGGAGCAGCAGGAGCCCCCCAGCCCCTCAGACCTGGGAGGGGTACCCTGGAAAGAGGCTGTGGAGATCCATGCTAAGCTGAAAACCGACAGCGACCCAGGGGCCGAGGGAGAGGACGGGGCTCAAATTGTTAGAGACCTAAAGGTGGAGGAGGAGGAAGATGATGAAGAGGAGGACGATGAGGAGGAATCGAGTGATGGTAAAATAGTTTTCTTTTTTTTATTACGTGACAATGTAAAGTTTACAAAGTGTGTCTACTGTATGTCGTTATCTACAGGTTCAGTTTTCAGATGTCCTGTTTGGAGTGCTGATATTCTGTCATGAAATATAAAAAAAAAATAAACAAATTATGATATGTGCGATTTGGAATGTAGCAGACCTGTCTAGTTACTGTCAGTGGGTTGTACAGTAAACTGGTGTCAGTGTTTTCCCTATGATGTCTTCCTCATTTGTATGTGAACATTCTGTCTTCATCTTAACTCTGACTATTGGTCCTCTTATCTCATTAAATCTGTTTTTTAAAGAAAAGTATTCCTCTTTCACCTGTCACTGTGAAGTCATTGTTTTCCTCATCTTCTCTGTGTCTCCTCCTCTCCTCCCCATCTCTCTGTCTGCATGTCTGCCTGTCTGTCTGTTGTGGGGCATGTCTCCCCCTACTGGCAGAGGGGGAGTACTGCCCGTGGGAGAGGGAGCTCCAGTCAGGCGCATGGCTGGAGAACCTCAAAGATGAAGAGGATACAGGTCCATTTAAAGGTAGCACCACTGCCTGCTGATGGGGTTTGCACACTTAACGACGAGTGAAGGGACATTCTCATTTATTAACTCTTGTGTTGGGTTTGTTTCTTTTTACCAGGCTTTCTCCTGCAGTGTTGGGTTGGCATGGTTATGTTTGAATTGTGGAATTTTGACTGAGAAGGACGGTTATTTTTAATTCTCTGTTTTGCATTCTCATGCTGAAATATCACTACCCGTTTTATTATACCCCTTAACGTTCTTCCTATTAACTTGTTTCTTGCAACTTCGTTTTTTTAGTCAGTCAAAAGTTTTACCATGGTAGAGACTTTGTCTTTCTGATTTATAATATTTTACTGTAAAGCTGCTACTGTTGTTCCAGGACAATATTGCATGCAGCCTCCATCTCCTTCCTGTGGTATATCATATTTCAACCGTACTGTCTCCTACTGGTCTAAAATCACCTCTATACCTTCTCTCTCTTATCCCTCTCTTTTCCCGTTCTGTCCTGTCTGTTTCTCTTGGTGTTCCTACTCCCATTGCTCAACGACTCTCTTACATTTCATGCAATATGAAACTCAAATCCACACACACCAACCATATATGGTCCACCCCCTACACCTCCATACAGCCAGATACCTGCAGATCCAGCAAGTGCTGCAGCCTGTGGATCCTACAGTCATTAAGAATATCAGAGGAGTCTCCCTGCTGTCGGAGGGGCCTCCTGCCTCAGCCTCCCAGCCCTCCTCCACAGGTAACCCAGCCCAGAGGAGCTAATCCCTGGGTACACTTCCCAGGTCCAGCCCCTTTGCTCCCTGACTGTGGGTCTCCCAGTTGGGGACCAGTGTTTCTCATCAGACTGGCTACTGTTGTGTGTGTCTGGGCCAGGAGGACCAACCCTTCCACACTAACCAACCTCTTGTCTATAATCATCTGTGGTTTTGATTGTCCTGCTTTATTTTGTTGAGCATTTATGTTGTGTCTCAGTGTTGACATTAAGGAGTCTGGGGTTGTGACCGATGGACAGAGAGACACAGGTTTCACTTGGTCAGATCAAAGGTCACCAATCACACCCTGGGTTCCTTCCTTTTATTTATCCCTTTTGTTTATTCTGTCTGTACATTTGGTTTGGCTTTGTTCTGTTATGTATTTCCCATGTGTCTGTTCTGTTAATATCCTGTCCCAACCATGTTTGTTTTAAATGTAGCCCCCGCCAACACATCCGCCCGTCATGAGGCTGTGCGAGTCTGGTTGGAGTCGGTGTCTGGAGGTAGTGCAGAGCGATATATGTGATCATTATATACGATGATCCCTATACCTTGGCTTTACAGCTCTATTCTACTCTATCTTCCTTATAGCATGGCAGCACACACACACACACACAGACACACACTCACAAGCATGCATGCTGGAACTATACAACGCAAGAGACCAACACTTTACCAGTTTTCTCACCACCCAACCTCACCTCCCTGTACGTCAGATCACACTATAACGTATCGGAGTAGAAGGAGATAAGTTATGGGGGTGGGGGGGGGGGGCTATACACCACACTCATCAGGGCTGTTGCAAGCCTATGGTGGTCTGCCTGGCGTGCATGATGTCACTAGATGGGTAATGACTTTTGTGGGTGGAATTGTCATTTCTCTGGAATCCTTGTTTTCCTCTGATATTAACAGTGGCATGTTTCTGAGGTGGGTTGACTCCTTTTTCAAGCTTTTGGGGTGGTTTCGTTCTTGACAAACACACAAAAAAACATACAAACTTGTAACATACTGTATAGTATATGGATCTCACAAGGACCATTTGGACAGGAGGGATACTTTTGCTTTTCCACTTCAACATGGATGCCGTTAACACCTTGTGGATTTGCAATTTCTTGATGCAAGCGTCCTCTGTTTGCATTTTCAGTAATGGATCAGTGCATGTCTGTCTCTAACCACCAATCATGTCATGGTAATATATGCTCTTCTTTTTCTTTGTTTATCTGCAAAGCCTGTTGTGTGCAAATATATGTAAATGTTATGACGTGTCTATGAACATCTTACCACACATGCATTTTTATAATTGTCCCAGAAATGGACTTCTCCTAGGCCTAGTCAAATGCTTTTCTCATTCCTGTCTCCGTGCTTCATATTCGCCCAAAGGTCTTTTTCTTAAGTGTTTGTTTAACCTTTCGTTTCTTGCCTGCCCTGAGGTCAGAAAATCAGAGGGTTCAGATTAGACTGCTTTGAGGGAGTCTTAGACAGCTCTCTTTGGTTGAACCTAGGGCTGGTACGGTGACTGTATTACTGCCACACCGGCGGTCACGAGTCTTGAAGGCAGTCAAATTCCATGTGACCGTACTCATGGTAATTCGGCTTCTCCAAGCTCTGATGCTGCTGATGGTCATTTTTTGTTAAGGTTTGTATCACAACTAGAGTGGTCAGATAACATCTTAAAATCATGCACATTAATCTGCTTTACAAGCGGTGTAGAGCCTAACTGGCATACATATGCAGTGCTTGAGTTTCAAGTTTGGGGAAGATAATTTTCACCATAAAATAAATGTTCACCTTTTATATTAAAAGCATCACGTGCATAATCGTATTTGTGGTCACTTTTGAGAATAGTGTTTTCCTGCTAATGGAAATGTGATTATAGCCTACTGCCGTATGCACATTGCTGCGCTTATAATGTGACAGCCTAATAGTTTATCAACATTTTAGGTTAACGTCTTGATGCACCCATCCCGTTACCGGGATCATTTTTGTCAACATACGCTGAATTGCAGAGCGCCAAATTCAAATTAAATTACTAAAAATATTTAAATTTCATGAAATCACAAGTGCAATATAGCAAAACACAGTTTAGCTTGTTGATAATCCACCTGGCATGTCAGATTTCTAAAAAGCTTTTTGGCGAAAGCCGAATAAAATAATAATAAATAAAATTAATCGCTTACCTTTGATCTTCAGATGTTTGCACTCACGAGATTCCCAGTTACACAATAACTGTTCCTTTTGTTCCTTAAAGATTATTTTTATATCCAAAATAGCTCCATTTGGTTGGCGCGTTATGTTCAGAAATCCACAGGCTCGAGCGGTCACGACCAGGCAGACGGAAGTTCTAAATACTATCCGTAAAGTTCGTAGAAACATGTCAAACGCTTTTTTATAATCAATCCTCAGGTTGTTTTTACACTATATAATCAATAATATTTCAACCGGGACAGTAGCTTCTTCAATAGGAGAGCAAGAGAAAATGTCTGCTCCAAGCTGTTGCACATCCCAAGACGCTCCTGGCACCCAGCCATACAATGACGCGATGTGATCTTTCTCACTCATTTTTCAAAATAAAAGCCTGAAACTATGTCTAAAGACTGTTCACACCGTGGGGAAGCCATAGGAAAGGAATCTGGTTGATATCCCTTTAAATGGAGCGAAGGCAGGCAATGGAATAGAGAGCTTTCAGGAAAAACAGCACTCCCGAGTTGGATTTTCCTCAGGTTTTCTGTTATACTCACAGACAATATTTTGACAGTTTTAGAAACTTTAGAGTGTTTTCTATCCTAATCTGTCAATTATATGCATATTCTAGATTCTGGGCCTGAGAAATGGGCAGTTTAATTTGGGTACGTTTTTCATCCAAACATCAAAATCCTGCCCCTTACACTCAACAGGTTAAACGTTCTCATCTGTTGCGTCAAGCTCATTGTGTCAAACAGGTTTTTTGATGCTAGTGGTTGTATTAATTTGGAACCTATCTGACTGTTTGGAATATGTATTTCTTGCACAGAATAGAGTAGTTTGACATAGGCTAGTGTAACGGTTTTCATGCGGTGAAAGAGAGTCGGACCAAAATGCAGCGTGTAGATTGCGATCCATGTTTAATGAACAAAACATAACACGAATCTAAATACAAACACTACAAAACAAAGAACGTAACGAAAACCGAAACAGCCTATACTAGTGTAAACTAACACAGATACAGGAACAAGGACACTAAGGACAATCACCCACGAAACACACAAAGAATATGGCTGCCTAAATATGGTTCCCAATCAGAGACAACGATACACACCTGCCTCTGATTGAGAACCACTTCAGACAGCCATAGACTTAACTAGAACACCCCACTAAGCTACAAACCCAATACCAACACACCACATACAAAAACCCCATGCCACACCCTGGCCTGACCAAATAAATGAAGATAAACACAAAATACCTCGACCAGGTATTTGACAGCTAGTGCTTTTGCTGTTCGTTAGGCCTACTCATCTTGTTGGCTGACGAAAAGTAAATGTGGACTGTACTGGATTTTTTAGGGGATTTTCTTTTTTGCAGCTGGGAAATTCGAGGGATTATCAAGTGCTTGTCAAATTTGTGAATGAGAGACTAAAGTGTTTACAGCCTGTGCAATAAAACAAAGCTGAGCTCATGGCTTTCATGCAACTTTTTTCAAATCAAAATCAAATCAAATGTATTTATATAGCCCTTCGTACATCAGCTGATATCTCAAAGTGCTGTACAGAAACCCAGCCTAAAACCCCAAACAGCAAGCAATGCAGGTGTAGAAGCACGGTGGCTAGGAAAAACTCCCTAGAAAGGCCAAAACCTAGGAAGAAACCTAGAGAGGAACCAGGCTATGTGGGGTGGCCAGTCCTCTTCTGGCTGTGCCGGGTGGAGATTATAACGGAATATGGCCAAGATGTTCAAATGTTCATAAATGACCAGCATGGTTGAATAATAATAAGGCAGAACAGTTGAAACTGGAGCAGCAGCACGGCCAGGTGGACTGGGGACAGCAAGGAGTCATCATGTCAGGTAGTCCTGGGGCATGGACCTAGGGCTCATGTCCTCCAAGAGAGAGAGAGAGAAAGAAAGAAAGAGAGAAGGAGAGAATTAGAGAACGCACACTTCGATTCACACAGGACACCGAATAAGACAGGAGAAGTACTCCAGATATAACAAACTGACCCTAGCCCCCTGACACATAAACTACTGCAGCATAAATACTGTAGGCTGAGACAGGAGGGGTCAGGAGACACTGTGGCCCCATCTGAGGACACCCCCGGACAGGGCCAAACAGGAAGGATAAACCCCACCCACTTTGCCAAAGCACAGCCCCCACACCACTAGAGGGATATCTTCAACCACCAACTTACCATCCTGAGACAAGGCTGAGTATAGCCCACAAAGATCTCCGCCATGGCACAACCCGGGGGGGGCGGCAACCCAGACAGGATGACCACATCAGTGAATCAACCCACTCAGGTGACGCACCCCTTCCAGGGACGGCATGATAGAGCCCCAGTAAGCCAGTGATTCAGCCCCTGTAATAGGGTTAGAGGCAGAGAATCCCAGTGGAAAGAGGGGAACCGGCCAGGCAGAGACAGCAAGGGCGGTTCGTTGCTCCAGAGCCTTTCCGTTCACCCTCCCACTCCTCGGCCAGACTACACTCAATCATATGACCCACTGAAGAGATGAGTCTTCAGTAAAGACTTAAAGGTTGAGACCGAGTTTGCGTCTCTGACATGGGTAGGCAGACCGTTCCATAAAAATGGAGCTCTATAGGAGAAAGCCCTGCCTCCAGCTGTTTGCTTAGAAATTCTAGGGACAATTAGGAGGCCTGCGTCTTGTGACCGTAGCGTACATGTAGGTATGTACGGCAGGACCAAATCAGAGAGATGGGTAGGAGCAAGCCCATGTAATGCTTTGTAGGTTAGCAGTAAAAACTTGAAATCAGCCCTTGCTTTGACAGGAAGCCAGTGTAGGGAGGCTAGCACTGGAGTAATATGATCAATTTTTTGGTTCTAGTCAGGATTCTAGTAACCGTATTTAGCACTAACTGAAGTTTATTTAGTGCTTTATCCGGGTAGCCGGAAAGTAGAGCATTGCAGTAGTCTAACCTAGAAGTGACAAAAGCATGGATTAATTTTTCTGCATCATTTTTGGACAAAGTTTCTGATTTTTGCAATGTTACGTAGATGGAAAAAAGCTGTCCTTGAAATGGTCTTGATATGTTCTTCAAAAGAGAGATCAGGGTCCAGAGTAACGCCGAGGTCCTTCACAGTTGTATTTGAGACGACTGTACAACCATTAAGATTAATTGTCAGATTCAACAGAAGATATCTTTGTTTCTTGGGACCTAGAACAAGCATCTCTGTTTTGTTCGAATTTAAAAGTAGAAAGTTTGCAGCCATCCACTTCCTTATGTCTGCTTCTAGCAAGGGCAATTTTGGGGCTTCACCATGTTTCATTGAAATGTACAGCTGTGTGTCATCCGCATAGCAGTGAAAGTTAACATTATGTTTTCGAATAACATCCCCAAGAGGTAAAATATATAGTGAAAACAATAGTGGTCCTAAAACGGAACCTTGAGGAACACCGAAATTTACAGTTGATTTGTCAGAGGACAAACCATTCACAGAGACAAACTGATATCTTTCTGACAGATGAGATCTAAACCAGGCCAGAACTTGTCCGTGTAGACCAATTTGGGTTTCCAATCTCTCCAAAAGAATGTGGTGATCTATGGTATCAAAAGCAGCATTAAGGTCTAGGAGCACGAGGACAGATGCAGAGCCTCGGTCCGATGCCATTAAAATGTCATTTACCACCTTCACAAGTGCAGTCTCAGTGCTATGATGGGGTCAAAAACCAGACTGAAGCATTTCGTATACATTGTTTGTCTTCAGGAAGGCAGTGAGTTGCTGCGCAACTGCATTTTCTAAAAATTTTGAGAGGAATGGAAAATTCGATATAGGCCGATAGTTTTTTAAATATTTTCTGGGTCAAGGTTTAGCTTTTTCAAGAGAGGCTTTATTACTGGCACTTTTAGTGAGTTTGGTACACATCCGGTGGATAGAGAGCCGTTTATTATGTTCAACATAGGAGGGCCAAGCACAGGAAGCAAATCAAATCATCATTAGTCGCATCATGCAGCCTAGAATGTATTAAAAATCAAATCATACAGCCCAAAATTTGTATCACAACTAAAGTTACATAAATAACTCTAAATTAAGCATATAAGAGCACCTGTTTCTTTGTTAACCGCTCAACACACAACAGCCGCATGTGCGTCCTCAAATCGTTTGGAGAAAATATCCTTTCTATTTTTTTCAGCTCCAGTATGTTCTATTGTATTCTTAATATTATAAAATAATGCCACGGAATTCTAACCAAATCTTGTCTGCTAAATTAACTAGTGTAGCCCACAGCCATATGGCATAGCCAGATCAGGACCTAACTAACATACAGTGGGGCAAAAAAGTATTTAGTCAGCCACCAATTGTGCAAGTTCTCCCACTTAAAAAGATGAGGCATGTAATTTTCATCATAGGTACACTTCAACTATGACAGACAAAATGAGAAAAAAAGAAAAATCAGAAAATCACATTGTAGGATTTTTAATGAATGTATTTGTAAATTATGGTGGAAAATAAGTATTTGGTCACCTACAAACAAGCAAGATTTCTGGCTCTCACAGACCTGTAACTTCTTCTTTGAGGCTCCTCTGTCCTCCACTCGTTACCTGTATTAATGGCACCTGTTTGAACTTGTTATCAGTACAAAAGACACCTGTCCACAACCTCAAACAGTCACACTCCAAACTCCACTATGGCCAAGACTAAAGAGCTGTCAAAGGACACCAGAAACAAAATTGTAGACCTGCACCAGGCTGGGAAGACTGAAATTTCAAAAGGTAAGCAGCTTGGTTTGAAGAAATCAACTGTGGGAGCAATTATTAGGAAATGGAAGACATACAAGACCACTGATATCGATCTGGGGTTCCACGCAAGATCTCAACCCGTGGTGTCAAAATGATCACAACGGTTCGCAAAAATCCCAGAACCACACGGGGGGACCTAGTGAATGACCTACAGAGAGCTGGGACCAAAGTAACAAAGCCTACCATCAGTAACACACTACGCCACCAGGGACTCAAATCCTGCAGTGCCAGACATGTCCCCCTGCTTAAGCCAGTACATGTCCAGGCCCGTCTGAAGTTTGCTAGATAGCATTTGGATGATCCAGATGAAGATTGGGAGAATGTCATATGGTCAGATGAAACCAAAGTATAACTTTTTGGTAAAAAGTCATCGTGTTTGGAGGACAAAGAATGCTGAGTTGTATCCAAAGAACACCATACCTACTGTGAAGCATGGGGGTGGAAACATCATGCTTTGGGGCTGTTTTTCTGCAAAGGGACCAGGACGACTGATCCGTGTAAAGGAAAGAACGAATGGGGCCATGTATCGTGAGATTCTGAGTGAAAACCTCCATCAGCAAGGGCATTGAAGTTGAAACGTGGCTGGGTCTTTCAGCATGACAATGATCTCAAACACACCGTCCGGGCAACGAAAGAGTGGCTTCGTAAGAAGCATTGCAAGGTCCTGAAGTGGCCTAGCCAGTCTCCAGATCTCAACCCCATAGAAAATCTTTGGAGGGAGTTGAAAGTCCGTGTTGCCCAGCAATAGCCGCAAAACATCACTGCTCTAGAGGAGATCTGCATGGAGGAATGGGCCAAAATACCAGCAACAGTGTGTGAAAACGTTGTGAAGACTTACAGAAAACGTTTGACCTCTGTCATTGCCAACTACGGGTATATAACAAAGTATTGAGATAATATTTTGTTAATGACCAAATACTTATTTTCCACCATAATTTGCAAATAAATTTATTAAAAATACTACAATGTGATTTTCTGAATTGTTTTTCTCATTTTGTCTGTCCTAGTTGATGTGTACCTATGATGAAAATTACAGGCCTCTCATCTTTTTAAGTGGGAGAACTTGCACAATTGGTGGCTGACTAAATACTTTTTTGCCCCACTGTAAGTACAATGCAGAGTATGCTATTCTGTTCTTCTGAAATAGACTACATTTTCTTCATATCATGTTTCTTTAGACCTCTCAAAAAAAGAATGGATTTATTGTGATAGTGTAGGCTATATTACATTGATTTATTGTGATAGTGTAGGCTATATTACATGGATTTATTGTGATAGTGTAGGCTATATTACATGGATCTATTAGACATTTATTGAAATGTAGATATTCCAAAGTTCTGCATCAGTGGCTTGTAGGCTATGCTAAATGTGTACAAAATGTAATGACCGCCACAGCCCTAGTTGAACCAGACTAAAAGCTCAGTTGGTACCCTGTTTAACTGTTTCCTCGCTCTCCTGTGCCCTCAGAGACCTGTGAGGATGAGGACCCGGAAGTAGAAGTTGGCAGCCATGATTTTGAGCCGGGCACCGAGATGGATCAGGGTATGCAACCAACTTTTTCAACAAATCTATTGTTTAGTTTTCTAATTATTAATTTAATACTAGAGTGAGGTTTCACAGAATGTGTATGAACAAATGTAATTTATGAGCTATGATGACAGCAAGGGTTAGACTGGTGAGGTACTTTATCGGGTTCAAAGATGCACTTGTTAGTACATTGTTAGGGCAGAGACATGAGCATCTCATCATTATATACATATCTCTGGTATCAGTAAGTTCACCAGGAAGTTACATCACACTTACCTCTCACTACAGATAAAACAATTAGCCAGATATTTCACCGGATGTAGAAATTTGAAGCATCTGGTTGGCACTTCCACTCACAACCAAATATGGTGAATTACACTACCATTCAAAAGTTTGGGGACACTTGTTTTGTTTTTTAAAGAAAAGCAAACGTTTTGTCCATTTAACATCAAATTGATCAGAAATACAGTGTAGACATTGTTAATGTTGTAAATGACTATTCCAGCTAGAAATGGCAGATTTTCTTAATGGAATATCTACATAGGCGTACAGAGGCGCATTATCAGCAACCATCACCTCTGTGTTCCAATGGCACGTTGTGTTAGCTTATCCAAGTTTATAATTTTAAAAGGTTAATTGATCATTAGAAAGCCCTTTTGCAATTATGTTAGTACAGCTGAAAACTGTTGTGCTGATTAAATGAACAATAAAACTGGCCTCCTTTAGATTAGTTGAGAATCTTGAGCATCAGCATTTGTTGGTTTGATTACAGGCTAAAAATGGACAGAAACAAAGACCTTTCTCCTGAAACTCGTCAGTCTATTCTGGTTCTGAGAAATGAAGGCTATTCCATGCGAGAAATTGCCAAGAAGCTGAAGATCTCATACAATGCTGTGTACTACTCCCTTCACAGAACAGCGCAAACTGGCCTAACCAGAATAGAAAGAGGAGTGTGGAGGCCCCGGTGCACAACTGAGCAAGAAGACAAGTACATTAGTGTCTAGTTTAAGAAACAGACGCCTCATAAGTCTTCAACTGGCAGCTTCATTAAATAGTACCAGCAAAACACCAGTCTCAACGTCCAGTGAAGAGGCGACTCCGGGATGCTGGCCTTCTAGGGCAGAGTTCCTCTGTCCAGTGTCTGTGTTCTTTTGCCCATTTTAATATTTTATTTTAATTGGCCAGTCTGAGATATGGCTTTTTCTTTGCAACTCTGCCTCGAAGGCCTGCATGCCGGAGTCGATCTTCGCTGTTGACGTTGAGACTGGTGTTTTGCGGGTACTATTTAATGAAGCTGCCACTATATTTCTGATCAATTTGATGTTATTTTAATGGACAAAAAAATAGCTTTTTCTTCAAAAACAAGGACATTTGGACGTGACCCCAAACATTTGAACAGTAGTGTACAATATCGAGTTCTAAGATATACTTATTGTCTATATTATTACAGAAGACATTCCCTCCGAGGCTGAGGCTCTTCTTCACCAGTCAGAGATCAGTGAAGCGTTTCCTGAAGAGGACAAGAAGCCGGAAAGTCAGGGGCTCGCCTTCAGCATTGAACAATCTAGTGTCAGTCCAGTGAAATTAGTTGGGGAAGTCAAACCACCGACTCCACAGCCTGATTCACAGGTAAGAAATGTTGGTAACACTTTACGTTAAGTTGCCCTTATTACTCATAATGTAGGAGTTACATAGGCTTTACTATATAATTACATGGTTATCGTGTTGTTGCAAAATCAGTTATTACACAATTGGAACATGGAATGTGTAATTACACATTCACTTGCTGAAGGTTATTCCACATGTGTAACTTTATGTTATTACACATTTTCTTGTTCCGCTATGTAACTGTTTTGTTATTACATGTTTGTAAGTCACCTGTGAATTACAATGTTAACAACTCAAACCAAAATTTGACCTTGTTACATGTTACTACAAGGTGCCACTACCATTGAATCCACATGTAATACCAGAGTTTATAAATAGGCTTAGACCTGTTAACAACAATTATAACAAGGCACACCCTGTCATTAACTACCAGTAATTTTCCATGTGTTTATTTTTATGTTATTTTTATGTTATGACCTGGCTCAAACGTTATACCAAATCAAGTATAATTGTCATGTACCTACCCAGGAGCAAGCAACTTAATGTAACTCGAAACCCAGTAGGGTATAACCATTATAATTACTAAGTAGTTACAATGTAACAACCTTTGTAGTTGCGATGTAACAACCTTTGCGGACACTAGTTTAAACAGGAGAAATTAGGAGACAGGACAACATTAGGTATAAACCTTTTAGTTACATTGTACATACAATCTTTAATAACCAACCATGCAATTACAATATTGTTACAAGGGATATACACTGAGTGTACGACACATTAAGAACACCTGCTCTTTCCATGACAGACTGACCAGGTGAATCCAGGTGAAAGCTATGATCTCTTAATTATGTCATTTGTTAAATCCATTTAAATTAGTGTAGCTCAGGTATTCCCAAACTGGGGTACGCGCAATGCACATTTTCAAACAGTCATCTATATTTTCCAACAGGGCTATACATTTGGGTGAGGTTTTTTTCTCGCCTGAGTAGCCTCGTTTCACTGCCAAAAATAAAATGAAACCAAGTGTTCAGCAAAATAACAACAAATACAGGTAGACTAGTCAAATAATTAACATCCAATCACATTAACCGTTATTCTCTCGCGGGAATTCCACTAACGCTCCGTATGTAGACAAACTTAGCTCCTGCTCATTCCGTTTGGTTAAGAAAAGTAAGGCCCGGGTGTAGTACTGCTACTACCAGCAGTACTACACCTGCACCTGTTGAAGGCACAAGTTGTTCTGCTTCCACGAGCACATCCAATTCTAGCATCAGTAATCCTACCTTTGTTGTTAGCCCAGCTAGTATGGACACTGACCGTTGTGAATCTGATGCAGTCGAAGAGATACTGCCCCCTTAACTGGGAAAGCACCGAACGAACAACAGATGGGGACGTTGGACCATCGAAGAGGTGAAAATATGATGATAACTACATTGATTTTGGGTTCACTTAAACTCAGCAAAAAAGAAATGTCCCTTTTTCAGGACCCTTTCTTTCAAAGACAATTCGTAAAAATCCAAATAACTTCACAGATCTTGATTGTTAAGGGTTTAAACACGGTTTCCCATGCTTGTTCAATGAACCATAAACAATTAATGAACATACACCTGTGGAACGGTCGTTAAGACACTAACAGCTTACAGACGGTAGGCAATTAAGGTCACAGTTATGAAAACCTAGGACACTAAAGAGGCCTTTCTACCGACTCTGAAAAACACCAAAAGAAAGATGCCCAGGGTCACTGCTCATCTGCGTGAACATACCTTAGGCATGCTGCAAGGAGGCATGAGGACTGCAGGGCAATAAATTGCAATGTCCTAGCTTTGAGGCGTCTAAGACAGCGCTACAGGGAGACAGAATGGACAGCTGATCGTCCTCGCAGTGGCAGACCACGTGTAACAACACTGGCACAGAATCGGTACATCCGAACATCACACCTGCGGGACAGGTACAGGATGGCAACAACTGCCCGAGTTACACCAGAAACGCACAATCACTCCATCAGTGCTCAGACTGTACGCAATAGGCTGAGAGAGGCTGGACTGAGGGCTTGTAGGCCTGTTGTAAGGAAGGGTCCTTACCAGACATCACCGGCAACAACGTTGCCTATTGGCACAAACCCACCGTCACTGAACCAGACACGACTGACAAAAAGTGCTCTTCACTGACGAGTTGCAGTTTTTCTCACACCAGAGGTGATGGTCGGATCCACGTTTATCGTCGAAGGGATGAGCGTTACGCTAGAAGCGTATTATATAATGAGCTACCGAGTGGCCAGGACAGGCAAGCCCCATACAATTGTGGAGGTCTTGGCTGGGACAATGCTGGGGGAAAAGGCCAAAAAAACTATACATACAATTCCTCCATCAAACAACACTGTTTCACAACGCATCAGTGACATGGCTTTGCATACAAGCCAGTGAATTCTATGCGTTACAGCTGCATGAGTCAGCAGATGTGGCGGACCCGGCACATCTCCTGGTATACAGTTGAAGTCGGAAGTTTACATACACTTAGGTTGGAGTGGTTGAAACTCATTTTTCTACCACTCCAAAAATGTCTTGTTAAATAACAAACAATAGTTTTGGCAAGTCGGTTCGGACATCTACTTTGTGCATGACACAAGTGATTTTTCCAACAATTATTTACAGACAGATTATTTCACTTAAAATTCACTGTATGACAATTCCAGTGGGTCAGAAGTTAAATACACTAAGTTGACTGTGCCTTTAAACAGCTTGGAAAATTCCAGAAAATTATGAAGCTTCTGATAGGCTAATTGACCAAATTTGAATCAATTGGAGGTGTACCTGTGGATGTATTTCAAGGACTACCTTCAAACTCTGTGCCTCTTGGCTTGACATCATGGGAAAATCAGAATAAATCAGCCAAGACCTCAGAAAACAAATTGTGGTTCACAAGTCTGGTTCATCCTTGGGAGCAATTTCCAAATGCCTGAAGGTACCAAGTTCTTCTGTACAAACAATAATACCCAAGTATAAACACCATGAGACCACGCAGCTGTCATACCGCTCAGGAAGGAGACATGTTCTGTTTCCTAGAGATTAATGTATTTTGGTGCGAAAATTGCAAATCAATCCCAGAAAAACAGTAAAGGACCTTGTGAAGATGCTGGAGGTAACAGGTACAAAAGTATCTATATCCACAGTAAAACAAGTCCTATTTCGACATAACCTGAAAGGTCGCTCAGCAAGGAAGAAGCCGCTGCTCCAAAACCGCCATAAAAAAGCCAGACTACAGTTTGCAACTGCACATGGGGGCAAAGATCATACTTTTTGGAGAAATGCCCCCTGGTCCGAGGAAACAAAAATAGAACTGTTTGACCATAATGACCATCGTTATGTTTGGAGGAAAAAGGAGGAAGCTTGCAAGCCGAAGAACACCATCCGAACCATGAAGCACGGGGGTGGCAGCATCATGTTGTGGGGGTGCTTTGCTGCAGGAGGGACTGGTGCATTTCACAAAATAGATGGCAACATGAGGATGGAAAATGATGTGGATATATTGAAGCAACATCTTAAGACATCAGTCAGGAAGTTAAAGCTTGGTTGCAAATGGGTCTTCCAAATGGACAATGACCCCAAGCATACTTCCAAAGTTGTGGCAAAATGGCTTAAGGTCAACAAAGTCAAGGGATTGGAGTGGCCATCACAATGCCCAGACCTCAATACCATAGAAAATTTGTGGGCAGAACTGGAAAAGTTTGCGCGAGGAAGGAGGCCTACAAACCTGACTCAGTTACAGCAGCTCTGTCAGGAGGAATGGGTCAAAATTCACCCAACTTATTGTGGGAAGCTTGTGGAAGGCTACCAAAATGTTTTGACCTTAGTTAAACAATTGGAAGGCAATGCTACCAAATACTAATTGAGTGTAAACTTCTGACCCACTTGGAATGTGTTGAAAGAAATAAAAGCTGAAATAAATCATTCTCTCTACTATTGTTTTGACATTTCATTTAATTTCATTAAGATAAAGTGGTGATCCTGACTGACCTAAGACAGGGAATCTTTACTAGGATTAAATGTCAAGAATTGTGAAAAACTGAGTTTACATACACCTTAGCCAAATACAATTAAAATTCCAACTTCAGCTGTATGTCTGTTACGTTTATCGGGGGTCAATTAAGAACAACATATTTGGATATTTGGTCAGCTTTGTTACATCAAATAGCCTTTGGTGGTCAAGATGTGTTGGTATCTATACTCATGGCGCAAAAGCCTTGACCGGGAGACATAGTGGAGTGGTAACATGCGTGCAAGCAGTTGCTCCTGACGCCACTTGGGTACACTGCAGCATCCACCAAGAGGCTTTTGCTGCCAAGGGAATGCCTGAAAGCTTGAAAGACGTTTTGGACACTACAGTGAAAATGGGTAACTTTGTTAAAGCGAGGCCCCTGAATTCTCGTGTATTTTCTGCACTATGCAATGAAATGGGCACCGACCATGTAAAGCTTTTACAACACACAGATGTGCGCTGGTTATCAAGGGGCAAAGTATTGACACATTTTTTTTTTAATTTAGAGACAAGCTTAAAGTTTTCTTTACTGACCATAAGTTTCACTTGACTGACCGCTTGCATGATGACGAGTTTCTCACACGACTGGCCTATTTGGGTGATGTTTTTTCTCACCTGAATGATCTGAATCTAGAATTACAGGGACTCTGCAACTATATTCAATGTGCGGTGACAAAATTGAGGCTATGATTAACAAGTTGGAGCAATTCTCTGTCTGAATTAACAAGGACAACACACAGGTCTTTCCATCATTTGCATGATTTTTTGTGTGCAAATGAACTCAAACTTACTGACAATGTAATATAGCAAAGCACCTGGGAGAGTTGGGTGCGCAATTACGCAGGTACTTTCCCAACATGGATGACACGAATTGGATTCGTTATCCCTTTCATACTCTGCCTTCAGTCCACTTACCGATATTTGAACAAGAGAGCCTCATCAAAATTGCAGCAAGCGGTTCTATGAACATTTTAATTTAATCAGAAGTCACTGCAGATTTCTGGATTGGGCTGCGCTCAGAGTATCCTAACTTGGCAAATTGAGCTGTTACTGATGCCCTTTGCAACCACGTACCTATGTGAGAGTGGATTCTCGGCCGTCACTAAAATGAAAAATAAATACAGGCACAGACTGTGTGGAAAATAATTTAAGACTGAGAGACTCTCCAGTACAACCCAACATTGCAGAGTTATGTGCATCCTTTCAAGAACACCCTTCTCATTAACATGTGATGAGTTTTTCACAGTTTTCGATTAATAAATAATGTTGTATATGTAAGATGGCTAAATAAAGAGCAAAATGATTGATTGTTATTATATTACTCGTGCCCTGGTCCTTTAAGAGCTCTTTATGTCACAACCCGGCTTGTGGGAAGTGACGAACTCACACTAACTCTTATGTTTAATAAATGTATTGTATTGTGTGTGGTAGGCTTACAATGATGGCAAAAAAACAGCATTTGAGAGTGCGCTGACCCTGGTGCTAGAGGGGGTACGCAGCTGGAGGTTGAGTGTTTGAAGGTGTACGGGACTATAAAAAGTTTGGGAATCACTGGTATAGATGAAAGGGAGAAGACAGGTTAAAGAAGGATTTTTAAGCCTTGAGACAGGGATTATGTATGTGTGAATGTATGTGTGAATGTATGCTATGAATGGGCAAGACAAAATATTTAAGTGCCTTTTGAATGTGGTATGGTACTAGGTTCCAGGCACACTAGTTTGTGTCAAGAACATGTTATTTCTCCAACCTTGTGAAAGTGACAAACTGGCCCGTTTTCATTTTCGTCAAAACCAACTTTATATCAAAGGACTGTTAGACCCGATGACGGGTTTCTGAGCTTAGCTAGCCAACAGGGATTTTTATTGGAGCATCAGTTTCTGCCTGTCTTTGATCTAAGCTTGTTGCTTGCCTTTCGGACAACGACTCCCATTGTTAGGGCAGAGACATGAGCATCTTGCACTTATACCAGATTTGTATATAATGACGAGTTCACCAGGAAGTGACATCACATTTACCTCTCACACCACAGATAGAACAATGAGCCAGATATTTCACCGGATGTATAAATGTGAAGCATCCTGTTGACGTTTCCACTCAATAGCAAGTATGGTGATGAGAGGAAGCCCAATGGCCGGCAGTAGGAGCAGATGGCGCAAGATGGATTTTGGCCAACATTCTACAAATCTTGTCATCGATGAAACATAAGGGGCGGCAGGTAGCCTGGTGGTTAGAGAGTTGGACTAGTAACCGAAAGGTTGCAAGATCGAATCCCGAGCTGACAAGGTAAAAATCTGGCGTTCTGCCCCTGAACAAGGCAGTTAACCCACTGTTCCTATACTGTCATTGAAAATAAGAATTTGTTCTTAACTGACTTGCCTAGTTAAATAAAGTTTTAAAAAAACATTTGATCTCCATACAGTTTTCTGTTTTCAAAACTATAATCTGTAACAAACTGAGTGTGCTATGTTTTGCAGACTTTACCCTTTGCCAGAGTTTAAGAAATTTGTTGTTTAGAAGGAGTGCAAGGGCTAATTGAGTTATTGCACACGAGAGTTAACGTTCCCTAACGGAAATATGCAAATAAATGCTAGAACAGTCCAATAGGATCTCACTAGCTTGTGCTTGGTTCTGCCCACCTCCTTGCTTGTTCTGCCCACTATGATTCATTTGCTCTCATTGGAAACAACAGGCTCAGGTCTATCTCGGGTCAGTTATTACAAGTCTAAGCTCACACTCTTCTCTGTAGCCAAAATGGAAGGCACATGCTATTTCTTTGTAATGTGCAAACGTGCACGTAAGTCTCTAAAAAATAGTGAAATAACATTGTTAACTAAAATGTTTTAATAGGTTTTATTACAATTTTGTAACGTTTATTGACCGAGTTGGAAAATGTGTTGACATTGTGCCAGTACTTAGCTAGTTAGCTAGCTAGCTACATTAGTGAGTGAAGGGGAAAAGCTAGCCAGCTAGCTTGACCACCACGTGCAGTAGCTAAAATAGTTATTGCTTTGAGTCTGAAATGGGGAATTGAAATTTATTGGTTTGAATATGGTTTGTCATCCATTAAAGTCAAACTCTCTTCTTAATTCTCCTGGTTAGCCTATTGTAACTACAAAGTAATAAAAAATGTAACTTTACATTGTTGCTTGCTCTTGGGTAAATACATTGTAAATACATGTATATCCCTTGTAACAACATTGTAATTACTGAGTTGGTTGTTAAATATTGTTACTTTGTACTTACAATGTAACAATCTTAACTAAAAGAGTTATACCTAATGTTGTCCTTTCTCCTAAATTTTCCTCGTTAGCCTATTGTCTGCATAGATTGTTACATTGTAACTACATAGTAATTATAAAGGTTATACCCTACTGGGTTTCACATTACATTAAGTTGCTTGCTCCTGGGTGATAATTACAAGTTTATCCTATGTAACTATATTGTTCTAACGTTACACTTGATTTGGTATAGCCTTTGAGCCAGGTCATAACATAAGAATTAACACATTGAAAATGACCGGTAATTAATGGCAGGGTGTTCCTTGTTACAATTGTTGTTACCAGGTCTGAGCATATTTATCAACTCTGGTATTGCCATGTAATTGAATAGTAAAGCCTATAACTCCTATGTTAACACAGTTATTACTGTGTTAGTTACGTAATAATAGGGGCAACTTAATATAAAGGGTTACCGAAATGTTTCCCCATCATGGCATTCTATGAGTTTCTCCGAGTTTTAAATGGTCCTCTTCCTCTGCTTGTCTTCCAGATGTCTCACCCCTCTCCCTGCCTGGTCAAATCCCCTGGCATGCACTTTTTCCCAGAACCTTTTCCACTGGAGGACGTCACAACACCACAGAGGACATCTCAGACTCCCAATGCCAAGAGCCCTCCATACCTTGCCCCCACTATTTCCCCCATCCGCTCCCCTGTTTGTTCCCCCGTCCATTCCCCTATCTGCTCACAGCCTGTCCCACTGCTCGAAACCGTTACCACCAAATCCCCTGTTAACTCTCCGTCATGCTCCTGTCCCCCGACAGGGAACCCGCTGTCTCCCATCTGTGCCCAGCCACTGCCCTGCCAAGAGCCTTCCTCATCCCTCACCTCCGACTCCCCCGTCAGAACTCAGCCTGTCCCTGCAGTCACCTCCACGCCGCTGGTCGAACCAGCCTCATCTGACAGGGCTATCCCCGAGCCACAAAAATCCCTAGACTTATCAGACCTGGAAATCCCTGTCAAGAAGACGGACATCATCGAGGAGTTCTGGCTGAAGAGTGCAGAGATCAGAAAGAGTCTGGGTCTCACCCCAATGGAACGTAGCAGCAGCAAATCCCCAGAGAAGAGTCCTGTTACTGTGGGTAGGGTTCCCACCCCGGACTCCTCTTCGCCCAAGTCCTACACCCCAGAGGACTTGTCGGAGCAGCTTTCCCCCTTCACTGGCCGCTCGGTAATCCGCAGGCTGAACATTACAGTGGAGGGCCAGGTCATCTCCCTGTGGAGCCCAAGAGCAAAGCCACGGATCAAAGGGACCTAAGCAGCAGCTCTGGCCTGGGCCTCAATGGCAGCACGACCACCAGCCAGACCAGCCAGGCAGCCAGCGACATTTACAACACCTCCGACTCCACGATGCTCACCCCGCCCTCCAGCCCCCCGCCGCCCCCACCCAACGAGGAGCCAGCCACCCTAAGGCAGCAGCAGAAGCACCATGTCTCCTGGAACAATGGGATCGATGGCCCCACTACACCTGAGCCAGCCAAGGCAGCACCCGCCAAGATCAAGGGCCCTGTGCCTGTACCGAGGACCCAACTCAGCCCTGTGTCTGTGCCCAAGCCTGCCCCCAGGGCTACACTGGTCATGTCACCAATCACAGCTCCGGTCAATGCTCCTGTGGTGACCATGAGACAGGAGAAGAGCAGCAAACCACGTCGGGAGGAGGTGAGGAAGTCATTTGTGGAATGCGTGGCAGAGATCCCGTTTGCAGACGACGTGGAGGACACGTATGACGAGCGGACGCCAGACACAACCATGGACAGATTCTACACCCCACCCACAAGCAGGCCCAACAGGGAGAGGGAGAAACCTCCTCTCCACTTGGCCCTGGCTATGGAGAATGGAACAGCCAATTTCCCTGGGAACCAGCAGGCCTCAAAAAAACATAAGGCCCAGCAGTTCTCCCCTGAGGCCAAGGAAATAGCTGAAGAGCGGATGAGAGCCAGAGAGAAGTCAATCAAGAGTCAAGCTCTAAAAGATGCTATGGCCAAGCAGCTCAGCAAGATGAAAGAGACGGACATGGCCAAGGGCTCTGCCGCTACTGCTAAAGTGGTGTGGAACGTGGCCTCATCAGAGACATCCGGAAAAAGTACTAAGAAGTTGTCCGGCTCGCCAAAGACATCTGCGGTGATTGCTCTGGAGTCAAAGAAGGCGGAGACTTTGCCAGAGCTTTTCTCCAGCATTCAGGTTAACAAGAGTCTGGACGGCTCGACTGTCTCCTCTGACGGCTCCGCCTCGGGAGGCAAGAGCAAGAAGCGCAGCTCCCTTTTCTCGCCACGCAAGAACAAGAAGGAGAAGAAAGCCAAGAACGAGAGCCGGCTCTCCTACAAGCACGGTGCAGACGAGACGCCGTCGCCTCCTAAACACAAGTCCCTGTGGAAGGCAGTGTTCTCAGGGTACAAGAAGGACAAGAAGAAGAACAAGGATGACAAGTCGTGTCCCAGCACGCCGTCCAGCTCTACCACCAATGACTCAGGGAAGAAGAGATCATCTCCTCTCGGGAGGTCATCAGGTGAGACAGACAGAGAAACAAGGGAGTTCATGTAGCCTGTAGTTTACAATGGACCATACTGCACTGAATTGCTTAGAGCTTGATCAAGGCATTTCGTCTAGATATCAAATGTTATTTATCACATGCGCCAATTACAACAAGTGTAGACTTTACCGTGAAATGCTTACTTACGAGCCCTTTCCCAACAATGCAGTTAAAAAGTAAGACAATTAACAAATAGTTATAAAGAAAATAGCATCAATAAAATAACACAAAATAACAATAACGAGGCTATATACAGGCTATATACAAGGGGTACCGCTACCGAGTCAGTGTACTGGAGTACGATGTAGTCGGGGTGGTTGATTTTGGTAATATGTACATGTAGGTTTGGTTAGGGGATTGATTGAGGTAATATGTACATCTAGGTTTGGTTAGGGGATTGATTGAAGTAATATGTACATGTAGGTTTGGTTAGGGGATTGATTGAAGTAATATGTACATGTAGGTTTGGTTAGGGGATTGATTGAAGTAATATGTATATGTAGGTTTGGTTAGGGGATTGATTGAGGTAATATGTACATGTAGGTTTGGTTAGGTGATTGATTGAAGTACTATGTACATGTAGGTTTGGTTAGGGGATTGATTGAGGTAATATGTACATGTAGGTTTGGTTAGGTGATTGATTGAAGTACTATGTACATGTAGGTTTGGTTAGGGGATTGATTGAGGTAATATGCACATCTAGGTTTGGTTAGGTGATTGATTGAGGTAATATGTACATCTAGGTTTGGTTAGGGGATTGATTGAAGTAATATGTACATCTAGGTTTGGTTAGGTGATTGATTGAGGTAATATGTACATGTAGGTTTGGTTAGGGGATTGATTGAGGTAATATGTACATCTAGGTTTGGTTAGGGGATTGATTGAAGTAATATGTACATGTAGGTAGGGGGTGAAAAGCAGAAAGTCTGGGTAGCCGTTTAGCTGTTCAGCAGTCTTATGGCTTTGAGGTAAAAGCCTTTTGGTCAGTCTTTGGTTATATGTTCTAGGCTAGTTATTTTAGTTATGGTCACTTCAAGTCCATACAGAAATAACAGGTAGATATGCTGTCTTTGTTTGTTTCTACATTCCAGATTTGAAGTCGCGCCGAAACCGGAGCTTCTCTGAGGACTCAGATCTGTCATGTGATGATGTGCTGGAGAGGTCGTCCCTGAAGTCTAAGGCAGATGTGAGTCATGTTATTTTCATCTATCATCAGTTCACTAATGAAAACCTCACCCCCACTGTGGTAATTTCTTTTGATTTCATATGATGATTTAAACTCTTAACCGAAGCGGCATATGGACATCTTTGACCTAGTGTCAGGCATTCAGAAGGAAATAATAGATGACAAAATGGAGAAGGAGAAAAAAATTGAGGGAAAGGGAAAAAGAAAGCAAGAAGGAATGAGAATGAGGTCGAGACCTTGATCGAATCATGAAGAATTCATAGAGGTACTACACCAGGTGCAACAGTGGGATGAACGCTTATGAATTTCAAACAAGCATCAAAATTCAAATGTTGAATGTCAATTACAATAACGGGTTTGAGGACTATATTTCACTAAATCACCTAAATTCGTATTTTTAACAGGAAGTTATTTAGAAGCCCTAACTCATCCCAAATCAGAATTATAAAAGTAATCAAAAAAAGGTCTGGAGCTTTTCCATTTTCTACATATTGAATTGGAATTTTATTCTGTCTGCAAGCAAAGTATTATATTCACATTATAACTGTTTTCGGGCATCGTCTAGGGTGGGAGTTGAATTTAATTAGTTTTACTTATCATATTAGCGAATAGTCAAAATATGCAGTGTCATTTGCATTTATAATGCTGAAATGGTTGAAATTCAAACTTGTTTAGTCCACTGCTGCTGTATTTGTGGAGGTTTATACAGTAGAATAGATGGATCTCAGTGCCAGAGGCACGCATTCATCATCCTAAACTTTTACACACTTTCCAAAGCAACTGGCAAGAAAGAAAGTGGTCTTTTCCTGTTGTTGTTGTCTTGCCCATGGTTATGGTCACAACAGTCTCCGAACATGTGTTGAAGCATCAATGGGCATGACAAACATGCTCAGAGTTTCCTCATATTCTGGACCCGGGCACCTAGTCCTAAATGGTATAGGTCTGATGGTGCAGCATAAAACATGGTTTTAGCTCAAGCACTTTAAGGGCACATCACATTCATAAAAAGTGGATCTCTTCACTCGATCCTAATAGGCCCTCTGACGCTCAATGAGGAATACTAGGGCTCATTTAGTTCTGTGGTTAATTTAGTGTTTGGTGTTCTTTAGAGATGTGATGTTGAGTAGTGACCGTTCTGTGAGGTGAAGTAGTACATTTTCTTCTCATGGGAATAGTTAGGTAGTCTATTGTCACCTATTTTTGGCTCAGACTGCTCTGCTGTTAGCTGTTCTATCTATTTTTGGGCAATATCTTAATATTCATTTAATCAACCGTGGTGCATCGATGTTTTTTTCACTTTGTCCCTTGGGTATCTATTTAAAAACAAATAATTTAATTTAAATGTTCCATGAATAATTCCTGTTAGTAATGGTGATCCATAACTCATCATCGCAATCTCATCTTTGTGTAGGTGGGGGGCCTTTAACATTGCCTGTTTGGTTGTGTTAGTGATTGGATTGACGTATGTGGGCGGGTTTGCCGATTAATACATTTAATCATTCCATTTGTTTGTTTGTTTTTTCTGTTTGTTTTGTTTTGTCTTCCCCCAAGTCTGTTTATGTCCCTCACACATTGGCGTTCAAGAGAGCGTACGCCACAAAGGTAGTGTGTGCATACATGTCCATTGACCCACGTCATATCACCCCTGCGCATGCGCCAACCGTTGCACTTCTATCCTAACCCTCTCTTTCCATTTTGCCCCAGCGGTCACCTTGACCGCCTAACTTACCCCCTCCCCCGCCGGAAGTAAAAACAACTGCACTCCTTACTTTTCTGGTCACAATGAATGACAACTTTCCAATATGGCCGTCCATGTTTTTTCTTTGTCTTCTCTGGTCGGGTGTCAATCAGCTTATCTTTGATCTGTACTGGTCTGATGTTAACCAACCCAGTGTTCTCCAGTGCTGCTATCGGATCCACTTGGATTCCAGCTACCTCTTCTTGTTATAGTCTACTTCTCTATACTACTATCGCTTTTGCTATATCGCTCCAGCTTTTTATTGCAGAAAAATAATAACCGAAAGATGACAAAAATGGACATGGACAACTCATAAAATATCCATATATTTCCATACATTTCTGAGAATTTATAGACTGTGGAAATAACACAAGTGTGAAATATTGTACATGGAAATCTAAGGTATCTCAGACATTTGTAGTTTTATGTGTATTTATGTCTGTTCAGTTTTAATTGTGGGGCTTGTCCTAGCTTTGTCCTAGCTATGCCATGTCTAGATTTGGTGATCTCTTCTTGTACTCTCAATGGTAATCTTTGGTATAATGGATAGCCACCTCTCAGAAAGAAACACCAGTTTGCTATTTACTCCCATTGTGGGGATGGAGAGCTATTGTTCTCTCCCATAGGAGAAGGCTCCTCTGGGGTTTTTCTGCAATGCCATATAGTAGAATGTAATCTACAATCTATCAGTCACCCCTAGCTGGTTTCTCCCATGTAGAAAGCGTTCTGTGAAGGTCTTCTGAGCATTCTGTGAACTTGTGAGGTTCCACTGTCCTGTATATGAAGGGCTTGGTTCCCTCGGAGCCTGAGGGAGCACCTCTATAAAGGCCTCTAACACGGTGTAATGTTGTTACAGAAAACCTATACAGAGGAGGAGCTCAATGCCAAGCTGACACGGAGGGTACAGAAAGCTGCCCGGCGACAGGCCAAGCAGGAGGAGTTGAAGAGGCTGCACAGAGCCCAGGTAAGTAGTCAATAGGATATGTTGTTTTGGAAGAAAACGTAGTTGGTGGAGTATGGATCTTGTGTATGAGTCCACAGAAGGGTCCAACTTGCGAACCAAGACCGCTGTGAATTTTGAATGATTTTGGCAGGCCCAGTTTCATGTCTTTGAAGATCATCAAAACAGAACTTCATGCAGAGATCAATACAATACTAATTAGCTATGCACCCTCGGTGTTACTGCTTATGAATATTTTATAAGACAAAAAGTATGCCTTTTTACCAAAGAACAAAACCAATCCAACTTTGTAAAGTTTTTAGTCCAGGGAACTGTCAGTTCATTGAAATATTATGAATATGTGTGCAATGAGACACTCCGTGTTTGTGTATGTTCGTGTGTGTGTGTTCATATGTGTGGGTTCTGGCCTGTCGTTCCTCCCTCGGATAATTCAGAGGGTTAGGGTTAAGTTTACTCCACATTTCACTCCGTTTATCTATGTTCGTGTATGCACGTAGGTGGAGTGGGATTTTTGGAGTAGCGGACACCTTTTGGTAACATAATATCCTCGCTGGTCCTATTCACATTGGGGAAATAGCAACATTTTTTATTTTGTGAAAGCAAGGAAGAGTTTCCTTTGCTAGTAGTAGCTTGGCTAAAAACATTGCAAGCTAGCTATCCTTTTTAGCTTCCCACATCGCCATGTGAAATAATAATATTTATAATACAAAAAAATATGCTCTGGCAAATATTCTTATACTTGCCTGTGTAACCTAAAACAATATACCAGTTTGATATGCTGATTTGTGTATTTATTCCCATATCAGCTAAAAATCGAAAGTCATCATGTTTTGGTCACGGAGAAAAATCACATGGCTAGCAGCATGTTCTACCATTTCACAATAGCCTGTAATCACTAGTTATTACTTCCCAACAAAATAGGTTATTAAGCTTTAGTGTGTGTGTGTGTGTGTTCTGAATTGTTCTCTGGCATGTCGCTGCTCCCTCAGATCATCCAGAGACAGCTGGAGCAGGTGGAGGAGAAGCAAAGACAGCTGGAGGAGAGGGGCGTGGCCGTGGAGAAAGCCCTGCGAGGGGAAGCAGGTACCCATCTGTCACTCACTTCTTTTTCTGATTGGGTTACATCCCCCCCAGGGTCCACACATAGGGTGGGGTCATACTTGTTACGAAGTGGATACGGATATGGAGTTTCTTTATCCCAGTTTTCCCAGGCTAAAAATACGGATATTTCTGCTCATGTGCAGGATTTAGTTTTTTGTATCACTGTGCCCACTCCACTGCCACTCCCTCCTCCTTGATCACCTTTGTCTGGTCATTCGTGTAGCCTACAGACTTTGTTGTGCACAAAACTGTTCGAACTCTTGCATTCCCTCAGTAGGCTATTAAGCATAAGCGCAATTTCCTACAAACGTCATGTTGTATACTAAACTGTTCCAAATATTGCATTCCATTTCTCAGTAAGCATAAGCCTGATTTCATGTTCTTTTTTCAGGAGGTGAGGAGGCTATATGCAGCTATTTACATCTATTACTCAAAATTCAGTATTGCAAACATACAAAACATACAAACAAATCAGTATTGCAAACATACTTACGACGCAAACAGTCTAGCGATTTCTTGTTCTTCTTAGCTGATGAGGTACATACAGCTATTTACTCTCGCCACGATACCAGCATATACAGCATAACTATGGCACCGGTTGATACAAAATTAATTTCCCATTGTCCGACTCTTTTTACCGGTCCGGATACACGCTTAGCTGCCAAGAACGTTCGGATGCCCAGATGTGGAACGTAGCAAGACAAAAATACGCAGTGAAATTAGCGATTGAATGTTATCATCATTGCAAACAAGCTGTGCAGGAAGACAGGCAGTCAAGTAGTGTTCTTTTTTCAGGAACTAGGATGTTGCAGAAACTATAAAGATGCAGTGCGTTCAGAAAGTATTCAGACCCCTCACCCTTTTCCACGTTTTGTTGTCTTAGTCTTATTCTAAAATGGATTAAATGGTATTTTTTTGCAAATGTATTAAACCTAAAAAACTTATCACATTTAGATAAGTATTCAGACCCTTTACTCAGTACTTTTTCAGTGCCCTTCCCCAGGTCTGTGCCCGTTTTTGCTTTGTTATTATGGAGTATTGTGTGTTGAATGATGATTTAAAAAACTATTTAATGTATTTTAGAATAAGGCTGTACTGTAACAAAATGTGGGGAAAGGGGTCTGAATAATTTCCGAATTCATTGTAAGCCTACATCATCACAACAAAACACAGATTATTTTTGCTCCAAAGTGTTGGGGGTGACTGCAATATTTAGTTACAACAGACAGACAGAGAAGAACAAACCGCTGTTTAGAAATATGAGGCAGAGACATAGGCAACATCATCATGGTTCAGAAGAGGGTGAGTAAAGAGTGAAATATGGAGGTGGAGTCAATGGTGGAAAAAGTACCCGATTGTCATACTTGAGTAAAAGTAAAGATACTGTAATAGAAAATGACTCAAGTGAAAGTACCTCATCTAAAAGTATTTGGTTTTAAATTTTCTTAAGAATGAATCATTTCAAATTCCTTATTATGCAAACCAGACAGCACCGTTTTCTTTTTAAATGTATGGATAGCCAGGGGCACACGGCAACACTCAAACATCATTTACAGACAAAGCATGTGTGTTTAGTGAGTCCGTCAGATCAGAGGCACTAGAGGTGACCAGGGATGTTCTCTTGATAAGTGCATGAATGGACCATTTTCCTGTCCTGCTAAGCATTCTAAATGTAACGAGTACTTTTGGGTGTCAGGGAAAATATATGGAGTAAAAAGTCCATTATTTTCTTTTGGAATGTAGTGAAGTAAAAGTAAACATTGTCAAAAATAGTAAGTAATAGCAGCAGCTACGTTAGAAAAATGAATGTGTGCGTAAAATAACACATGCAGAACGTGATCTGAATCCTTAGCTTTAAGAGAGAATTTTCCGTTGGGGCGTGGGCAAAAAACTCTATCCATAGCCACTGCCTGTATCCATAGCCACTGCCTGTATCCATAGCCACTGCCTGTATCCATAGCCACTGCCTGTATCCATAGCCACTGCCTGTATCCATAGCCACAGCCTGATTCCAAGAACACAGGATGAGATGTTACTATCCTTTGTGCAAGCACTTCCAAGAGTTAATGAACAGTGAGCGTGGTGAAATTTGGGGAGCGCATCGTCAGTACTGTAGCCACTGCCTGTATCCAGAGCCACTGCCTGTATCCATTGCCACATCCTGTATCCATAGGCACTGCCTGAATCCATAGCCACTGCCTGTATCCATAGCCACTGCCTGTATCCATAGCCACAGCCTGATTCCAAGAACACAGGATGAGATGTTACTATCCTTTGTGCAAGCACTTCCAAGAGTTAATGAACAGTGAGCGTGGTGAAATTTGGGGAGCGCATCGTCAGTACTGTAGCCACTGCCTGTATCCAGAGCCACTGCCTGTATCCATTGCCACATCCTGTATCCATAGGCACTGCCTGAATCCATAGCCACTGCCTGAATCCATAGCCACTGCCTGAATCCATAGCCACTGCCTGAATCCATAGCCACTGCCTGAATCCATAGCCACTGCCTGAATCCATAGCCACTGCCTGTATCCATAGCCACTGCCTGTATCCATAGCCACTGCCTGTATCCATAGCCACTGCCTGTATCCATAGCCACTGCCTGTATCCATAGCCACTGCCTGTATCCATAGCCACTGCCTGTATCCATAGCCACTGCCTGTATCCATAGCCACAGCCTGTATCCATAGCCACTGCCTGTATCCATAGCCACTGCCTGTATCCATAGCCACTGCCTGTATCCATAGCCACTGCCTGTATCCATAGCCACTGCCTGTATCCATAGCCACTGCCTGTATCCATAGCCACTGCCTGTATCCATAGCCACTGCCTGTATCCATAGCCACTGCCTGTATCCATAGCCACTGCCTGTATCCATAGCCACTGCCTGTATCCATAGCCACTGCCTGTATCCATAGCCACTGCCTGTATCCATAGCCACTGCCTGTATCCATAGCCACTGCCTGTATCCATAGCCACTGCCTGTATCCATAGCCACTGCCTGTATCCATAGCCACTGCCTGTATCCATAGCCACATCCTGTATCCATAGCCACATCCTGTATCCATAGGCACTGCCTGTATCCATAGCCACTGCCTGTATCCATAGCCACTGCCTGTATCCATAGCCACTGCCTGTATCCATAGCCACATCCTGTATCCATAGCCACTGCCTGTATCCATAGCCACATCCTGTATCCATAGCCACTGCCTGTATCCATAGCCACTGCCTGTATCCATAGGCACTGCCTGTATCCATAGCCACTGCCTGTATCCATAGCCACTGCCTGTATCCATAGCCACTGCCTGTATCCATAGCCACATCCTGTATCCATAGCCACTGCCTGTATCCATAGCCACATCCTGTATCCATAGGCACTGCCTGAATCCATAGCCACTGCCTGTATCCATAGCCACTGCCTGTATCCATAGCCACTGCCTGTATCCATAGCCACTGCCTGTATCCATAGCCACTGCCTGTATCCATAGCCACTGCCTGTATCCATAGCCACATCCTGTATCCATAGCCACATCCTGTATCCATAGGCACTGCCTGTATCCATAGCCACTGCCTGTATCCATAGCCACTGCCTGTATCCATAGCCACTGCCTGTATCCATAGCCACAGCCTGTATCCATAGCCACTGCCTGTATCCATAGCCACTGCCTGTATCCATAGCCACTGCCTGTATCCATAGCCATTGGGGTTATTAGGGGTTATTATCTATGCACCACATTTCCTCTAAACGCGCATTGACCTCCCCTTTATGTAGAAAAAGTAGCTGGGATAGCAGCAATTCTGCTTATCTTTCTTGCTTGAGATGGATGGATATAGGTCTGTAACTGTTACAGACCTATATCCATCCTGCCCTGCCTATCTATGGTCTTCGAAAGCCAAGTCAACAAACAGGTCACTGACCATCTCGAATCCCACCGTACCTTCTCCGCTGTGCAATCTGGTTTCCGAGCCGGTCACGGGTGCACCTCAGCCACACTCAAGGTACTAAACGATATCATAACCGCCATCGATAAAAGACAGTACTGTGCAGCCGTCTTCATCGACCTTGCCAAGGCTTTCGACTCTGTCAATCACCATATTCTTATCGGCAGACTCAGTAGCCTCGGTTTTTCGGATGACTGCCTTGCCTGGTTCACCAATTACTTTGCAGACAGAGTTCAGTGTGTCAAATCGGAGGGCATGCTGTCCGGTCCTCTGGCAGTCTCTATGGGGGTGCCACAGGGTTCAATTCTCGGGCCGACTCTTTTCTCTGTATATATCAATGATGTTGCTCTTGCTGCGGGCGATTCCCTGATCCACCTCTACGCAGACGACACCATTCTATATACTTCCGGCCCGTCCTTGGACACTGTGCTATCTAACCTCCAAACGAGCTTCAATGCCATACAACACTCCTTCCGTGGCCTCCAACTGCTCTTAAACGCTAGTAAAACCAAATGCATGCTTTTCAACCGATCGCTGCCTGCACCCGCATGCCCGACGAGCATCACCACCCTGGATGGTTCCGACCTTGAATATGTGGACACCTATAAGTACCTAGGTGTCTGGCTAGACTGTAAACTCTCCTTCCAGACTCATATCAAACATCTCCAATCGAAAATCAAATCAAGAGTCATCTTTCTATTCCGCAACAAAGCCTCCTTCACTCACGCCGCCAAACTTACCATAGTAAAACTGACTGGACTATGTCATCTACAAAATTGCCTCCAACACTCTACTCAGCAAACTGGATGCAGTTTATCACAGTGCCATCCGTTTTGTCACTAAAGCACCTTATACCACCCACCACTGCGACTTGTATGCTCTAGTCGGCTGGCCCTCGCTACATATTCGTCGCCAGACCCACTGGCTCCAGGTCATCTACAAGTCCATGCTAGGTAAAGCTCCGCCTTATCTCAGTTTACTGGTCACGATGGCAACACCCATCCGTAGCACGCGCTCCAGCAGGTGTATCTCACTGATCATCCCTAAAGCCTACACCTCATTTCGTTCCAGTACTCTGCTGCCTGTGACTGGAACGAATTGCAAAAATCCCTGAAGTTGGAGACTTTTATCTCCCTCACCAACTTCAAACATGTGCTATCTGAGCAGCTAACCGATCGCTGCAGCTGTACATAGTCTATTGGTAAATAGCCCACCCATTTTCACCTACCTCATCCCCACACTGTTTTTATTTATTTACTTTTCTGCTCTTTTGCACACCAGTATCTCTACCTGTACATGACCATCTGATCATTTATCACTCCCGTGCCAATCTGCAAAATTGTAATTATTCACCTACCTCCTCATGCCTTTTGCACACAATGTATATAGACTCCCCTTTTTTGTACTGTGTTATTGACTTGTTAATTGTTTACTCCATGTGTAACTCTGTGTTGTCTGTTCACACTGCTATGCTTTATCTTGGCCAGGTCGCAGTTGCAAATGAGAACTTGTTTTCTCAACTAGCCTACCTGGTTAAATAAAGGTGAAATAAAATTTAAAAAAAATAAAGTATCCAAACTATACTTTTCATAAAACCAGTCACCCTGGTTTAGCAGTGAATGAAAGTATATTCTTAAATTTGTAGAAATCATCATCTACGTTCATCTTGTATCTAGATATGCAGTGTCTAGATACTGGTGGTATCTTACTCTGAAACAATACATTCACACTGTGCAAGACAAGGGACTATCACAGACATCAGAACTTTCACTCAGTGATGAAGTCATTCTTGTTTACTGTAGAACATTATACAATGCTAACAACTTTTAAATAGGGTTTCAAGGCATGCAAAGTCTCAAAAGAATCTATAATTATTGGTAACCTATGTGAACTACACAAACTGGTGAATCCTCGCTTATAACATACAGTGCTTTCAGAAAGTATTCACACCCCTCGTCTCTGTACCCACACATACATTTATATGAAAGGTCGTTCAGTCGAGCAGTGAATTTCAAACACAGATTCAATCACAAAGTCCAGGGAGGTTTTCCAACGCCTCGCAAAGAAGGGCACCTATTGGTAGACGGGTAAAAAGAAAAAGAAGCAGACATTGAATATCCCTTTGAGCACGGTGAAGTTATTAATTACACTTTGTGTGGTGTATCAATACACCCAGTCACTACAAATATGTCACTACAAACATACAGGCGTCCTTCCAACCACTCAGGAAAAACCGCTCAGGGATTTCACCATGAGGTGAATGGTGACTTTAAAACCGCTACAGAGTTTCATTGCTGTGACAGGAGAAAACAGAGGATGGATCAACAACATTCTTAGTTACACCACAATACTAACCTAAATCACAGAGTGAATTTTCTCTCAAGTGGACTTTAACCTCTCTGTCATCTACGCTTTCAAAGGACTGTTTAAGGGGACTTATTGTACTTTATCAAAACATTAGACTCACTGTAATTAATACAACAACCATACTGTACTCTTAATTGTTTCTGTCGGTCATCGTCTGAGCTGCATGCAATTTGGAGAATGTCTTTGTGTTTCGACATAGATTGGTGTGTGCTCACATTGGATGTGTTTGTCCACATAGCCTCATATGGAAGGGTTTCTGTTCACCAAGACTGAATAAAATTGTGGCCAAGCGCATACATATGCATTGATGTATTGGTATGGTTACCAATCAAAAGTGGGAATACTACTGTACATATAAGACATCTTAACCCACTACACCATTGTGGTTGATATGGTGTATGCCTCCTCTAAAGCATCAGTGTATCAAATGAGTGAGTCACCGGTACCGTGACACTCCATACCTGGTGTTGCCTCACACACACATAGTTAATGTCTCATACACAGAGGCAGTACACAGCCTTACAGGAAATATATGTAGCCACCCTATCATTACGGAAAAGTACATGTAGTAAAAGCCAATATGTGTACTTGACTGCATATGTATTGTGGTGAGTACTTGTGTGCATGTTTGAACTGTGTTTGGGTGTGGTGTGTGTGGTTGTGGTGTGTGTGTGCAAGCATGTGCATGACCATCTTGTTGCAGATTGGTGTTGTCCAGTGGAGGCTGTGTGTGTACAATAACTCATATATCTAATATATCCCTGTTGTAGACTATTGGGGAGAGTCTAATTACAGTGAAATCATGGACTTGCATCTGGGCGGTATGTATTTCAAATCTGTCGCTTCCAAATAACTAACAGCTAACCCACCTATATCTGTCTTTCCCTTCTATAGTACTGGTCTGGAGCTTGTTTCCTCAGAGCTGCATCCCCTGCTGCGGCAGAAGCCTGGTCACTATCAGATCCCTCCAGTATCACTTCTAATAGACACGTAGCGCACACAGTCAGAAAGATCACACACTTTTTCCCCCCTTTTCTTGTTAAGATCATTTTCACACACTCTTTGATCATTTTAATGTTAATTTCACTGCATTGATTACATCAGTGGTTCCCAAACTGTGGGGCGTTAAATGTACTCTTGAAAGTTATAATAGTAGAATGCGCAAGGTGTAATTTCGAAATGAGGTAGTACAGCATCAGTTCCTCTTGTCATGTCAGTCATTGTATACGTTACTTAGAGAGCTATTTATAACTTGTCAGAAATGTCCAGATCAAGTCGCCCATGTCAGCTAATGGGTTTTTTTTGCCCATAAATATTGTTGTAGTTGTTTAAGTCACAAAATTTATAGAATTGCCAGAAAATTTGTTTTAAAACTGAACAATTTTCTTTGCATCCCATGGCAGAATGTGTAGAATTGCACCCCATGGCAGAATGTGTAGAATTGCACCCCATGGCAAAATGTGTAGAATTGCACCCCATGGCAAAATGTGTAGAATTGCACCCCATGGCAAAATGTGTAGAATTGCACCCCATGGCAAAATGTGTAGAATTGCAGGAAATAGACATGGCACTTGCACAGTATATTCCCCAATGCTGGAAGGGGGTCTCTGAGTGGAAAAAGCTTGGGAACCCCTGGATTACATAATAACATCTATGCATTGGAATAGTGTACAAGTATAATAACTATGAAAGCATTTAGTAAAGAACACACACATGCTAACACATATTTTTTTAAACTTTTATTTAACTAGGCAAGTCAGTTAAGAACAAATTCTTATTTTCAATGACGGCCTACGAACAGTGGGTTAACTGCCTGTTTAGGGGCAGAACGTCAGATTTGTACCATGTCAGCTCGAGGATTTGAACTTGCAACCTTCCGGTTACTAGTCCAACGCTCTAACCACTAGGCTAGGCAGCAGGGATAATGTTAAAGTAGAACCACACACACTCACCCACCTACCCAACTGGAAAATAGTGCACCCTGCCCCTTACTGACCCCAAAACTCCTAACTAAACTCCTGGCCCTTGACTTGCCTTAGAGCTGTGCTGCTGTATCCCTGTAGTCCCAGCTCTGGTGCTGCTATATCCCTGTAGTCCCAGCTCTGGTGCTGCTGTATCCCTGTAGTCCCAGCTCTGGTGCTGCTGTATCTCTGTAGTCCCAGCTCTGGTGCTGCTGTATCCCTGTAGTCCCAGCTCTGGTGCTGCTGTATCCCTGTAGTCCCAGCTCTGGTGCTGCTGTATCCCTGTAGTCCCAGCTCTGGTGCTGCTGTATCCCTGTAGTCCCAGCTCTGGTGCTGCTGTATCCCTGTAGTCCCAGCTCTGGTGCTTGTGCTCTTCTGACTCTCCCATACCTGCCCTGTTGCATAACCCTGTAATATACGTGTCTGTGCTGAAAAGTAGTGTTTGGTCTCGACCCCTCATAGCAGTCCTATTCACATTGTGTGTGCATCCAAAATGGCCTATTCCCTATATATTGCACTACTTTTGACCATGGCCCGATATTACGCACTACTGGGTATGGGCCCTGGTCTAAACTAGTGTCCCACATATGGCCATTTGGCTCTGGTAAAAAAGTAGTGCACTACGTAGGTAACAGGGTGCCATTTTGGATGCTACCTGTGATTGTCCAAAAGAGTCTGTATTAGTGACCCAGCGTGGATGTGGTGTCTTGACCGTCTGACTGTCCCGCTCTCTGTGATGTTGTCGTTGTCACCCATTAGAAAGGAGATGGCATGGAGTGTTGTAACACTGGAAAAATCTATCTGGTCATTGTCCCCCAATAGTGTGATTACATTCACTATGTGGTTTATAGACCCTCGGTACAATTGCATGCAACAATTATAAATGTTTTGGTTTTTGAGTCAATCGCAGCAAGTTAGATGAGGCATCCATTGAAGGTAAGTATTTCTGAAATTGAAGAGAGACACCATTGCCACTTGGTTTGATCTCCCAAACTGAATGCAGTGTGTGTCTGATGGTCTCAAGCTTCTGGGCTGTGTGGAGGACAAGGTATACATGGTCGGCATTCTGCAACTTTGGCCTGATACAGTGTTACCCTGTCTGGTGAAGTGAATTGGACTGGCTTCCATCTAGCTGTCACTGGCCAAATCATGAACTGAAACACAGGCTATTGAGGGAAGCAGCATGGCTGTGCTGTGTGTGCAGCAGCCCTGCAGGGGGTGCTAAAAGCTAACAGAGGAAACTGCTGTCATGCTCTCGCTTTTGGCCAGCAGGGTTGACTGCACATCTTATCTATCACTCCATTTACAACCATAATCACCTCAAATAGGTACGCCAGTTTCACAATGATTCTCAATGATTTGGTACTTTACATACACATTATAATAAATAACTGTGGTTTTATGATGAGGTATGAGGCGGAACCATTGCACTTTAAAACCTCACAGCAGTGAGTATGTGAGACAGCCTATCTTGTTTGAGTGGAGAGTTATGATTCTACTGTGATAGTCTCTTGTGGTTAATTTCACCAGCATTCCATTCTCTCTGAGCTCTTTCACCCAAGTCTCAGACTGTTGAATACATTGTGTGCATTTCCTGTTGTATCGGTGTGTGACACCATCCCCAACTCATCGTTTGTCCGATACACTCTCTGATAGAAGGCTCTTCTTCGTTGAGAAACTCAATGACTTTATATCTCCTCTTCACCTTACAGTTTGTGCCTAGTACAGTGTTTATCTATCTTCACTATATCCGGTAGACAGTATGACCTCAAATGTGAGGAATTTCTCACGGAGGTTCACACACATTTGCACAAAAATGCTAATTTGCACTTCAAAAGTATCCACAACGTCAACAAATACAAGTTATGTTCACCTGGGAGAGCTGAAATATTTTCAAAGATGGAATAATTAACTCTTTCCCGCTGAGATGATTTATCTTCTATTTCTGTAAATCTCAAGTGATGATAAATAAAAAGCTGTTTTCATTTAGATGAATCTAATTTGCAGAGCATTGTCAACACATTACACAACATTGGTATTGTGAAGGCTCCTGTATCACCCCATAGAACTCTATTGTCACAACAGTTTTTCTGAATTTGAGGAGTATTGTTCTGAGTACATCAGATGAAAGATGAGGATTATTCCCCTGTTCTTTCCTGCCCTTTGTTTTCACTCTCTTCTCTCCCTCCTTCTCCTAGTGCTCTCATTCTTTTAGATTTTTCTCCTCACTGTTCTTTCTTCCTCATCTTCCCCCCATCTCTCCCTCCCTCCTACACTTCCTCTCACGCTTTATGTCCTCTACACTTTTTTTCTCTGTCTATCACTTCTTCCTCCTCTTCCTCCACCCCACCCCTTGGCACTCTTTCCCTATGTTGTGGAAGTAGTTGAGCCCTTTGTCGGGACCCCTCGCCGAAGACCTATCTCCTTCTGTCCCTGCTGTTCCTCTGAAGGTAACGTAACCTATTGCCTTGCCTGCTGCTGGCTGCTTCAGGTTACCACAGCAACCGACCGCGGGGATCCACAAAGCAGGGCTCCTCCCCTCGGTCTCCTGAAACCCCCTTCCTCCTCCTCTCCCTCTGTGTGTCCAGGCTCAGTAGATTTCCCCAGGATGTCACCGTTCGCTATCTACCATAGTCGTATCACACTGAACATTACACACATTTATGTAGACATTTGTAAACTTGCTGGAACGGTGTAGATGAGAAAATAAGGACAGAACATGTCTATGCGACTTTTGGTTTGTGGAGTTGAGGATACTCAGAAACCTAGTGCACACTGTCACCAATAGTATTTTTAAATGGTTTATTTACAGTCTTGAATCAACCATGTAACATGGAGGCTTCTATAGACCCCCTCCTAGATTAATTTGCCTTGAGATTAACAGTCTCAAGCAGAAACATATTAGAAACCCCTCAACCCTGGTTAACAACCCAAGTAAGTAAACAGCTATTGTGCACACATTTTTCCATCATTCCAAGTAGCTACAGCTAAAGCTAAAGGGGAAACTACTCTGCTTCATTGTGTGTTTAATCAAAAGCATGTCCTCTGTTTGCTGTAAAACTAATGGACATGAAAAGCCATCTGTCTCCCACTACTGAGTGGTGTAGTCTCTCTATAGTGTGTGAAAGCTGCCTCACAGCCTCTCTCTTGACTATAGTGTGTTACAACTAAGACTGTGTGTGACATGGTTGTGATAAAGAGAGCGATAGACCTACAACTTGTGACACATCTCCATTTTCCGTATTCTACAACATTCTGGATCATCTGGTCTACTTTCTCTAACACATGTATGTCTGTGTGAAACTGCTTGAGAAGCTTTCTGATCAATGTAAACAAAACATGCCTGTGTGTGTTCTGTGCGATCTGGTTTTCAGGCTGGATGTGTGTTATGTTGTTAACTGTGGCTCTTCTCTCCTGTGATCTTGGAACCTGGGCTAAGGGTGGTGGACGAGGCGCAAAGAAAGAAAGAGAGAGGGAGAGGGAAAAGCAAGCACATTGTTGGTTAAGTTAGCAAATCCACCTGTTTCCATCTCCTCTTTGTCCTGTCTGAGTTCCTCCATCTGAGGAACTCCGCTTTGCCTCTCTGTCCTTGTCTGTTAATCAGCGAAAACCGGCAGCAGCACCCGAGAGCACAGCCATTTGATTCATGTGTATGCTGTGTTTTTCCTTTTTGTTTTGCAAGAGACTCCACCACTCCAGTTAAGTACATCATGCTGCATCAATGGTTTGCCCCCCAGTGTCTCATTGAAACCGCTTGGCTCCCACCTACGTGCGACAGATGAAAAATGCTAGCAGACTTTCTATAGCATAGCATGGACTGGCCACCTTTACAGTGGCATAAGGGTAAAAGTTATTTGGCTGCTGGCCCTTGACTGCAGTAATGCATGCCAAATACCAGTCTTCTCCCTCAGGCAGGTTTAATAGGGGAGTATGATAGCTTCACTATTGGTCTAAATGACAGATCGGCGCCATCATTTGACTCAGTAGTAGAAGCTATAGGGAGAATTAAATCATTCATAACACAGGTTTTTTGAAACTGCTCTGTAGGCATAGGATCTAACAGGATCCTTTATTTCTACTGGTGGTACTTTGTTGCATGTAGGAATGTAGAACTTCCATAGAGTACAACATCCCGGGTACAATGTGGTGGAATACACCACGGTTTTCTGCCCCCCTACCTATGGCCCTCTCCGTAAGGGGGGGACAAACAGTGGTAGGACAAACAGTGGTAGGAGACGACAACTGCTCTGAACATACAGGGGTCCTCTGTAGCTCAGTTGGTAGAACATGGTGCTTCGAACACCAGGATAGGGTTTTTGTTTCCCGGGACCACCCGTATGTTAAAAATGTATGCAGGCGGGACTGTAAGTCGCTTTGGGTAGAAGTGTCTGCTAAATGGCATATATACTGAACAAAAATTTAAATGCAACATGTAACAATTTCAAAGATTTTACTGAGTTACAGTTCATAAAAGGAAATCAATTCAAATGAATTCATTAGGCCTTAATCTATGGATTTCACAAATGGGAATACAGATATGCATCTGTTGGTCACAGATATCATTTTTTTTAAAGGTAGGGACGTGGTTCAGAAAACCAGTTGGTATTTGGTGTGACCACCATTTGCCTCATGCGACACATCTCCTTCACATAGAGTTGATCAGCCTGTTGATTGTGGCCTGAGGAATGTTGTCCCACTCCTCTTCAATGGCTGTGCGAAGTTGCTGGATATTGGCGGGAACTGGAATGCGCTGTCGTAAAATGCCGATCCAGAGCATCCCAAACATGATCAATTGGTGACATGTCTGGTGAGTATGCAGGCCATGGAAGAGCTGGGAAATGTTCAGCTTCCAGGAATTGTGTACAGATCCTTGCGACATGGGTCCCTGCATTATCATGCTGAAACATGAGGTGATGGCAGCGTATGAACGACAATGGACCTCAGGCTCTCGTCACGGGATCTCGGTGCATTCTAATTTCCTTCGATAAAACACAATTGTGTTCATTGTCCATAGCTTATTACTGCCCATACCATAGCCCCATCGCCAGCATGGGGCACTCTCTTCACAACATTGACATCAGTAAAACTTCTCGCCCACACAACACCATACTTACATACATACATCTTTGGACACTGTGTTAACAACCCTCCAGGCAAGTTTCAATGCCATACAAATGCCATACAACTCTCCTTCCGTGGCCTCCAATTGCTCTTAAATACAAGTAAAACTAAATGCATGCTCTTCAACCGATCGCTACCCGCACCTACCCGCCTGTCCAACATCACTACTCTGGACGGCTCTGATTTAGAATACAACTACAAATACTTAGGTGTCTGGTTAGACTGTAAACTCTCCTTCCAGACCCATATCAAATATCTTCAATCCAAAGTTAAATCTAGAATTGGCTTCCTATTTCGCAACAAAGCATCCTTCACTCATGCTGCCAAACATACCCTTGTAAAACTGACCATCCTACCAATCCTCGACTTTGGCGATGTCATTTACAAAATAGCCTCCAATACCCTACTCTACAAATTGGATGCAGTCTATCACAGTGCAATCCGTTTTGTCACCAAAGCCCATATACTGCCCACCATTGCGACCTGTACGCTCTCGTTGGCTGGCCCTCGCTTCATACTCGTCGCCAAACCCACTGGCTCCATGTCATCTACAAGACCCTGCTAGGTAAAGTCCCCCCTTATCTCAGCTCGCTGGTCACCATAGCATCTCCCACCTGTAGCACACGCTCCAGCAGGTATATCTCTCTAGTCACCCCCAAAACCAATTCTTTCTTTGGCCGCCTCTCCTTCCAGTTCTCTGCTGCCAATGACTGGAACGAACTACAAAAAGCACTATAACTGGAAACACTTATCTCCCTCACTAGCTTTAAGCACCAACTGTCAGAGCAGCTCACAGATTACTGCACCTGTACATAGCCCACCTATATTTTAGCCCAAACAACTACCTCTTTCCCTACTGTATTTATTTTATTTATTTTGCTCATTTGCACCCCATTATTTTTAGTTCTACTTTGCACATTCTTCCATTGCAAATCTACCATTCCAGTGTTTTACTTGCTATATTGTATTTACTTTGCCACCATGGCCTTTTTTTGCCTTTACCTCCCTTATCTCACCTCATTTGCTCACATCGTATATAGACTTGTTTATACTGTATTATTGACTGTTTGTTTGTTTTGCTCCATGTGTAACTCTGTGTCGTTGTATGTGTCGAACTGCTTTGCTTTATCTTGGCCAGGTCGCAATTGTAAATGAGAACTTGTTCTCAACTTGCCTACCTGGTTAAATAAAGGTGAAATAAAAAAAATACAGGCTTTCTGCCATCTGCTCGGTACAGTTGAAACCGTGATTCATCTGTGAAGAGCACACTTCTCCAGCGTGCCAGAGGCCATCGAAGGTGAGCATTTTCCAGTAAGGTCAAGACCCTGGTGAGGACGACTAGCATGCAGATGAGCTTCCCTGAGACGGTTTCTTCGGTTGTGCAAACCCACAATTTCCTCAGCTGTCCGGATGGCTGGTGAAGAATCTGGATGTGGAGGTCCTGGGTTGGCGTGGTCTGCAGTTGTGAGGACAGTTAGACGTACTGCCAAATTATCTAAAATGACGTTGGGAGGCGGCTTATTTGTAGAGAGAGAAACATTAAATTCTCTGGAAACCGCTCTGGTGGACATTTCTGCAGTGAGCATGTCAATTGCACGCTCCATCAAAACTTGCGACATCTATGGCATTGTGTTTGTTGTGTGACAAAATTTCACATTTTAGTAGCCTTTAATTGTCCCCAGCACAAGGTGCACCAGTGTAATGATCATGCTGTTTAATCAGTTTCTTGACATGCCACACCTATTAGGTGGATGGATTATCTTGGCAAAGGAGAAATCCTCACTAACAGGGATGTAAACAAATTTGTGCCCAAAGTGTAAGGGAAATGAGCTTTTTGTGCTTATGGAACATTTCTGGGATCTTTTATTTCAGCTCATGAAACATGGGACCAATACACTTTACACTTTGCGTTTATATTTTTGTTCAGTGTGTTGTTATTGATTATTATTATTATAGTACAGTAGCAAGGGCGTCTGTCTCAGAAGTTAGTGATACACAAACTTTCAACTTTGAAACGCCTGTTTTTCCCGCTCATTTTCCAAAGTTGAAATCTCCTCCACTTCATCTTCTGTGAGGCGTACGGCAAGACCATCCCGACCCCTGGTCAACAGTCCGGCCCAGCCCGGCCCATCATCCCCACTTCCCCATCCATTCCCGCAACAAAGACGTCTTGGCTTGGCTGTCATTGCATTGCCTGTGTCAGTGTCTGCATCAGACCCACCTAAAGCCTCCTCTGCCTGCCGTTTCCCTCACTCCCCTTTCTTTGTTGCTTCTTCTTCCAGGGATGGGCAAAAAGGACGACCCCAAGCTCATGCAGGAGTGGTTCAAACTGGTCCAGGAGAAAAACGCCCTGGTGCGATACGAATCTGAGCTGATGATATTGTGAGTTAACCATTATTATCCTATGTTATAGGCCTACTGAAGGTGAACTCTGTATCTATATAAGGTACTCTAACTAAAGGTATACAGACATAATTTAGACATAGATTGGAGACATCATTTAGACATGAGACATAATTCAGGGCCACAGGTGTAATAGTTGGGCCGTAAGTCTGTCTTTCTGTCCCCCAGTGCACGAGAACTGGAGCTGGAGGATCGCCAGAGTCGACTGCAGCAGGACCTGAGGGAACGAATGGCAATTGAAGGTGAGGACCGCCAATTTTCAATTCAATAAATTTTATTTTCCCCGAAGGGCAATTCGTGTGCAGCATTAAAAAATATGAAAAGTGCAGGACCATGGGAAACAACATTCATGGTTTCACCAAATCCTGATTACCTCAGTGAGACACTTTTTTCACGTTCCTCTCCATATATGAATTCTCTACTTATGTCCCTCTTTCTCTTGCTTTCATCCCCCTCTCCTCTTCAGACCACATGAAGACTGAGGTAGAGCTGGCGCAGGAGAAGCACATCTTGAATGAGATGCTGGAGGTGGTGGAGCAAAGAGACTCCCTGGTAGCCCTCCTGGAGGAGCAGAGGCTCAGTGAGAAGGAGGAGGACAAGGACCTGGAGTCTGTCATGCTCTCCAAGGGCTTCAACCTCAACTGGGCCTGAGGAGGAGAGACTAAACTCACCATCCACCGTAACTCAGATAATACACTACCCCTACTCTGTGTCAGAGCTCAGTGAAGGCCCAACCCACGGCCTCATGCTCGGTCCCAGATAACCCAGCAGAGAATGTGTACAGAATGGAGTTGTTCCATTACGGCTCCTCTGTTGGAGCCGTCTATAATGTTTACATATCTACCCTGCCACCAGCCAGGCATCATTACCTCCATTATCTCCCCTCACTATCAAATCACGGTGGGAGGAGCAACTACATCCTGGACTTTCTCAGAACTTCAGAAGTTCTTGGAGCGGTTCTCCAGAATGGGGAACAATGTTTTATTATTTCTTTTAATCTCAAATACGCAAAGGGAAGAAAGAGTTTAGGTCCTGCTGATGTAAAGGAATTCAATGTATGATACCGGTTTCGATGTACTACATGTGTAGAACACAACATATTAGCAAAGCGGGGGTTTTAGATGAGGGTAGGCCCTTGACCTATTGACTGTTACAGGGTTTCCATGGGAAGGGGTGGAGTCGTCTCACTCTCATTCTATCAGTCTCAACCTAACCTCATAACATACTCTACTATTGTGACTGCTGACTGGGGAGGGACATCCTCTCCTTTATCTGCCTTTCACTCCAATTACACATTGGCTTCCACATTCTGAGGAGCCAATAAGGATGAGACTCTAAAAGTCCCATCATTTTTTTGCACAGAGATTCACCTGAAGAGTCAACACTAAGGATCAATGTAATCTGGTCACTTGGTTGTTTTGTATTTATTCGCTTGGTTTTGATAGAGAACCTGAATGAACTAATTTTGGTATTTTCCGTGTTCACGGAGGAGAGTGCCTGAACTGGAGGCTCGACGGATTGCACATGTGCTTTCTTTATTACATTGACTGCAAGGAAATCAACACAAAACTCCATCACCAAGAAGCCATTGTGTAATGGCTTGGAGTGGAGGCTGCTGCAGGCTCAGAAAAATATCCTGCGTTACATTGTCTTTGACTCTGAAAGTTGTGCTGGTGTGAATAGTTAACCTGTAGCATAGATTCATTGACACATGTACACTTCAGCAAGCAACCCACTTGACACATCTCTTGGTGTCCTAGTTCTGAGCGATCATGTGGTTTCTCCATACCATGCCATTCACCATAAATCACACTGATATTTATAATCAGTAGCCCTTATTCAACACTAATTGGCATATACCATGAAATGTCCTCAGTGTAGGTTAAACAGTGAAGAGAACAACGTTCGGGGCAGTGTCTTACTGGGCTTACACAGTATCAATACATCGTGTTATCATAATACCATAAGTGAACTGACATCCCTAACCGGTGTCATGAGACACTTGCGTCAGTGGATATACTTCAATAGGGAAGTTGTAAACCACAGAACTCTGGCTTCGCTCTCCCTGGGCTGAGGTACATTACCTGCTTTGGAGCAAGATGCCCTTTTCCCTTCTGTTTTCATATTTTAGTTTTCTTTTTAGGGTTTAAACTTTTATGTATCCCACCAGAGGTACATTTCTATGTTGTGTTTTTTGGTAAAATCCTTTCATACAATTACAGGTTGTCAAACAGCAGTTATGAGTAGAAGTGGAGACAGGAAGGTTGCTCTAAACCACTTCTACTCTGTCAGTCACAGGAACATGTGCTTTTGTTTGGCATTTGACCTTACTAGCCTTTCGGCCAAACTGTAAATCTCTGGTTGGTCACAGTTTTATATATTTTTCTGTATTGATAGATACATACACTGAGAATTTGTGTAAGAATTAAACGGAGCTGTGAATACAAAAAAGTTACATAATTTCAAGGCTGGTTTAGATGGTTTGTGATAAGTTTGACAGATTTTATTGATATTTATAAACATGTGTGCAAAAATGTATCATATGTAAAGAAAAATGAATCCTAATTTTTAAAACTGTATGTTGACACACACGACAAATATGTAAATGCTGCTTCATTTAGCCAAAATGCATAGGGTGTTGGATGTATGCTGAAATGGCAATAAAGCAATGCGGTTGTTCATTTAGAAACGCATGTCTCCTTTTATGTGTAGGCTTCTGTATAAACTTACTACAACTATGATTTTATGATAGAAATGTGAATATTCACCTTATTAATGACTGTCCTGCATAGTAGGCACCCTTTGGGTGTTGCCTGTCAATTCCACTTATTTGGTCTATTCCAGAACTAGCACACCTGAAGAAAAGCTGATCTTGATTATTTGCCCAATTCAAACCAGGAGTGCTTCTTTTATGGCATATTAAATAAGTGCAATGTTCTCAGAATCTTCCCAACATGACAGTATGTGTTACATGAACCTGGCAACAAATTAATTAAAGGATGTTTTCACTTTTACTGTACGACAAGGGCAAAACCTGGCATTTAGTTTCTTCACACACTGACAGATCTGATCCACTTGCCGGTTGAAAACTCCGATATTTCTGTGTATCCAGTATTCCAGCGGGCCATATCTGTAACAAGGGGTGGATGTCTGCAGACAAAACCATTTTTTTTAAACATGCAAGACCGCTAAGCAGAAATGATTGCATCTTGTTTCTGGGACTGTCAGGTAAGATGAGCAATGCTGCATGGTATGCATTGCATTGCATAGCATTTGTTTAAGTTCAATAGTCCATAATAATATATTATAAGGAAAGTTAAATTAGGCATGTTGCTTCCTTGCATAAGCTACTGCGGTGATTGTTTGGCCATGCCAAATTCCCAACAGAGGTTCACAGTAGATAGCTACATTTTACACCATTGCAGTGGCGACCCTTCAATCAGGTCAGCTGGGGCTTGCATGTTATTTTGGCATTAATACATGTCACACATCAGTTTGCACACAATGTAAAAATAATATATCATTGTATTAATAAAGCCACGTACAAACATGGTCTCTCTTTTGTTTTCTTGAGTAAGGCAGCTCCAAAATGCAGGTGTTTCAGCCTAGCTCAATGCTTTGTGGTGGTGGGGCAAGCCAGTTCTGTCACTCATGGGGACACTACGTCACTGCAAAGTCTAAGAGGAGACCTCGAAAATTCTAGCCCTTTGGGTGCTGCCATAGAGTTACAGAAGTGCCCATCCAAGAAGGCTCAAGGTCATTGGCCACAAACAAAATAACGTCAAATCACGTTATATGTGCAGTAACGTTGATTGAACTGATCATGTCAACATCATACTTTCAATCTTAGCTAGTGTAACAGTATAACTTTAGGCCGCCCCCTCGGCCATACTCGGGTGCGAACCAGGGACCCTCTGCACTCATCAACAACAGTCACCCTCGAAGCATCATTACCCATCACTCCACAAAAGCCGCGGCCCTTGCAGAGCAGGGGGAACTACTACTTCAAGGTCTCAGAGCAAGTGAAGTCACCGATTGAAACACTATTTAGCGCGCACCGCTAACTAAACTAGCCGTTTCACATCCGTTACACTAGGAGTCATCATGAATCAAGTCGGCAATCTACTGGCAAATCCTTTTTAATCCTTGTCATATGAAGAGAAATAAGGAAGAGAAATTATAGATAAAATGTATCTGTGCTCATCGGCCATTGGACATAAACATTACACAACAAGTTGGAAATCGCAAATTCAACCAGTGGTTTGGAAGGAATCAGTGACCGTAGCAGTGTGGTCCCAAATCTGGGATTATAAAGGGCTCTTTTCCAAGTTTAAAATGATAGACATTCAACATTGGCCATGCTGTCAATAAAGCATGATTTGTGCCGCGCTCAAAACAACTGTTAACTCAGAACTGTGAAAACTTGACTTTATGGAGTGCAAGACAACTGGGAAGTCGGGAATAAAAACGCTCAGACTGGGAAAATACATTTTGAACTGTCTCAACTCGGAATTGTAAATCTGGCCTCCAGTTGTTTTGAATGCACCATAAATCCAGAGAAGGCCAGACTTTGATGGCATAATTTGCACACAAAGGACCGCCGCACCACCTTCCTGTTCATGTGAGCACAGCGCAACAAGGTGAGTACAAAAATGGATTGTATGGTGCTGCATAAATTATGTAATATGCCAGGGAGATATGTATACTGTAGCTAAAAACAGTGTATGTTATATAGTAGGCCATCATTGTAAATAAGAATTTGTTCTTAACTCATTTGCCTAGTTAAATAAAGGTTAAATAACATTTATAAAATTGTAAGATATTAGTAGCCCATGTGCCTCATCCTAATAATTTGGTCTATTTACCCGTCTTAATTTTGCCTACTGTTCTGACTTGATGATGCACACACAGCCTATAACCTGTTCTAGGGAAATGTAATCATCAAATATTGTAAGAGCTTTCATTGTCTGCTTATACCGTGGTTCGCAGCATTCTGTGGCACCTCATTTAATTCTCAGCCATTCTCAGCCAAATTATTGCTAGTTTGACTACCAGAGAGCATCTTTGAGAAGCATTTGATAGAATTCCGTATTAGCATTAACAGAGAATTCAAAACCTTTTTTGTAATAACATAGTATATGGGATAGATTTTAAGAAATTTGCCTTACTTAATTTGATTAATATTATAGCGTTTCAATCAGTGATGTCACTCGCTCTGAGAGCTTGAAGTAGTTTTTCCCCTTGCTCTGCAAGGGCTGCGGCTTTTGTGGAGCGATGGGTAACGATGCTTCGAGGATGGCTGTTGTCTATGTGTGCAGAGGGTCCCTGGCAATATTTTTATGTTTGGAAAAATAACGTTCCCAAAGTAAATGGCCTATGTCTCAGGACCAGACGCTAGAATATGCACATAATTAACAGATTAGGATAGAAAACACTCTAAAGTTTCCAAAACTGTAAAAATATTGTCTGTGAGTATAACAGAACTGATACTGCAGGTGAAACCCTGAGGAAAATCAAACAAGGAAGTGGCTTCTATTTTAAAAAATCCATGTTCCATAGCCAGCCTTTGCTCCATTTAAAGGGATATCAACCAGATTCATTTTCCTATCGCTTCCTCAAGGTGTCAACAGTCTTCAGACATAGTTTCAGGCTTTTATTTTGAAAAACGAGTGAGAAAGATAACATCGCATCAGGTGTTCGCATGAGTTTTGCTCGCGCAACAGAGTTTGGGCTGCCATTGCCTCTCCCTCTCCTACTGATAAAGACAGTTCCGGTTGATATATTATTGATTATATATTTTAAAAACAACCTGATGATTGATTATAAAAAACATTTGACATGTTTCTGTGGACATTACAGATATTATTTGGAATTTTCGTCTGCGTTGCCGTAACCGCTCTTTCCTGTGGATTTCTGAATATAACGCGCCAAACAGACGGAGGTATTTTGGATATAAAAATAATCTTTATGGAACAAAAGGACCATTTATTGTGTAACTGGGAGTCTGAGTGAAAACATCCGAAGATCATCAAAGGTAAACGATTAATTTGATTGCTTTTCTGATTTTCGTGACCAAGCTACTTGATGCTAAGTGTACATAATGTTTTGTCGAGCAATCAATAAACTTACACAAACGCTTGGCTTGCTTTCGCTTGGCTTGCTTTCACATTATCTTCTATTGACATTATCTTCTATTGTTTGTCCTCAAGTATCTGTTTTCAGCATAAAGTACTCAGGAGCCACTTAGTGTGGACAGAAGGTGAGACCACACACACACAAAATAAGTCTCTCTTCTTCAATTCTCTTCACTTAAGTGTCTCTCACCCTTCTCCCTAAATCCTCTAGGTTATATCAGCTGTGTTGGTGAACCCCTGCTGCATCTGAATCGGCTGACACAGAGGGCACAGCATGTTCATAGGTGAGATGTCACTTGGTCGGGTCAACAGGAAGTATTATTAAAGAGATGCTTTACATTGAAATACAGACAGAGATGTAATAATCCCAAAGTTAATGATCCAAGGTCAGTTTTACATTTTCACCAGTAGTTCCGGCGCCGACAGAGATGGCCGCCTCGCTTCGCGTTCCTAGGAAACTATGCAGTTTTTTGTTTTTTTTAACGTGTTATTTCTTACATTAGTACCCCAGGACATCTTAGGTTTCATTACATACAGTCGAGAAGAACTACTGTATATAAGATCAGCGTCAACTCACCATCAGTACGACCAAGAATATGTTTTTCGCGACGCGGATCCTGTGTTCTGCCTTACAAACAGGACAACGGAATGGATCGCATGCAGCGACCCAAAAAAACGACTCCGAAAAAGAGGGAAACAAGGCGGTCTTCTGGTCAGACTACGGAGACGGGCACATCGTGCCCCACTTCCTAGCATTCTTCTTGCCAATGTCCAGTCTCTTGACAACAAGGTTGATGAAATCCGAGCAAGGGTAGCATTCCAGAGGGACATCAGAGGCTGTAACGTTCTGTGCTTCACGGAAACATGGCTCACTGGAGAGACGCTATCCGAAGCGGTGCAGCCAACGGGTTTCTCCACGCATCGCGCCGACAGAAACAAACACCTTTCTGGTAAGAAGAGGGGTGGGGGTGTATGCCTTATGGCTAACGAGGCATGGTGCGATGAAAGAAACATACAGGAACTCAAATCCTTCTGTTCACCTGATTTAGAATTCCTCACAATCAAATGTAGACCGCATTATCTACCAAGAGAATTCTCTTCGATTATAATCACAGCCGTATATATCCCCCCAAGCAGACACATCGATGGCTCTGAACAAACTTTATTTAACTCTTTGCAAACTGGAAACCATTTATCCGGAGGCTGCATTCATTGTTGCTGGGGATTTTAACAAGGCTAATCTGAAAACAAGACTCCCTAAATTTTATCAGCATATTGATTGCGCAACCAGGGGTGGAAAAACCTTGGATCACTGTTACTCTAACTTCCGCGACGCATATAAGGCCCTGCCCCGCCCCCCTTTCGGAAAAGCTGACCACGACTCCATTTTGCTGATACCTGCCTACAGACAAAAACACGCTGAGGTCTGTCCAACGCTGGTCTGACCAAGCTGACTCCACACTCCAAGACTGCTTCCATCACGTGGACTGGGACATGTTTCTTATTGCGTCAGATAACAACATTGACGAATACGCTGATTCGGTGTGCGAGTTCATTAGAACGTGCGTTGAAGATGTTGTTCCCATAGCAATGATTAAAACATTCCCTAACCAGAAACCGTGGATTGATGGCAGCATTCGCGTGAAACTGAAAGCGCGAACCACTGCTTTCAATCAGGGCAAGGTGTCTGGTAACATGACTGAATACAAACAGTGCAGCTATTCCCTCCGTAAGGCTATCAAACAAGCTAAGCGTCAGTACAGAGACAAAGTAGAATCTCAATTCAACGGCTCAGACACAAGAGGCATGTGGGTCTACAGTCAATCACGGACTACAGGAAGAAATCCAGACCAGTTACGGACCAGGATGTCTTGCTTCCAGGCAGACTAAATAACTTTTTTGCCCGCTTTGAGGACAATACAGTGCCACTGACACGGCCTGCAACGGAAACATGCGGTCTCTCCTTCACTGCAGCCGAGGTGAGTAAAACATTTAAACGTGTTAACCCTCGCAAGGCTGCAGGCCCAGACGGCATCCCCAGCCGCGCCCTCAGAGCATGCGCAGACCAGCTGGCTGGTGTGTTTACGGACATATTCAATCTATCCCTATACCAGTCTGCTGTTCCCACATGCTTCCAGAGGGCCACCATTGTTCCTGTTCCCAAGAAAGCTAAGGTAACTGAGCTAAACGACTACCGCCCCGTAGCACTCACTTCCGTCATCATGAAGTGCTTTGAGAGACTAGTCAAGGACCATATCACCTCCACCCTACCTGACACCCTAGACCCACTCCAATTTGCTTACCGCCCAAATAGGTCCAAAGACGATGCAATCTCAACCACACTGCACACTGCCCTAACCCATCTGGACAAGAGGAATACCTATGTGAGAATGCTGTTCATCGACTACAGCTCGGCATTCAACACCATAGTACCCTCCAAGCTCGTCATCAAGCTCGAGACCCTGGGTCTCGACCCCGCCCTGTGCAACTGGGTACTGGACTTCCTGACGGGCCGCCCCCAGGTGGTGAGGGTAGGTAACAACATCTCCTCCCCGCTGATCCTCAACACTGGGGCCCTACAAGGGTCCGTTCTGAGCCCTCTCCTGTACTCCCTGTTCATCCACGACTGCGTGGCCACGCACGCCTCCAACTCAATCATCAAGTTTGCGGACGACACAACAGTGGTAGGCTTGATTACCAACAACGATGAGACGGCCTACAGGGAGGAGGTGAGGGCCCTCGGAGTGTGGTGTCAGGAAAATAACCTCACACTCAACGTCAACAAAACTAAGGAGATGATCTACAGATGCACAATCGAGAGCATCCTGGCGGGCTGTATCACCGCCTGGTACGGAAACTGCTCCGCCCACAACCGTAAGGCTCTCCAGAGGGTAGTGAGGTCTGCACAACGCATCACCGGGGGCAAACTACCTGCCCTCCAGGACACCTACACCACCCGATGTTACAGGAAGGCCATAAAGATCATCAAGGACATCAACCACCCGAGCCACTGCCTGTTCACCCCGCTATCATGCAGAAGGCGAGGTCAGTACAGGTGCATCAAAGCTGGGACTGAGAGACTGAAAAACAGCTTCTATCTCAAGGCCATCAGACTGTTAAACAGCCACCACTAACATTGAGTGGCTGCTGCCAACACACTGACACTGACTCAACTCCAGCCACTTTAATAAGGGGAATTGATGGGAAATGATGTAAATATATCACTAGCCACTTTAAACAATGCTACCTTATATAATGTTACTTACCCTACATTATTCATCTCATATGCATATGTATATACTGTACTCTATATCATCGACTGCATCCTTATGTAATACATGTATCACTAGCCACTTTAACTATGCCACTTTGTTTACATACTCATCTCATATGTATATACTGTACTCGATACCATCTACTGTATCTTGCCTATGCTGCTCTGTACCATCACTCATTCATATATCCTTATGTACATATTCTTTATCCCCTTACACTGTGTATAAGACAGTAGTTTAGGAATTGTTAGTTAGATTACTTGTTGGTTATTACTGCATTGTCGGAACTAGAAGCACAAGCATTTCGCTACACTCGCATTAACATCTGCTAACCATGTGTATGTGACAAATAAAATTTGATTTGAATTGATTTGATTTAAAACCTGTTGTGACTAGGGGGCAGTATTTTCATTTTTGGAAAAAAAATGTTCCCGTAGTAAACGGGATATTTTGTCAGGACAAGATGCTAGAATATGCACATAATTGACAGCTTAGGATAGACAACACTTTAAAGTTTCCAAAACTGTAAAAATATTGTCTGTGAGTATAACAGAACTGATGTTGCAGGCGAAAGCCTGAGAAAAATCCAATCCGGAAGTGCCTCATGTTTTGAAAGCGCTGCGTTCTAATGCGTCCCTATTGAGTAGTGAATGGGCTATCAACCAGATTACTCTTTCTCCGTATTCCCTTAGGTGTCTACAGCATTGTGATGTAGTTTTACACATTTATGTTGAAGAATACCCGTAGGCGGCTACATTGCGCAAGTGGTCACCTGATGCTCCCAGAGAGATTCTCGCGTAAAATACAGAGGTAGCCATTACTCCAATCGGTCCTACTGAAAAATGAATTGTCCCGATGGATATATTATCAAATAAATATTTGAAAAACACCTTGAGGATTGATTATAAACAACGTTTGCCATGTTTATGGAGCTAATTTGGAATATTTCTCGCCGTTTTCGTGACTGCAATTTCCGGGGGTGATTTCTCAGCCAAACCTGAAGAACAAACGGAGGGAAAAAAAAGGAAAATTTGCTATCTAACTGGGAGTTTCGTGAGTGAAAACATCCGAAGCTCATCAAAGGTAAACGATTTAATTAGATTGCTTTTCTGATTTCAGTGACCAAGTTACCTGCTGGTAGCTGGACAAAATGCTATGCTAGGCTATCGATAAACTTACACAAATGCTTGTCTAGCTTTGGCTGTAAAGCATATTTTTAAAATCTGAGATGACAGGGTGATTAACAAAAGGCTAAGCTGTGTCTCAATATATTTCATTTGTGATTTTCATGAATAGGACTATTTTCTAGGAATATTTATGTCCGTTGCGTTATGCTAATTAGTGTCAGGCGATGATTACGCTCCCTCATGCGGGATGGGGAGTCATTAGAGGTTTTAAGATGACTGACTGTGTTAGAATAAAAAAACAAGGCTTAATCATGCTCTCTCGTCTGCAGGTATGTTTTGATTTGAGAGAGGAAGCCAGTCCCATCATTGTCACCTCACCTGCTCTTAAGATAACCTTCGGTCCAACTAGGAGCCTATGGCTGGTTAGGAGACACTGCAATTGTAATGAACTGAGAGAAGATTATGGTAGCACTGTAATTCATGAATCATATGCTGTCTTCTTTCACAGTCTCCACTGGTTGTAATTAAGTGTTTTACTGAAATACTTTCCTGTGTCCTCAGATTAATGCAGACGACGGGAGTTAGATATGCATAGTTTTATTTCTGTATATATGAATTACAAATCAATCATGTTTCAATGTGTAATCATTGACATCCCAGGAGCCACAGGTGGTTAACACTGTTGAAGTGTATAATTGTAATACATACATGCAGACACAGCATCATTCAAATAATGGACTTTGATATGACTGAAAAATAATGTTTCAGAGATTCATACCTGAACCACACCTTTATTTACCAAGGAAGAGTACATGATCAGTGAATATATTAAATGTACAGGCTACAATGTGGAAATCTACAGTACATGTGTATATAGGACTTGCATCCTTGGCACAATAAAGTTACTATATTCTACTCAATCCATATGCTTCATTAAAGCCATTTAGACTTGAAGTTGATACAACAACTATGATAGCTGAGGTTCATAGACTGGTATGAATATTAGTTCAGAACCTATCGTTTTAGGGTCCATACACAGATCGGCTACATACTGTAGCTAGCTGCACATCCATAGGCATACAGTTATTTTTTATCCTCCACTACACAATAAGCAGGTAAATAGTTAGCTAGCTATGTTACTTCAGCTGTATTGCAAGGCAAGCTTACACAATTGTACATTCAATTTGCAGTAAATACTCTAGCTAGCTAAATTCATTACATCCACTGTTTCACAAGACAATAGCCTGGTTTGCTGGTTTTCTCAGGAGTCCCTAAAAGATTTAACAACACAAATACAAATTCATTCTCCTAACACTAGCTAGCTGGCTAATGTTAGCTAGTCAGATAACTTGCTAAATAGCAATTTTCGTAAATTAACTTTATGACAAAAAAAATATGCACAAACTATTATTCTCAATTGTACATGTTCTGCTTGACTCGTTATGACGTTATAACAACTTACATCTGGTTCCACCATAATGTTTTGTCAGACATGTTTGTTGAAGAACGCCACAAGGTAAGGGTGGCTTGCAGCAAAATTTGTCATTGAAACCACTCAATATTTTTGGTTATATAAAAACCTTGGGACCCAAATGCATAATGAGTGCTCTAACTCCCCCTTGTGGTGGTCTGGAGCAATGAAGCCGTGATGCTGAGTACCTCTAAGTCCCGCGGTGCAAGTTCACAACTTTTAAAGGAGGAACCACTGTATGCCCCCTTTATTTATCATACGGATCTGACTTGGTGTACAGGGAGAACTCTGTAAGAACCGCCTATGTTCTGAATTCTGCCTCTGTGCATATAAAAAGTGCTGAACAAATAGTTATATTGACTAATGTTGCGTCCGTCCTAGCTCGCTCATTAATGTCTTACTTGAAATTACGGATTGCCTCTTTTCCGCTGGTTGTTCCCTTATGCCATAGTTTGTACATCTCAATTGTAATTTGAAACCACATTTGTTTAAGCAAGTCAGCCATATTAACTATGTTTTTTTAAAGGCAGTAAATGACGCTGAATGAACTATTTCGCTGCCAGACAAGGATCCGCTGAGGTGCCAGGTGTAGCAGTGGTAAGATGTTGAAACTGCTGTTGGGACAGCTTTATGTAGGCCCTAACAGTTTGTGGGCACTGTTTGTCACTGTTATAGTGCAATTAATGTATTGTTTAGTGTTGTGTTGTGTAGTGGCATTGCTGGCAGGCATCGCACTTAAAAACCAAATGTACATGCTAAAATCGATGCTGCACCATTGTCCTGTCTTTATCGATAACATTGTGCACACAAGCATAAAAGCACAAGCTACATTGGCTACTGTATTGTTTGTAGGCTAGGCTATGTTATCGAGATAACAAAAATGTTCTATTGCAATAGCCTCAGTGCAGTGAAGGTGTCTGTCGGCAGTACACACTAGAATCCCACTTGACTTCAAAAATCTCCTGAGGCCAACAGTTTATAGTTTCTTCTCAAGGTAAGCACAGTTGTCCAGAGAGGACATATGAATAAAACAATTGTTCCCTTATGTCAACTTATTCATCTCATGATCAAGACATAACAAAAGTTGTTTTGTCAAGATCACAAGATAATAAAAAGTGTCACGCATCATCCATTAATTTTTTCAGATGCACGATAACCACCTCATCAAGGAGCCATGTGATTGCTATGCACTCATGGGGCATTTAAGCACTGAACAATGCCTAACAGGTAGCCCTGTCTCCCAGACTGTGTGCTCCCGAAGACCACAACCAGTCACATGCAAGGAACAATGCAGCTAACTCTAACTTGGCTAGCCTTGTTAGCTAGTTAGCTTGTTATCAATGCTGGTTGTTAACTTGTATAACTGATACTTTTATAATTATAAGGGACACATTTAATGTTTTGTGGATAATATTTACAATGGGTGAGCTCCACTCCTGACAGGCTAATCAGATTCAATTTCAGCCTCAGAGCTTGATCAGATTTGATAGCAGCCACAGAGGCTGATGTCAGGATGCTGACTTGTAGGCTGTTTCATAGGTAAAGCTCCTTGCAGGCAGATTAGCTGTCAGCGCTTCATAGGCTGATGCATATAATCCAAAAGGGGGTGAAGTTTATTCCTGGCAGGCTGATCAGATTCAATAGCTGCCTCAAAAGCTGATAAATCAGTATGCTGCCTTGTAGGCTGTTTCTTCTCTAAGGCTCCTTCAGACAGACTACAAGGCTGATTTATCAGCCTCTGAAGCTGCGATTGAATCTGATCAGCCTGCCAGGAATGGAGCGCACCCACTCTTGATCATATACAGAACCAGTCAAATGTTTTGACACACTCATTCAAGGGTTTTTCTTTATTTTCACTATTTTCTACATTGTACAATAATAGTGAAATCAAAGCAAATGTGTGGGTCACATACACATAATTAGCAGATGCTATTGTGGGTGTAGATAAATGCTTGTGTTCCTAGCTCAGTGCAGTAATATCTAAAAACGATTCACAACAATACACACAAATCTAAAAGTTAAATAATGGAATTAAGAAACATACAAATACTAGATTGAGCAATGTCGGAGTGGCATTGACTAAATGTAGAATTGACTACAGTAGAATAGAATACAGTATATACATATGAGATGAGTAAAGCAGTATGTAAACATTATATAACCATTATTAAAGTGACTAGTGTTCCATTATCAAAGTAGACAGTGATTCCAAGTATATGTGTATATAGGGCAGCAGCCTCTAAGGGGTAGGGTTGCATAACTGGGTGGAAACCAACTAGTGTAGGCTGTTTCGTCATTGTTGGTAATCAGGCCTACTACTGTTAACCTGATGATTGAGTTGGAGGCGTGCGTGGCCACGCAGTCATGGGTGAACATGGAGTACAGGAGGGGGCTGAGCATGCACCCTTGTGGGGCCCCAGTTTTGAGGATCAGCAAAGTGGTATTGTTTCCTACCTTCACCACTTGGGGGCGGCCCGTCAGAAAGTCCTGGACCCAGTTGCACAGGGCGGGGTTCAGACCCAGGGCACCGAGCTTAATGATGAGCTTGGAGGGTACTATGCTGTTGAATGCTGTGCTATAGTCAATAAACAGCATTCTTACATAGGTATTCCTCTTGTCCAGATGGGATAGGGCAGTGTGCAGTGTGATGGCGATTGCATCGTCTGTGGATCTATTGTGGCGGTAAGCAAATTGAAGTGGGTCTAGGGTGTCATGTAAGGTAGAGGTGATATTATCCTTAACTAGCCCCTCAAAGCACTTCATGATGACAGAAGTGAGTGCTACGCGGTGATAGTCATTTAGTTCAGTTACCTTTGCTTCCTTGGGTACATGAACAATGGTGGACATCTTATAGCAAAGGGGACAGCAGACTGGGATAGGCAGATTGAAGACATCAAAACTATGAAATAACCCATATAGAATAATTTAGTAACCAAAAAAGTGTTAAACAATTAAAAATATATTTTAGATTCTTCAAAGTAGCCACCCTTTGCCTCTGACAGCTTTGCACACTATTGTCATTCTCTTAACCAGCTTCTCCTGGAATGCTTTTCCAACAGTCTTAGAGGAGTTCCCACATATGCTGAGCACATGTTGGCTGCTTTTCCTTCACTCTGCAGTCCAACTCATCCCAAACCATCTCAATTGGCTTGAGGTCGGGTGATTGTGGAGGCCAGGTCATCTGATGCAGCACTCCATCACACTCATTCTTAGTCAATTACCCCTTTCACAGCCTGGAGGTGTGTTTTGGGTCATTGTCCTGTTAAAAAAACAATTGATAGTTCCACTAAGTACAAACCAGATGGGATGGCGTATTGCTACAGAATGCTGTGGTAGCCATGCTGGTTAAGTGTGCCTTAAATTCTAAATAAATCACAGACAGAGTCACTAGAAAAGTACCATCACACCACCTCCTCCAAGCTTCACGGTGGGAACCACACATGTGGAGTCTCCCCTGAATAGTTGATGTTGAGATGTGTCTGTTTCTTGAACTCTGAAGCATTTATTTGGGCTGCTATTTCCGAGGCTGGTAACTCTAATGAACTTATCCTCTGCAGCAGAGAGCAGAGGTAACTCTGGGTCTTCCTTTCCTGTGGCGGTTCTCATGAGAGCCAGTTTGATCATAGTGCTTGATGGTTTTGCGACTGCACTTGAAGAAACGTTCAAAGTTTCAAAATTGACTGACCATCATGTTTTAAATTAACGATGGACTGTCATTTCTCTTATTTGATCTGTCCTTGCCATAATATGGTCTTGGTCTTTACCAAATAGGGCTATCTTCTGTATACCACCCTTACCTTGTCACAACACAATTGATTGGCTCAAATGCCAATCACAAATTCACTTTTAATAAGGCACACCTGTGTGCATGCAAAGAGCAAACAACAAGCTGCACAAGAACTCACTACTGTAATGGTCCAGGTTACAAAGTGGCTCAGTGACTCATGTTTGCATCTCAATGTTGAAAAACCTTCTGCATGTTCTTCACAAAGAGGGCAACTGATACTACTGAGCCAGATGTCTATGTGTCAGGGGAGAAGCTCCAGGTGGTATCTGATTTTAGGTTCCCTGGAAATCATACTTGATTTCAACCTCTCTTTTAAAAAGCAGGTGAAAAAGGTAATTCAAATAACCAAACTCAACCTAGCTAATTTCCGATTTATACGAAATAGTTTGACTACAGAGGTAGCAAAACTGTAAATCTATGATACTCCCCCACTTAAAACCTCTTCAGGCTAGGGGGCAGTATTTTCACTTCTGGATGAAAAGCGTGCCCAAAGTAAACTACTCAGGCCCAGAAGCTAGGATATGCATATAATTGGCAGATTTAGATAGTTTGAATCATGTCTGTGAGTATAACAGAACTGATATGGCAGGTGAAAACCTGAGGTCACTCTCTTTTCAATGGATTTTCTATGGGGATCTCGATTTCTGTGGCACTTGCCTGCAGTTCTTATCACTACCACTGGATGTCAACAGTCTTTAGAAATTGGTTGATGTTTTTCCTTTGAGTCATGTTGCGCGAGTTGGAACCAGTGTTTTTCTGGATCAAACGCACCAAATAAATGGACATTTTGGAGATATAACGACGGAATTAATCGAACAAAAGGACCATTTGTGATGTTTATGGGACATATTGGAGTGCCAACAAAAAATCTTCAAAGGTAAGGCATGAATTATATCGTTATTTCTGCGTTTTGTGTCGCGCCTGGCGGGTTGAAATATGAACGTCATGTGTTTGTTTGGTGGGGTGCAATCCTCAGATAATCGCATGCTTTACTTTCGCCTTAAAGCCTTTTTGAAATCTGACATGTTGGCTGGATTAACAACAAGTGTAGCTTTAATTTGGTGCATTGCATGTGTGATTTCATGAAAGTTTAATATTTATAGTAATTTTATTTTAATTTGGCGCTCTGCCATTTTACCGGATGTTGTCGAGGGGTTCCGCTAGCGGAATGTCTATCCGTAACAAGTTTTAACATACTGCTCGACTATTTGGGCCCAAGCTTGCTGTACAACATTAAAGCCCATTCAGTGTGTCTACAAACAGGCTCTCAAAGTGCTTGACAGGAAGCCCAATAGACATCGTCACGGTTACATCCTCAGAAAGCATGAGCTCCTGAGTTGGAAAAATCTTGTGCAATACACCAACGCATGTCTTGTATTCAAGATCCTAAATGGCCTGGCTCCCCTTCCACTCAGTACTTTTGTTAAACCTGGCAGCAGATACACAAGGTCTGACATGAGAGGTCTGTATAGTTCCCTTAAGGAAAAGCATGTTTGGAATACACTGCAATCAGACACACAAAACTGCACTACCTATCACACTTTCACAAAAAACATGAAGACATGGCTGAAGGGCAATCAGATTTGTGAACATAATCCCCAGTTGTGTATTGCTGCTTTCCATGTTGTCTGTAGCGTGTGAGGTGTGGAAACATCTTGTTGCTTTTATGAATTTTGTCTTGTTGCTTTTTGTGCTATGTTGCTCTATCTTCATGCTATGTCTTGCTAGTCCTATGTTGCTCTGCGTGTGCTGTTAGGGTTGCATCAATTCGAATCTGGTATCAGGATAAAAATGCCACTGAGTCAACAATTGAATATTATGTATTTTTTATTAGCTAAGCAACAAGTGGTAAATGCAATTTTCGTATATACAGGCTCTCTGTTCCACCTCGCAGGGCAAACAGAGAACTGACTTGTTCCTGACAAAGATATTATAAATATACTGACAGAGGTAGTTCCTGCTTCCGAGCCGGCCTGTCAGAGTAGAGACTGGGCGTGGTTTAGACTCACCCAGCCTATCATTGATTGTTGGCACAGAGGCTTGTCCCAGCCCCCTAAGCGCTTCAGCGGTCAGTCGTTGTAGTTATGTAGAATATACAGTTATCAGGCACCTGGCTCCTGTTATCTAGCAAAATACCGTTTGTTCTCGCAACACTACGTTTTGAATGTGCCCCCCCCCCGAATTCATTGCACAGTTCCTGTCTTCATGTCATTCTGTATTTGTCCACCATGAGAAAGGCCCATAGCCCTGAAACTGTTAACAATGTCTCAGGTCAGCAATGTTGCATAACACATACATCCACACAAGCCAACAGCAGATAATATTCAATCACATATATGGTAACGGGCTATAGTGCATAACACAGAATCTCACAGTGCTCACTGCTCAATGATTGTCTGTATTGTTACTGTAATTGTTTTTAATAACCTGCCCAGGGACTGCGGTTGAAAATTAGCCGGTTGGCTAAAACCGGCACTTTTACTGAAACGTTGATTAATGTGCACTGTCCTTGTAAAAATAAAAAATGAACTCAAACTCAATTGAAATGCATTCCAGATGACTACCTCATGAAGCTGGTTCAGAGAATGCCAAGAGTGTGCAAAGCTGTATTTGTATTTATTATAGATCCCCATTAGTTGCTGCCAGAGCAGCAGCTACTCTTCCTGAGGTCAAGCAAAATGAAGGCAGTTTATTTTAAAGCATTACAATACATTCACAGATTACACAACACACTGGTGTGCATTCACCACTACCACATTTCTACAGTACCAAATACATGTGTATGTATAGTGCATATGTTATTGTGTGTGTGTGTGTGTGTGTGCATGTGTCCGTGCCAAAGTTTGTGTTGCTTCACAGTCTCGCTGTACTACATAGAGCCATGACTACATGGACCTCTATTCAACATGAAGTAACTGATGAAAGCAGTAAAATTAGATTTAAATAACAGATTAAAAAACAGCTTATGGAGCAGCGAGACTGTGAAGCAACACAAACTTTGGCACAGACACATGCATAACAAGGGCCAGCTGTGCTGCTATGTTCTGAGCCAATTGCAAAGTCCTTTTTGTGGCACTTGGCCACACGATTGAACATTAGTCAAGGTGCGACAAAACTAGGGCCTGTAGGACCTGCCTTGTTGATAGTGTTGTTAAGAAGGCAGAGCATCGCTTTATTATAGAAAGACTTCTCCCCATCTTAGCTACTACTGCATCAATATGTTTTGACCATGACAGTTTACAATCTAGTGTTACTCCAAGCAGTTTACTCATCTCAATTTGCTCAATATCCACATTGGGTGCTTTGTTCCAAATACAATGCTTTAAGTTTTATAAATATTTAGGGCTAACTTATTCCTTGCCACCCACTCTGAAACTAACTGCAGCTCTTTGTTGAGTGTTGCAGTCATTTCAGTCACTGTAGTAGATGACGTGTATAGTGTTGAGTCATCCGCATACATAGAAACTCTGGCTTTACACAGTCAGTGGCATTTTGTTAATAAAAATTGAAAAAAGCAAGGGGCCTAAACAGCTACCCTGGGGAATTCCTGATTCTAACTGGATTATATTTGAGAGGCTTCCATTAAAGAACACTCTCTGTGTTCTGTTAGACAAGTAACTCTTTATCCACATTATAGCAGGGGGTGTAAAGCCATAACACATACGTTTTTCCAGCAGCAGACTTTGATCAATAATGTCAACAGTTGTACTGAAGTCGAACAAGACAGCCACCACAATTATTTTATCATCATTTTCTCTCAGTCATTTGTGTAAGTGCTGTGCTTGTTGAGTGTCCTTCCCTATAAGTATGCTGAAATTCTGTTGTCAATTTGTTTATTGTTAAATAGCATTGTATCTGGTCAAACACATTTTTTCCCTGAGTTTACTAAAGGTTGGTAACAGGCTGATTGGTCGGCTATTTGAGCCAGTAAAGGGGGCTTTACTATTTTTTATTTTTTATTTTACCTTTATTTAACCAGGCAAGTCAGTTAAGAACACATTCTTATTTTCAATGACGGCCTGGGAACAATGGGTTAACTGCCTGTTCAGGGGCAGAACGACAGATTTGTACCTGCTTGGGGGTTTGAACTCGCAACCTTCCGGTTATTAGTCCAACGCTCTAACCACTAGGCTACCCTGCCGCCCCGATGTATTCTTGGGTAGCGGAATGACTTTAGTTTCCCTCCTGGCCTGAGGGCACATGCTCTCGAGTAGGCTTAAATTGAAGATGTGGTAAACAGGAGTGGCAATATCGTCAGCTATTATCATCACTAATTTTCCATATAGATTGTCAGACCTTGGTCGCTTGTCATTGTTGATAGACAACAATATGTTTTTCACCTCTAAATCGCCCAACATCAGTGTCTGACCTCCCTAATGCACTTGAGGCTGAATAGAAGCAAGTCACCGCAGAAATGTTCCAACATCTAGTGGAAAGCCTTCCCAGAAGAGTGGAGGCTGTTATAGCAGCAAAGGGGGGACCAACTCCATATTAATTGCCCATGATTTTGGAATGAGATGTTCAACGAGTATGTTCAAGTAAGAGGAGTGTGATTTAAGGTCCAAATCTTGGACAGCAGAAAAGATTCCACAAGATAAAAACCAAAAACATCTGTTTATATTGTCTTGAGTAGCAGCACTGGAATTGGGTCAAAATAAATCCTTGGAGGATTGAGGTCACCCAGGAAAACAGACCATTCACACCCCCACTGCCTCTGCTTTGTTATTACCAGGGGACTCAACCTTGACTTCAGCACATGCTTCTAAAAATACGTTTACCTCCTTACAAAGTCTAGAAACACATCTAAGCAATAGAGAAATAATATTACATTCTACTTTTATATTTTAGTAATTTACCAGATGCTCTTATCCAGAGTGGCTTACAGTTAGATTTCAAGATAACGTCTAATTTGCTTTTTTGTTGATTTGCTTTCATTGTGTTTGTGTGGTTTTAAGTTGACTTGAGACCATATAGAATAACTACTGGCTGTCCCCTGTAGGAGTTTTCCTAAGACGTGTGATGTGTGTGAGGCGATCCTGATAGAACACACTACTGACCTGCTCGCCCTCAAGTTTTCCCACGATGGCTTCTTCTACCTGGGGGCCCAGACCCAGATGAGGGGCTCTGCCCCACTGGAAGCCCCACATGGCTCTCTATAGGTAGTGATTACACAGAAGCACATGGGGCTTTTTTGTACTCTGAGGAGATGCTATTGTTAACTGTCCCAAAGGTACCCTTATCTGATGACGCTTGTCGGGGCATTGCGATAGGTTAATGGGATTTACCATTTCTCAAACAACATGAAACTCAAGGTATCCGTCAGATATAGCCTTCTTAGTAATACCTTATTTGTCCTAGTATGTGAATTCATGAGGGAACTCCAAGGCTCATAGTATTGCAATAGTATTCTGTCAGGGGCTGGGCCCTGCCTATACTTTCTCAACCAGACAGTAATGGCCTCTGTATATTAGTGCTTACTGTTATCAACAATCACCACTGGCAGTCAGACCATGAACTTAGTCACAACAGTCGATTCAAATTGAATGATTCCATTGAATTTTCTCAAACAAATTGATGGCTATTTATAACAAGGCGTTATCATTAATCCTTAATTGTTTTCTTTGTCAACTGTGCTCTGCGATCCCACAAAATCAATGCATGCTTTATTATTTCACTAAAATAATGAACTAGCCTTGTGTCTGGCATTGCTGTATGACTGCTTTCATACCTGTACAATATCTACTGTATTGAGATTCTCTGTACTTTTGCCTGCAGGTACCTAAAAGGATTCTATTCTTTTGGACTTCTGGAGACTCATTTATACGACCAGGCTGACAAAATGGATAAAGAGGTCAGATGTTCCTCTGTGTCAATTTGCAGCTGTAAATCTTTACATTTTGTCATCATAAAACGATGACCTCCACTGATTAAATTGCCATCAAGGTAGGACAATCAAACCACATTCAGAAGACATAATTTGTTTTACATTTGAGTCATTAAACAGACATTCTTATCCAGAGCGACTTACAGTTAGTGTGTTCATCTTAAGATGGCAACGTGGGGCAACAACATCACAGTCATAATTAATAAATGTTTGCTCATTAAAGTAGCTATCAGCAAAGTCAGAGCTAGTAAGAAAAGACAAGTGCGAGCATTTAGTGAAAGAAAGGCAAGAGTGCTACTTTTTTATTTTTTAGAATACATTATGACTGTGCAGAAGATTAATTTGCATAGACAATCAACTCTACTTGACTGGACTGACAAATGTGTTACCATGGCTTTATTTAGACATGCAGCCCAATTCTGATCTTTTTCCACTAATTGGTCTTTTGACCAATCACATCAAATCTTTTCACAAATGTTTTTCAGAGCTAAAATATATATATATATATCAGATTTGGGCTGCGTAGCCCATGAGAGGTGTAAAGTTGTTTACAGTAGGCAATTCATTTGTATTGGACTAGTGTGCATTATCTGTATAATGAACTTTAAAGCTGTAATCCTTAATGGTGAAACTGCCATGAACGTTTACGATAATACAACAGAAAGTAGTTACTACAAACAACAAATAGTGGTATTTTTCCCTCAGACATCATTGCACCCACAGCATATGTACTAAAATGTTTATCCCTTGATGTGCAACACTCCCCACCTCTGCTGACCATGGTGCTGTTTCCCACCACTGTGGATTCTATCTTTCAAACTCATGCTTGTTTTAAAATGTTCAAATATGCTCTGAACATATTCGATCAGCCAGGTTAGTGCACTCAACAAGTTCATCAAGGGTCATTTGGCTTCGTAGACCGTGTACAAGAGGCCTTCCAAGACTCATCCTGTAGCAGCACTTAGGGGAGCAGAGTAAAAGGAATATGGTGTTGTGCTTCTGAGTACTGCATACTGGGGTTCAGTCTGTTTCAAGTCAAATGGATGTTCAATCTGTTTTTGTTTACATGAAACCCGCGTGCTATTCCTCTGGGCAAAGAGCTAATCCAAAAATAATGAAAAGATGGTAACTAAAGTTACATGATGTCCCTGGGCTATATGGTGACATTTTATAATATGCCATACTGCAGTCAAGTCACCCTTGTCATTGTATGGCTACATTGGGAATGGATAGAAAACGACTGTATCAATTTAACCAAGAAAGTAAAGAAAATATGAGCAAATTGATATTCCCTTGTTGGAGAGGCATTTGATTAGATCCGAGGAGGCTGCTGAGGGGAGGACGGCTCATAATAATGGCTTGAATAGAATACATTTATTGGTATCCAACACAACAAACACATGGTTTCCATGGGTTTGATACTATTCCATTTACTCCATTCCAGACATTATTATGAGCTGTCCTACTCTAAGCAGCCTCCTCTGGATTTGATAGTCAACCATATGGCTGCAGTCTGCTGATCAGAAGTGACTGTTTCCCCTTGAGTGTCTCGGCACAGTAGGGCTTCAGGGGCCATGCTGGACGCCTGCTCTCTACTCTATAGACTGGAGATGGAGGGTTAGACAATATTTCTACTGTACTCTTATTATTACACACCATGTGCTACTGTTCAACAACCTCCACTTCCTCATGTTGTCTGCGCCTACTTGAGGGTCTCCGGGAGTGGGCCAAGTGAGCACCACACCGCCACAACCACAGGCGCCATACAGAACATAAGATGAGGGAAAACAATAAATGAGTAGTGGGGGGCACTCAGAGAGAAAGAGAGAGGGAGAAGCCTCAGAGTAGAAAGGGGGCAGGACAGATGTGTCAATGCAGAGAGGTTTTCCTCCCCCTGACAGGCTCTGTCCTCCTTTCTCTCTCTCTCTCTCTCTCTCTCCCTCCATCCCTCCCAGACAGGCTGTCTGTCTCTCTTTGTCTCTCTCTCGCGCTCTCTCTTTCTGTGTGTGTGGCTGGTGATGGTAACATATGTGGCTGTAATGTGTTCTGACAACCCAGACCACATGCTCTATACAATGCATGTTCCTCAGCACACAACCCCATCTGATACAAGAGCTCCATTAAATAAAATTCTGAGCAGATGTCATGTTTCAGAATGTTACGTTTTGCAACATGAACATGTAGTGTGGAGGCAGCGAAAGCACCTTTGGGACAATGCAGCTGTTTATTCAAGTGAAGCGAGGGAAACTCGATTCCATTATGCTGCTATTTTGAATTGGCCGACATGGCTCTTTCCCATGTATGATCTTTTGGTAAATGAATTTCCTTCGCTTAATGCATTCCTTAGACCCTGTCACATAGAGTAGGCTGACCATAGAAATAGAATGTTTCAATATACACTTTGTCTATTCTATTTCTTTTATGTTTCCATGTTTGTGAACAGTGATGCATGCATGATCTAGTCTAGAGATGGAACTCTGTCTGGTTTGCTGTATTATCGTTTTACAGTTTCACATAATTCTCTCTGTTGCAGTCACATGCTGTCGTGTCCTACAGTATCCATTGTCAAATGTTATTCTGTTGTATAACTTCAATTTACCATTATTCCTGGTCTGGTCCTGTGTGGCTCAGTGAGTAAGAACATGATGCTAGTTGTTGGTTAAACTTCTGCAGGGATCACTACACAGAAAATGTATGTTCTCACTGAACTGTATGTTGGCTAATGCTTTGGACAACTCCATTGTCTATCTATCTATCTATCTATCTATCTATCTATCTATCTATCTATCTATCTATCTATCTATCTATCTATCTATCTATCTATCTATCTATCTATCTATCTATCTATCTATCTATCTTCACTCCTTCTGTGTGTCCAGAGCTCCAGAGGAGATATAATCAGCACCAGCTGGCTGGCAGCGTGAGTCTTCCCATGAGTCAGGACCTGCTAGAGTATGACCAGGGCAACTACAGCTGCATCATGGAGCTCCTGCAGGCCAAACTCTACCGCATGATGGAGATGTGGGCAGCGTCATGTGATCCCCCATGTGTGAACCCTCGGGGGGGGGGGGGGGTTCAGGAACTCTATGGACTTCTGTGGAATTTCCTTTAAAATGATGCCTAAAATGATGCCACCTGGCCTAAAAAGCATGTTCAATGGGGAATCTCCTTTGAAGTGCTTTTTAGACCAGGATTAGCTATAATCTAGGTCAGAGAAAATGACCCTTGTGCAGTTTTTGACTGTAACACCAGTGTTCCACTAGTGGTTCATACACCCTTATGTTATACTAGGGAAATTGTATTTCCATAGCTAGGGCTGACAGTGAGGACTTGTGAAGAGCCCAATCAACAACCTCTGCATAATCAATTTACACCATTGAAGGTGTAAACTAGTGCTGAGCGATTTACCGAAATTACGATTATTGTGTGTTTTTTAAACAACTAATTGACCTATGTCTGTTAATTTATTTGAATTCCATTTCGTTCAGGTTTTTTCTGTGAGCTCAATGCAAATATGGCTGCTGTTTATCTAGAGATAAATAAGATCATGCTCGAACTGTGCGATGTAGTATGGAGTTGTAGTTTACAACAGGCCAATTTTCATAGTTTAGCTCAATGACCATAATCCATTGCACAGTTATTGTCCGGTATTTTTCTTTTGCGCTTGCTATGTAAGAGACCTAAGAAAGTGTGATCAAGAGGGCATATAAAGAGATCAGTTTCTTTGCGATATCTCAACCTGAAAATACACAATCGAAGTGATTTGATAGTTGGTATTCAGCAGTCTAAAAATATGCCTTATTTACTTTGAAGAACTAGTAAAATTGTGATTTTGTCAGACAGCATATATGCAGCAGCTCTATAGAGATGAGATGATGACTTGGAATGAAATGATACCAAGTCATCAAATAAAACAAATGTAATATACAAAACAACTGAAATATTTGATTGAAGTAAATGTGAATAAATTAAGTGGAGCCAGTTCAGAAAGGAAACCGTAGTGCCCCGCCTCAGGCTGATGCATCAATTAGAGGCTAGTACTGTATCAATCAGGCCTACCTTATTTGGCTGTGTATTTAAGCTGACCGGGTCTGCTCACTCATCCTACAGCCGTTTGCTGCTACTGCTACTATGAGCTGGCTTCTTTTTCTGCATTGATGCTGTAGCTAGCTGTTCTTGCTATGCTGCTGTTTATGATATAATATTTTCCTTGGGAACGCTCGCCAGCTGTGTTTAAACCTCCCACTGCGTCGTTCAATATGCTCATGTTGCAATGTTTGGCTGCTGCTATGATGTCATTGATTCCGAGGATCAGCCATGTTGCTTCTCTACTGTTCTCAGTCAAACTAGCTAGCTAAGTAGAATTAGCCTCGGAGTAACCAATCATACAGCCTACTAGTTTGTTCCCAATAACAGTTTAAGGGCAGAGTCGGAGCGCTCTGTCAACACACATCCCATCATGAAGAAGCATCCCTCATCCATACAAGAAGGAAAATGTTTTCTGATCATGAGCAAGAGATGCTTATCACAGTGATTCGATATTATTTTAGTCTATGTGGATGTTAATTGATTTAGTGCAGCATCAATATCATAGCAGCTATAACTGCATGCCGCGCAGCTCATGAGACCCCTGCAATCAATGCACCCAGTGATGGCCTACATTTTACAGGTCATCCCAGTCACATTAGTTTATATGACTTACGCCAACAGCCACACTTTTAATGTTGTATAAATTATTCTGACTATGGTTATTATTCTTTGGAACCCTATTGCTTTACACAGTTTAAGCTAGAACGCATTACATTTAATTTGCGGACTGGACTCAATTAATACGATTGTATAGCTAGCTACACTTTTTCTGCTCTGAGCAAATCGGTATGTATGTATGTAAGTATGTGGACACTTAAAATTTGTGGATTCTGCTATTTCAGCCACGTCCATAGCTGACAGGTGTATAAAATCGAGCACACAATCTCCATAGACAAACATTGGCAGTAAAATGGCCCGCACTGAAGAGCTCAGTGACTTTCAACGTGGCACCGTCATAGGATGCCACCTTTCCAACAAGTCAATTTCTGCTCTGCTTTAACTGCCTTGGTAAACTGTAAGTACTATTATTGTGAAGAGGAAACGTCTTGGAGAAACAACGGATCAGCTGTGAAGTGGTAGGCTACACAAGCTCACAGACCACTGAGTACTGAAGCATGTAAAAATCGTCTGTCCTCGGTTGCAACACTCACTACAGAGTTCCAAACTGTCTCTGTTCGTCGGGAGCTTCATGAAATGTGTTTCCATGGCTGAGCAGCTGCACACAAGCCTAAGATCACAATGTTTAATGCCTAGCTTCGGCTGGACTGGAATAAAGATCACAGCCATTAGACTGGAGCAGTGGAAACACATTATCTGGAGTGATGAATCACATTCCACCATCTGGCAGTCCGACAGACGTATCTGGGTTTGGTGGCTGCCAGGAGAACGCTACCTGCCTGAATATATAGTGTGAATTGTAAAGTTTGGTGAAGGGGGAATAATGGTCGGGGGCTGTTTTCCATGGTTCGGGCTAGGCCCCTTAGTTCCAGTGAAGGGAAATTTTATTGCTGCAGCATACAATTACATTTGAGATGATTTTGTGCTTTCAACTTTGTGGCAACAGTTTGGGGAAGGCTCTTTCCTGTTTCAGCATGACAATGCTTGTGTGCACAAAGCTAGATCCATTCAGAAATGGTTTGTTGAGATCGGTGTGGAAGAACTTGACTGACCTGCACAGATTCCTGACCTCAACCCCATCGAACACCTTTGAGATGAAGTGGAATGCCGACTGCAAGCCAACATTAGTGCCCGACCTCTCTAATGCTCTTGTGGCTGAATGGAAGCAAGTCCCCACAGCAATGTTCCAACATCTAGTGGAAAGCAGTGGCGGTCCGTGCCATTTATGATGAGGGAGGACAATACATTTTTTTCATGAGCATGGCCTTATTTCTATTACAGCATGTTGGATGACTGCCATTCATATTCTATTCACCCAGTTCAATGTAACATCGATAGGTTTAGGATACTACTTGACACTCAAATTTCCCCTATACCCATCATGAGGTTGCCACAACCTAGCCTATGAATGAAAGTTTACAACATACAGTATGTGCACACAGGTTGAGATACATTTTTTAGATGACAGACATTGACACATTCAATACAGACCTGCACACTCTTGCCTGCATCTAGCTAATCTAGTGTGTAATCATTAGTCCAACAGCTGCAAACAATAGTTTATTTTGGACAAATTCAGGTATTTTTATCCCCGTTTAGTTTGCTTCCATTTAAGAAACATTTTTCAACAGAATCGGTGGAATGAATACACCCCTGATCACGCATAAACACAGTTCACTTCCATAGCAGCCATGTTCTATTCACTCTAGACTTTATCCACTCTCCTCCTCTCACCTTTTCCCTTCATTTGTGGACTCCAATGAGCAACACATCAACGTCCTAGTCAACATAGCTAATATAACTAATATGCTAGTTATTCCGCTACAATCATGCAGTAATGTTACGGTGTATAGTCAGTAAGCAGTTACCCCGCGGACCACGGTGGAAGAGTTCCAGTGTTGTGTTGGATAGTCATAGTCAGCTAGCTAACATAGCATCCGTCTGTTTGAGCAGCTAAACTAGCCAGCTGCATTTGCTAGCTAACTAAGTGAAACTGAAAAAAAATGGCAATCACTCTCTCTCTTGCTTCTCCTTAATTTTTGAAGAAATTAATTTGTTAAAAACTGTTCAACTATTGTGTTTCTCTCTCTTTGAGTTAACTACTCACCACATTTTATGCACTGCTGAGCTAGCTAGCTGTAGCTTATGCTTTCAGTACTAGATTCATTCTCTGATCCTTTGATTGGGTGGACAACATGTCACTTCATGCAGCTAGAGCTTGAATAGGTTGTATAAGTCTATGGAAGGAGGAGAGATCCAAGAGCCTCCTAGGTTTTGTTTTGAAGTCAATGTACCAAGAGGAGGACGGAAGCTAGCTGTCCTCCGCATGCACCATGGTGCTACCCTACAGAGTGCTGTTAAAGCTACTGTAGACCTTCATTGCAAAACAGTGCGTTTTAATGAATTATTTGGTGACATGAGTATATTTAGTATAGTTTCATCAGAAAAGGATAACTTTTTCAATGTTTTACAATTTTATTTTTATGAAATTCACTGAGGAGGATGGTCCTCCCCTTCCTCCTCTGAGGAGCCTCCACTGGTGGAAAGCCTTCCCAGAAGAGTGGAGGCTGTTATAGCAGAAAAGGGAGGACCAACTCCATATTAATGCCCATGATTTTTGGAATAAGATGTTCAACGTAGCCATGTAGTGGATCTGTTAGCTCATTAGTGCATACTGTTGCATGAGTCACTCTAGTAGCATACATTTTAAGGTATCATTCAGTCAACGCAGTAGGTTTAGGCTGATATATTAGCGTGCTCTAATCATGTGTCATGCATGTTACATCTTCCCTGTTGGTCCATCTTTGCGTTCTAGTAATATTATTCTAGTGACTGTTCTTATTCTACCTATGGTATTGTCTGCTATTGTAGCAATCACTTCATTCTAGTCATCACATCTTAGTACTGTTATTCATTCAAATTTTTCTTGCATTGTGTTACAATATCTTCATGTCTTACATACTAGATCTATCATGTGATTTAGGTTTCAACTCTGTGTGGTGAATGTTCGCACATTCAGAAGATAGGGATATTCTTCCTTCATTTTCTACACACAGTATGCGTGTCTGCCAATATTTGCATCGTGGTAGCACGTGCATGGTTAGGCTCCATTATATCACCTTGCTGAGGTAAATTTGGTGCTAATTCATGCTGTTATGTTATGTTCTGTATCATCTGCACATGGTCATTATGGCATGGTTGCTATTACTGCAATTGCAAAGAGCACACCATTTGGTCGTGGTGACAGAGGCCATCACTAGCTATCCCTTCCACAGCATCTGCTAGGAGCATGGCAGTACAATTGCATATACTTTTAGGATAGTTGTAAGCAAGTTTACGTGCGTTATCATGCATGCTTGTACATATGCAGGCATCTATAGGCCTGATGCAGCTCAGTATGCTACAGTCATTTCAGTGAGTGTGACTCATATCTACCACAATTGTTCTGGACCAAATGCTGTGGGCCACCTCATGCACCGTTCAGCAGTCGATCAGTGTGATATCTTGCGCTACTTGAATGGCGGTAGTCTGTCGTCGGCTAAACATTACTGGTTCTTTCCATCACTAAGCATATATTCTGAAAGCATATATTCACTGTGTATGTACACAGATACTGCATTTCACTAAACCCGCAATAACATCTTTTAAATATGTGTATGTGACCAATAAAATGTTATTTGATGTTGCTGAGCATTTTAGTAGGACATGAGGCTATTTACATAACCACCATTACCAACGTTTAGTTGCAGTTGTGGGGGGTTTGTTAGTAATATTGTATGTTTTATGTGATGGTATGTCATGGCTGAGCTGTGCCGCTCTACAGAGGCTTACTCTATGCTATTGTCTCTGTACAATGTTTTCTTCTATATAACCATGTATGCCTTTTCTATTCCAATTTTGGTCAGGCAAATGCAGCCTTATAATGCTCCAAAGCAGTGATTTAGTTCATATTGTGCTTCAGGACCCTTCAGCATGCAGTCTGCTCAGGAATCCATCGGTCTGCCTACTCTTCATGAATGAACATGTATATCAGAGAGCATCTCTCCTCTCTTAGTAGCAGAAGTTTGAGTTCACTTTAATTAACGCAACAGTGTTGGGTTTACATTACACTTCTCCAGAAGCTGTCAGTATGATGGCTTTATGGGTTCTTTAGTCTGAAATTCACACTAAATGTTTCTTACCTTTCATTTTTGCATGATCTCTTAAGTTATGTTTGCTTTATGGACTCTCACATGCTAAACATACTCTCATACACCCTTAGATGAAAGAATTGGCATGGAACATTGGTCATCATCACCAGATCGAACACTGCTTTGTCCACTCTTTCATATTGCATGCTGAGCACGGGCAGAACCTGGGGAACCTCTGTTCAACATTGATGCTGGCAACCAATGACAAGATACTGGAACTCATAGCTATGGGCCGCCCAACTCGGCATCGGTACTGCTTCTCAATTAATCCCAGCTTCACTCTGATCCTCTGCTGCTATGCAGTTACAATTGATTGATTCTGCGATTGTGTAACCTACATGAGTTCCTGCAGTATTGCTATGTGATCATGATTCTGATTCTGCCAGCCCAATGTCCAGTAGCTATGTTGCATAGGTAGAATATCCTCATACACCAAGATGACAGCTCTTTCTGCCTCAATGGCCTTCAAAAATAGCAATCTTCAGGCAATGACAAAATACTACCTATCACCTTCACTCGATTGCAAAAAAAAATGTTAAGGGAGGGTGTTTCGGCTCCTACAATTATACAATAATATTTTATTAGAGGCAGTCCGTTTTATGGCTTTCTATGGGTTTTTACAGTTGGGGAATACACTTTGTACTAATTTCTATTTAATTATAGCATAATCTAACAATTTCTGATTTAATTATGGACATTCACATGTTCATTGTGTTGGTAAAGCATTCTTAAACTGCTAGAAAGAGTAAAGGTACTGCAGTTGTCATTGCTCAAACTAACACTGCTTTCTGTCCTCTCTTTCATATTATGGTACCTGCGATGGCAACCACTGGCCAAGCCAGGCAACCCATTACTCATCACTGGTGCAGCAAAGCAATTACGAGATGTTGGTTTTCATCATGGCTCCATCTCCTCTGCCAACGCTATGGGCCATCTCCTGAGCTATACGCAGCCATTCATTTTGCGTTGGCGCTGCTTCGACGGCTTCTCTATCTGTCCCTGCATCCATACTGACGATCATGTGGTGAGTTCCTCTGCTTCCTATGAATGCTATATTAGATTAAACGCTAAGGAGATTTGTGGCCCAAGGAGATTTTAGAACTCTGGGATTTCCATGCCTTATATAGTTTGATATGTCGGCATTCAGCCCACAGTCAACAGCATTGCTTTGGTGGTTATTGTAATAAAGTTCAGCGCATATTAGCTACAGGTGGATGGCTGCATGCATATTGCTTAGGTTGCTTGTTAGTAGACATTTCATGTAGGCCCACAGATGATTAGGCTACTCGTATAGTTCAGTGAGAGCACTTGGTGGTGTGTCTCTAGGGCGGCTGGATTCACACTGCTATGTTGGCAAGATGGGAAGATAGTTCACAAGTGCCAAGATGAAGCTCATCTTGCCTCAAGCAAGGGTACCCGGGTGGTATGTCACGAGGGATAGAAGTCATACGTTGCTCAGTTTATGACACACATGGTTAACATTCTCACATAGTATTCATTATTGTGATGGTAGGTTTACTTTAGCTGGTCTACTTAATATCTAAACGGTGCTCTGCCATAACTACACATAGTTGGCTGACGTTAGGTTCTGCTGTTTTGGGGGATTGGTATAGCTTACCAAGCTCACTACCTGCATGCTATTTTATATTGATGCTTTGCTTGGTCTGTGAGCTACCCGGAAGAATCAGAGCCTACACCGCCAAGACTTGCATTATTCATTGCTTAATAAATGGTTAAACATATTTCCACGTGGTGTTTTTCTTTCTGAAATTAAGCAGAGCCCGTTCAAAAAGGGAAACCTCAGTGCCGAACCTCAGGATGACAAATCAGCTGAGATTGCATCAGAGGTTAGTATCAATCAGGCCTACCTTTATTTGGAGGTCTATTTAAGCTGACCAGGTCTATTCACTCATCCTGCTGCCGCTCGCTTCTGCTGATACTATGAACTGGCCTCTAGCTCCCACCACAACCCCAGCATCCACCTGTTAGGTTCTCTGTTCCTGCTGGGGGATTGGTATAGCTTGCTGCGCTCACTGCCTGTAGGTTATTTTATATTGACACTTTGCTTGGGCAGTAAGCTACAATGAATAAGTAGACCCTATACTGCCAATACTTGCATTATTCATAGCTTAATAAATGGTTAAAAAAATCCCTGTGATGTTTTTTTTCTGAACTGATGGTTAATAAGCGATAAACAGTCATGGGTAGTCACTACCATCATGGGACTCTTGTTAATTAATATTTTCTGTGTTACAGCATTCAACCCACAATGCATAGTGCATTTAAAGTTTTTTTTAATAATCAAAATTGTGATCATTTAAAAAATAATCAAACAGAAACAACCTAAAAAAAGCACTAATCACACTAGTATAATCCCGTGTTCACAGTTAGCCATTATGTAAACGCCGCCTGAAAGGCCTGAGCTGCCTTGCCTTGGCCCCAAGTCAGAGCAGGTCCCCCAAGGCCATGGCCCAGTGAGTCCCAGGAGCCAATTTGGCAAGGTGTAAACACAAAGGTCTAAGGCTTTGGCTAAATATAACATAATTGCACCACTTCATATCTACAATACAAAATGTATAATACCACCATACAAAAATATTACAACATACAGTGTCACGTCCGTCGTACGAAGGAGACCAAGGCCCAGCGTGGTAAGCATACATTCTTCTTTATTATAAGAAGAAATACTGAACAAACGAACAAAATAACAAACAGAATTGTGACACTAATATGAGTAGTGCAGACAGGCAACTAAACATAGAACAAGAACCCACAAACACAAAAGGGAAAAATGGCCATCTAAATAAAATCCCCAATCAGAGACAACGATAAACAGCTGCCTCTGATTGGGAACCATATCAGGCCACCATAGACATATAAATACCTAGACCTACAAAACACCTAGACATACAAAAACCCTAGACAATACAAAACTTGCTTACCCACCCTCGTCACACCCTGGCCGAAAAAAATATATAAAGAAAACAAAGATATTAAAGTTCAGAGCGTGACATACAGTTGAAGTACGAAGTTTGCATAGACCTTAGCCAAATACATTTAAACTCTGTTTTTCACAATTCCTGACATTTAATCAGAATAAAAATTCTCTGTCTTCTGTCAGTTAGGATCACCACTTTATTTTAAGATTGTGAAATGTCAGAATAATAGTAGAGAGAATGATTTATTTCAGCTTTTATTTCTTTCATCACATTCCCAATGGTTCAGATGTTTACATACACTCAATTAGTATTTGGTAGCATTGCCTTTAAATTGTTTAACTTGGGTCAAACATTTCGGGTAGCCTTCCACAAGCTTGTGAATTATGGCCCATTCCTCCTGACAGAGCTGGTGTAACTGAGTCATGTTTGTAGGCCTACTTGCTCACAGACGCTTTTTCAGGTCTGCCCAAACATTTTCTATAGGATTGAGTTTCCAATACCTTGACTTTGTTGTCCTTAAGCCATTTTGCCACAACTTTGGAAGTATGCTTGGGGTCATTGTCCATTTGGAAAACCCACGTGTGACCAAGCTTTAACTTCTTGACTGATGTCTTGAGATGTTGCTGCAATATATCCACATAATTTTCCGTCCTCATGATGCCATCTATTTTGTGAAGTGCACCAGTCCCTCCTGCAGCAATGCACCCCCACAACATGATGCTGCCACCCCCGTGCTTCACGGTTGGGATGGTGTTCATCGGCATGCAAACTTCCCATTTTTTTCCTCCAAACATAACAATGGTAATTATGGCCAAACAGTTCTATTTTTGTTTCATCAGACCAAATGACAGTTTTCCAAAAAGTACGATCTTTGTCCCCATGTGCAGTTGCAAACCATAGACTGGCTTTTTTATGGCGGTTTTCAAGCAGTGGCTTCTTCCTTGCTGAGCGGCCTTTCAGGGTATGTCGATATAGGACTCGTTTTACTGTGGAAATAGATACTTTTGTACAGGTTTCATCCAGCATCTTCACGAGGTCCTTTGCTGTTGTTCTGGGATTGATTTGCACGTTTCGCACCAAAGTACGTTCATAAGAAACTAGAAAACTAGGAGACATGTACACTTCTTTGGAAACTGTGTTAACAAACCTCCAAACGAGCTTCAATGCCATACAACACTCCTTCCGTAGCCTACAACTGCCATTAAACACTAGTAAAACTAAATGCATGCTTTTCAACCGTTCGCTGCCCGCACCCGCCTGACTAGCATCACTACTCTGGACGGTTCTGACTTAAAATATGTGGACAACTACAAATACCTAGGTGTCTGGCTAGACTGTAAACTCTCCTTGCAGACTCATATTAAACATCTCCAATCCAAAATTAAATCTAGAATTGGCTTTCTATTCCACAACAAAGCCTCCTTCACTCACGCCTCCAAACATACCCTCATAAAACTGACCATTTTACCAATCCTCATCTTTGGCGATGTCATTTACAATATAACCTCCAACACTCTAATCAGCAAACTGGATGCAGTCTATCACGGTGCCATCAATTTTGTCACCAAACCCCATATACCACCCACCACTGTGACCTGTATGCTCTAATCGGCTGGCCCTACCACTGGCTCCAGGTCATCTATAAGTCTATGCTAGGTAAAGCTCTGCCTTATCTCAGCTCACTGGTCACGATAACAACACCCACCCATAGCACGCACTCCAGCAGGTATATCTCACTGGTCATCCCCAAAGCCAACACCTCCTTTTGCCGCCTTTCCTTCCAGTTCTCTGCTGCCAATGACTGGAACGAATTGCAAAAATCGCTGAAGCTGGAGACTTATTTTTCCCTCATTAACTTTAAACATCAGCTATCCGAGCAGCTAACCGATCACTGCAGCTGTACATAGCCAATCTGTAAATAGCCCATCCAATCTATCTACCTCATCCCCATATTGTTTTTATTTACTTTATGCTCTTTTGCACACCTGGGGCCTGTTGCACAAAAGTAGAATTAAGACATCCGGGATAAATGACTCAGCTGAGCTCAATGAAGCCAAAACATGTGCGTCCAGGCTTAATTGGTTGCACAAAGACCAAGCCAGGATGAGCAGACATGGATTCATTAAGCCAGGTGAAACCAATCCTGGATAGGTGCGTGCTCACGGCTCACTCAAATAGACCCCGCCACAGATCACAGATTAACTGATTTACCATGGCAACTAGAGCCGCGTACTTTTCCCCGTCGGAAGCACAAATCCTCATGGAGGCATACGAGGAGGTAAAAGATATAATTAAGAAGAAAGGCAACACCGCCACAGTGATAAAGCAAAAGAGAAAAAGCGTGGCAAAGTATTGCAGACCGCCTGAATGCGTAAGTAGTGCACAATTACACACTCACCGCTCCGCTGAAACATCACAATTACAATTCAAATATTTAATTCACATCTCCAAAAATGCAGTTGTACTGTAATTATGAAACGGTTAAATGTTTAATTGAAATGCACTGCAGATATGAGTGAAATTGTGTAAAGTAACTCCATCACACTGTATAAAGCTATGATAAATTTTTTGATATTTTTACTGAAAACAAGACAAAAATACCAAGTAATTTTTTGCAGTGTGACTCCATTAAATGTGTGTGTGTGTGTGTGTGTGTGTGTGTGTGTGTGTGTGTGTGTGTGTGTGTGTGTGTGTGTGTGTGTGTGTGTGTGTGTGTGTGTGTGTGTGTGTGTGTGTGTGTGTGTGTGTGTGTGTGTGTGTGTGTGTGTGTAGATTAAACATGAACGGGCCAAAACGGACATGGCAGCAGGTCAAAATCAAATACAAGAACATTCTGCAGAATGGTATGGTCCCTGACTAATATTTAACAAAGCACAAGCATATATTGTACCCAGAAGGTGCCTGCTCACACATTGTCTGTACTGTTTTAGCAGTGAAAAAGAATACCCACAGACAAGGCACGGGTGGTGGGTCACCAAAGGCTGACCTTACCCCAGCAGAGGACATGGCCTTGGAGCTAAATAAAGGCAGGCCCGTCTTAGAGGGGATCCCTGGGGGAAAGAGACGAGCATAGGTTCCTCCCAAGATGCCACCCGCTTCATTCAAGGTATGTCCTTCCATCTCTACATGGGATACAACCACATTCATATTGAATCAATTTGGACTGTCTGACTTTGGTTTACCTATTGCCTTGCAGTGTCTGGCAGCACTGTGTTCCTGTTAGAGCCACCAGCACAAGCACCAGACGATGCTGATCCAGTGAGTACTCCATCAAAGGCATACTGTAGGCCTGGCATGTCTTGTCTACTAGCTTCAATATGAATCCGATTAAATGTGATAGGGTGAAGGCCCCAGTGCAGCAGCAACAGCACATGATGGAGACGATGATGAGGAGGAGACCATCTCTCTGGATTCCAGAAGGCATGAGGTATCATGTTAAGACTGTGAAAGTACTATTTACTCTACAATGGTGAGGAGTCCTCATCAAAATCAAAAAATCTAATTTATTTTACAGGACCCAGATGCTATACAGTGGGAAAACCAGCCTGGCAACATAGTGCGTATTAATAAAAGGACACCACATCCTGCCAAATTCCAGCTGCGCTAATTGTATTGTGTTCACAGAGCTCACAAGCTATCAGAAAGTTGTATGGCAACCAACTCCGGCGCCAAATAGAACTGGCAGACATAGACATTCAGTACAAGAAGAAAAAGATGGAAAATCTTGCACTGGAGTCCGAAATAAAAAAGAGGACAATTAGGAAACTGGACCTTGAAATAAAAAAACTTGAGAGGGAGGTGAGATATGCCTTCAATGTACACTGTATGCTAACTGTAACACAAATGTGTGACACAGCTCAAAATAAAAATTAGGTATATTCTCGTAAAGTCAAGTGAGCCATGACATATGAGCTCTTATTGTGAGCACACAGGACGGTGGCATCTTTCTAAGGTTTTTTTTATTTTCCCAGCAATCAGTACAACCAAGTCATCGTTATAAGGCATCGCCCTCTTTTGCCCACCCCCCCAGCACCAGGTGTGGCCACTAGCCTATATGAAGGCCCAAAATTGTGTGTTCCTTTCTGCTCTGACAATGGCATGCCCATTCGTGCGAGATGTGGTGGATGAAGAAGCACTTGTGCTGAGGAGAGCCTTCAGGCGAGAAAGGGTCTTCAGGGACTGGTTGGACCCACTGGCCTTCCCTGATGACCATCTATATGAAAGATACAGGTTTTCTGCAGATGGCATCAGGTATCTATGCAGACTACTGGGTCCCAGGATTAAGCACCGCACTGCACGGAGCCATGCACTGAGTGTGGAGCAAATGGTTTGTGTGGCCTTGCGCTTTTTGCTAGTGGAGCCTTCCTGTACTCAGTGGGGGATGCAGAACAGCTGAACAAGGCCACAATTTGCCGCACAATAAGGAGTGTGTGTCTGGCTATCAAAGCATTAGCAGATGTCTTCATCTCCTTCCCTGGCCACAGAAGACTCTGTGACATCAAAGAGGAGTTCTATAGGATTGCAGGTAAGAGGATCTACAAATTACAGGACAACTGTTAACACATAGTAGGATACTCATTACTTTGTGTGACAGGTTTCCCCAATGTCATTGGTGCAGTGGACTGCACACACATAAGGAAAAAAGCCCCCTCAGGTGCCCATGAGGCCGATTTTGTGAATAGGAAATCCTTTCACAGCATTAATGTTCAGGTGAACATAACTTTTTGATATTGTCCATTGACGAACACTCTGCATTGCCAGTGATGTGCATTGATTGGTGTAATATTCCTCATCTTATGATTTCAGATGGTCTGCAATGCTGACTGTGTGATCAGCAATGTTGTGGCAAAATGGCCTGGCTCAGTCCATGACTCCAGAATCTTTCGGGCCTCTGAAATCTATCAGTGCCTATCACAAGGTAAGCCACACAACCCCTATTTATAACCATCATGGCTGTGTCAAGAATATCACTGTGTTTATGAGGTAGTAATGATGAGATTTTGTGTTGACAGGTGAATTCTCTGGTGTGTTGCTGGGAGACAGGGGGTATGGCTGCCAGCCTTTTCTCCTGACACCTTTCACAGACCCCCAGGAAGCACAGCAGGCCTACAACCATGCCCATGCCAGGACCAGGGCCAGAGTTGAAATGACCTTTGGCCTCCTGAAGGCACGCTTTCACTGCCTTCACAAATTAAGGGTCAGCCCTGTTAGGGCATGTGATATTACTGTGGCTTGTGCTGTCCTCCACAATGTGGCCTGCATGAGGAAGGAGAGGGCCCCCAGAGTGCCACCAGCCATGGACTGGGACAATCCGGCAATCTTCCCTGATGACGACAGTGGTCGGCTGCTGAGGGACCAATATGTGTTGAATTATTTTAGTTAGTATGTGTGCTTTCAATTTTGGTTAAATATTTCCTGCGGTGGCAGAGTAATTGGGGTTTTTTTGGGTTCGTTTTTTGACGAATTTGGCCTCTTATGATGTTTGTGCGGTATACTGTGTGTAATACAAGGCTGCAGGGAGGCTACTGCATCCATTCATTTGTCTGTTCAGTTGATGTGTATGGATTTGTCCTGCATTTATTTTAGTGTGCAGACATGCAGGGTGTGTTATATACAGACCTTTGAATGTGTATGTATCATTTTGTATAATATGCTTGGATTCTGTGCTTTCCATCTTGTAGAGTCACTGTGACTTCAGTTTCGAAAGGAGCTGATGGTTTACCTGCTTTGTTTTGTCCTTATTCAATAAAGGAACATAATGTTACACATTGTGTTTTTATATTCATATGGAATGTGTATTTGTTTATATGACAGAGTACTAGGGCCACACTGAAGAAAAAGGATAAAGTCATACATTTATGAGGCTGGTTCTTTCTGCAGAAAAGCTACATATTGTTTTTACAGTTTTGATACTTATGACAATGTGATACTTAATATTCTGGCACATCAGCATGTCTTTGTTTATGAAACCATACTGAAGTACAATTTCACGAAATGCCCCACATCTGTCATTTTAACAACTGTCCTCCTTTAAAACAACTGGTTACAATATTATGACTTGTGTTTTTTTCCCCTCTGTGGCCCTAATATTCTATCATTTTATATATAGCCTTATAGTCTATGGGAAACTGTAAATTATCTAATGATAGCAACATCATCTAAAAATCATTTTTTATCCAAAATCATTGAAATTAATGATCACAAACGTTTAAATAATAACAGTGGGTCTAGTTATATGTGATAACAATGTATAGTGAGCAGTGAAATAACTATTGGTTTCCATTTGTGGTGACTGCTGACTGACATTAGGGATGAGATTAAATAGATCCTGGAATTTAGCCTGGTCTGGAGCAGGCTAGCTCCACAGAATAAATCTCCATGGTAATTTATACCATAACATATCCTCCTGCCCCCTATCCATCTTTTGTGCAACCGGATTACGGATCAATTGAGCCAGGATCACCAAGATATCCTGGCTTAATCCCTTATCCTAGTTTTGTGCAACAGGCCCCAGTATTTCTACTTGCACATCACTATCTGCTCATCTATCACTCCAGTGTTAATTTGATAAATTGTAATTACTTGCTACTATGGCCTATTTATTGCCTTACCTCCTCATGCCATTTGCACACACTGTATATAGACTTTATTTTTTTTCTATTGTGTTATTGACTGTACGCTTGTTTATTCCATGTGTAACTCTGTGTTGTTTGTCACACTGCTTTGCTTTATCTTGGCCAGGTCGCAGTTGTAAATGAGAACTTGTTCTCAACTAGCCTACCTGGTTAAATAAAGGTGAACTTAAAAATAAATAAAAACATAACATGTCTGTTTGTACAGATGAACGTGGTACTTTCAGGTGTTTGGAAATTGCTGCCAAGGATGAACCAGACTTGTGGATGGCTACAATTTATTTTATGAGGTCTTGGCTGATTTCTTTTGATTTTCCCATGATGTCAAGCAAAGAGGCACTGAGTTAGAAGGTAGGCCTTGAAATGCATTCACAGGTACACCTCCAATTGACGTCAATTAGCCTATCAGAAGCTTCTAAAGCCATGACATCATTTTCTGGAATTTTCCAAGCTGTTTAAAGGCACAGTCAACAGTCAACAGAGCATAAATTGAAATAATTAGCTTTTTTATTTTACTGGACTGATGGTACCTGCATCTGATGGTCATGGAGCTTTCAAGAAACTGGGAACAGGGGGAAAAAAATTGGTCAAATCATGACGTCAGTGATCTTCAGGTCGGAAAACCTGAGCTCTAGAAAGATGCCAGTTTCCAACTTGGAATTCCGAGTTGGTAGACCTTTCAAAACGATTCTCCCCAGTCAGATCAATTTTTTTTCAGAGTTCCCAGTAGTCTTGAATGCACTGCAGTCAAAAGTCAGAGTTACTAGTTCCCAGTTGTTTTGAACACGGCATTCGTATCACTGGAGGGAGGGATGGAGAGAGAGGGCAGCAGAGGGTCCGCTTCTCATGGTCCCTGCTCTAGCCTTCCTTTCTTCCCGTGAGACTGACCAGAGAGAGACAGTCTTCCACCTGATGGCAAAACTCGAGTCGCACCGCATCTGCACAAATTCATGTTGTTCCTATGACCTGAGAAAGTTACATATTTTTAATTTTATAATAGACAATGAGCTGCTAATAATAATGATAAAAACTCTGAATGAGTAGCCAAACGTATCGATAGCCCTATGTTGTCACGGCTGTTCAAAGGAGAGGACCAAGGTGCAGAGTGGTGAGCGTACATTTTCTTTATTTTAATCAAAATGACACCAAACAAAACACTAAACACTACAAAAACAAACCGTGAGCTCAAAGGCAAAGTGCTCTAAACAGAGACAACCTCCCACAAACACAGGTGGGAAAAAATGGCACCTAAGTATGGTTCCCAATCAGAGACAACGATAGACAGTTGTCCCTGATTGAGAACCATACCTGGCCAAACACAAAGAAATAGAAATTATAGAACACAAAACATAGAATGCTCACCCCAACTCACGCCCTGACCAAACCAAAATAGGGACATAAAAAGGATCTCTAAGGTCAGGGCGTGACATATGTTTTGTAATAGTGTGAGCTTAGTGCTGAATGAAAACTTAGACATGAACTCACTCATAACAGCAGCTCTTGGCTGTATTCTTTGAAAGTCTCTCTCTGATCATGGTTTTAAAAGTAGGCTAGTATCAAACTTTGCTGGTTGTGGAAGTTGTAGGAACGGTAATTTGAGCTATCCGATTGGCCTTTGCAGTAAGCAAAACTCCCTTTAGCCACATATCTCCCAGTCCACTGGGCAGGCAGAGTTTATCTTTTCAGACAATTAAAATGGTTTAAAATGGGAACACTTTGACAACCTGGTGTGCAGAGCCTTGGAATCAAGTGCTTCCTCCAACAGAGCAACACAAATAATATACAAAAAGGAGCGCAAGACTTTGTCATCGGCTTTTCAACAGAAATGTTTGGTGAACGACTAGGAATATTTTGAAGATTGACCAGTCGATCATGATCTTCCAGTCTATAGGGATGGGAATGTAAAGCACAATGTAATGAATGTAAAGCACTTTGTAATGAGTGATAAATCATTTAAACCTGTGTTGGCTATCAATGGTCGGTCCATAGGAAAACAATGCCTATAGGTAGGTACAATACCAAGGGTGTTTTCACGTGGCACAAAATGGAAGAAAATGGGACGAAACGGGCAGGTGCAACCCAAACTTGTCCTGTAAGAATTGCTTGTTTATGTTTTCTGCTAAACAAGGTTTTGAAATGGTGTGCCCTAGTGAATACGACCCAGAGGAGCGGATACAGAACATTCTGTGTTGAAAACAAGTTTTGTGTCTTGTGTACTGTAATTGCCTTGTTTGTTCACATTTCTCAGAGAAATGTCTTCAGTCTGTTGCTGATTCACGTGGCCATGAATTCAGAAGGGACGCATCGCCAGAAATTCTCCAGGTACAATACATTGAGCCTCCAATTGAAAGGCCTTTAGCCCTGAATCACAACATTATTAGTGCTGCGGTGACTTCCATTACTGTTTCACTGTGATTCAAAATTGGCATAGATTCAGTGCATGTTACTTTCTCAAAATGTCCATTGATGAGAAAAAAGTGAATGGCTAAACACACAATTGGTATCTCTGTATAACATTGTTTTTTCCGTTTCTCTATAAATACATGACTCCGAAAATGGTCCTCTCTCTCTATCCACTAAGATTCTTGTTTTTTTTGCTGTCCCATCCCTCGTTAACATCAGGCATGTTTGTAAACCAAAATGGGAGAAGAAGAAAGAAAATCTTGATAGTGCAATCTTGACTGTTAAATCAGTATGTTCTCATGGCTAAGCTTGTCGTTTTTGACGCTCCTGCAGTCTGTAAAATGCATAATGTCTAGGTGCAATACAGACACATTTCTCTGTATACTGTGTTGCGTACACTTTGTACTGTATCCAGTGGTGACCCGTAATTCATATTTTGAGCGCCACCTGTTTAGCATTTAAAAAATGATAATTGTTGCTTGGTTTTCATGTTATTCTGGCATTAATACGTGTCACATATCAGTTTGCAAACAATGTAAAAAAGAATAATAATTCAGTAATAAAGCTGTCTCTTTTCTGCTTTCTTTAGTAAGATCCAAAAATGTGTTTCAGCCTAACTCAGTGCTTCCTGCGGTGGTTGGGCAGCCAGCAGAAAATACGGAGCTTAGGGGTTGATAATATTCTCTAGTTACGCCGTGATTGGCTCAGTGTTCTGTCACTCATGGGGACACCACGTCACCGTGAAATCTACGGGGAGAGCTTGAGAATTCAAGCCCCTGGGTGCTGCCATCGAGTTACATTAGAGGTGCCCATTCAAGAAGGCTCAAGGTCATTGGCCACAGATAAATGGACGTCAAATCACGTTATATCTACAGTAGCTTTGATTGGACTCATCGTACTTTCAAAATCTTAGCTATCAAGCTTGACAAGCAGTCATTATGATGAATCATGTTGACAATCTACTGGCAAATCCTTTTCAATCCTTGTCATGAAGATAAATTATAGATAAAACGTATCGGTGCTCCTCAGCCATTGGACATAAACATTACACAACAAGTTGGAAATTGCAAATTCAACAATGAGTGGTTTGGAAGGAATCAGTCGCTAACTGCAAGCGTTGCAAAGCAATCACTAGCCTACTGTTCAGTGGAGTGTGTTTGTGGTCCAAGTCTGTGATTAAGGGTCTCTTTTCCAAGCTTAAAAGCATAAACATTCAACACCATGGACCAGAAAAGTCCAATCAAAATCAAATCAAATCAAATTTTATTTGTCACATACACATGGTTAGCAGATGTTAAATCAAGTGTAGCGAAATGCTTGTGCTTCTAGTTCCGACAATGCAGTACTAACCAACAAGTAATCTAACTAATCTGCAAGTAATCTAACTAACAATTCCAAAACTACTGTCTTATACACACAAGTGTAAGGGGATAAAGAATATGTACATAAAGATATATGAATGAGTGATGGTACAGAGCAGCATAGGCAAGATATAGTAGATGGTCTCGAGTACAGTATATACATATGAGGTGAGTATGTAAACAGAGTGGCAAAGTTAAAGTGGCTAGTGATACATGTATTACATAAAGATGCGGTAGATGATATAGAGTACAGTATATACATATACATATGAGATGAATAATGTAGGGTATGTAAACATTATATTAGGTAGCATTGTTTCAAGTGGCTAGTGATATATTTTACATCATTTCCCATCAATTCCCATTATTAAAGTGGCTGGAGTTGAGTCAGTGTCTTGGCAGCAGCCACTCAATGTTAGTGGTGGCTGTTTAATAGTCTGATGGCCTTGAGATAGAAGCTGTTTTTCAGTCTCTCGGTCCCAGCTTTGATGCACCTGTACTGAGTATGAATACATTGGCCATGCTGTCAATCCAGTATGACTTCTGCCGCGATCAAAACAACTGGAAACTCGGAACTGGGAAATCTCAGACTTCAATGAGTTCAAGACAACTGAAAATGAGATCCGACTGGGAAAATACGTTTTGAACGATCATCCAACTCGGAATTCCAAGTAGGGAACTTGGGCCTCTTTCTACAGCTCCGACCAGAAGATCACTGACGTTGTGCTTCGACCTTGTTTCTTTCCGAGTTCACAGTTCTCTTGAAAGCACCATAAATCCAGAGAATGCCAGACGTTGATGACAAAGTTTGATGACAGAAAAAAATCACTTCTATAGTAAAGCATTGCATGCAATATCATCGCTGTTTCTTACTGGCAGAGAGCAATAGAGTAGAGAGAGGCGCTTGCAGAAGTTGGACACATGAGGAACATTTTTGGTGGCCTAGGGTCCGGGGGAAAAATGGCCTTTATAAACGCATTTCATACGATTCTTCATCATTTGAGATGACTGGAGACTTAAGCAGAATATTTTTTAATACCTCACAAATTATCAAAATGACAGGCAATGCTGACACTGACAAACTGAGAATCTGAGATCAATGAAAACGACCTTGTCTTGAATCAATCAAGCCTATGGGTCTGTGGAGACACATATTGCAGTGGTGTAAAGTACTTAAGTAAAAATACTTTAAAGTACTACTTAAGTGGTTTTGGGGAGTATCTGAACTTAAGTATTTATATTTTTGACAACTCCTACTTTTACTTCACTACATTCCCAAAGAAAAGTATGTACTTTTTACTCCATACATTTTCCCTGACACCCAAAAGTATTCCTTACATTTTTTTGCTTAGCAGGACAGGAAAATGGCCCTACTGCCAGATAGCGACTCACGAAACACAAATGCTTCATTTGTAAATTATGTCTGAGTGTTGGAGCATACCCATGGCTATCCTTAAATAAATCAAAAACAAGACAATTGTGCCATCTGATTTGCTTAATATAAAGACTTTGAAACTATTTTTAATTGTAACAAGGAACACCCTGTCATTAACTACCAGTAATTTTCAATGTGTTCATTTTTATGTTATGACCTGGCTCAAAGGCTATACAAAAATAAAGTGTAACGTTAGAACAATATAGTTACATAGGATCTACTTGTAATTGTCATGCACCTACCCAGGAGCAAGCAACTTAATGTAACTCGAAACCCAGTAGGGTATAACCATTATAATTACTATGTAGTTACAATGTAACAACCTTTGTAGTTACGATGTAACAACCTTTGCGGACACTAGTCTAAACAGGAGAAATTAGGAGACAGGACAACATTAGGTATAAACCTTTTAGTTACATTGTATGTACAATCTTTAATAACCAACCATGCACCCTTTAATAACCAACCATGCACCCTTTAATAACCAACCATGCACCACATGCACCCTTCCCGCGCTATGATTCTATAAGGTCATAAATTATTAAGTGCAACGCTAGAGAGATGAGAGTTGCATGCTCATGTTTATCAGAGCAGGGAGAGAGATCACGGAAAGGTAATCTCATTGTAGTTCTCTGAGAGATACAGGCGCTTCTCTCTCACCACAACAATAGCTATGCGTTGGTCTATATAGGCTACAATGTTGCGCAAACCATAAGCAAGAAGAATTACATAGGATCATTTTGAATTAACTCTGATAGCTTTAATTATAATTTTTACATTGCAAACAGTGAAAATAATGTTTAATGTTACAAGAGGCACTGGATCCTGGCAAATGGGTTCTGCAATGAAACAGTCCAAAACTGAGGGGTGCTGGATCCTGTTCCGGCAGGACCCGGCTCAAATTAATCATTGGTAGTAAGCTGTTAGTAGCCCATGTGCCTCACCCTAATAATTTGGTCACTTTCCCACTCATAATTTAGCCTACTGTTCTGACTTGGTGGTGCACATGTAGCCTATAGGCTGTTTTAGAGAGATGTAATTATTGAATATTTTTAAGAGCTTTCATTGTCTGCTTATATGCCCCCCCTTTATTTATCCTATGGTTCTGACTAGATGTACAGAGAGAATACTGTAAGAATGGCCCATGTTCTGAATTCTGTCACTGATTTCTGTACATTTCAAAAGGGCTGAACAAATAGTTATATTGACTATGTCCATCCTAGCTCGTTTATTAATGTGCAAAAACCTGAGGAAAATCCATCCAGGAAGTACTATTATTTTGAAAGGCTGTTTTTCCATTGAAAGCCTATCCAGCATACAAAGACTTAGGACCTAGTTCACGATCTCTACGGCTTCTTCTACGTGTTGCCAGTCTTTAGGCATTGTTTGGGTTGGTGCCCCCCCTTGGGTTGTGCCGTGGCGGAGATCTTTGTGGGCCTTGTCTCAGGATGGTAAGTTGGTGGTTGAAGATATCCCTCTAGTGGTGTGGGGGCTGTTCTTTGGCAAAGTGGGTGGGGTTATATCCTTCCTGTTTGGCCCTGTCCGGGGGTGTCCTCGGATGGGGCCACAGTGTCTCCTGATCCCTCCTGTCTCAGCCTCCAGTATTTATGCTGCAGTAGTTTATGTGTCAGGGGGCTTGGGTCAGTTTGTTATATCTGGAGTACGTCTCCTGTCCTATTCGGTGTCCTGTGTGAATTTAAGTGTGGTCTCTCTAATTCTCTCTTTCTCTCTTTCTCTCTCTCTCTCGGAGGACCTGAGCCCTAGGACCATGCCTCAGGACTACCTGACATGATGACTCCTTGCTGTCCCCAGTCCACCTGGCCATGCTGCTGCTCCAGTTTCAACTGTTCTGCCTTATTATTATTGGACCATGCTGGTCATTTATGAACATTTGAACATCTTGGCCATGTTCTGTTATAATCTCCACCCGGCACAGCCAGAAGAGGACTGGCCACCCCACATAGCCTGGTTCCTCTCTAGGTTTCTTCCTAGGTTTTGGCCTTTCTAGGGAGTTTTTCCTAGCCACCGTGCTTCTACACCTGCATTGCTTGCTGTTTGGGGTTTTAGGCTGGGTTTCTGTACAGCACTTTGAGATATCAGCTGATGTATGAAGGGCTATATAAATAAATTTGATTTGATTTGTTTCAGGCTTTTACTCTGAAAAATAGGGACAGTGGAAATTTCCAGACATGAGTCCAGCGCGTGATCGGGCGCACGCATTTCTTGTTTCTCCTTTACTATTGACGAAGCTTTTGTCCGGTTGAAATATTATTGATTATTTATCACAAAAACCACCAGAGGATTGATTTTAAACATCGTTTGACATGTTTCAACAAACTTTTATTGTACTTTTTTTTTGTCTGGATGTTGAGAGCGAGCTTTGTGCCTTTGGATTACTGAACTAAACGCGCCAACAAAACTGAGGTTTTTGGACATAAAGAGGGACATTACCGAACAAAATGACATTTATTGTCTAACATGGAGACCTGGGAATGCCACCAGATGAAGACCATCAAATGTTAGTCATTAATTGTAATGCTATTTTTGACTTTTGTGAGCCCTTTCCTTGGCTGGAAAATGGCTGTATGGTTTTCTGTGACTAGGCGCTGACCTAACATAATCGCATGGTGTGCTTTCGCTGTAAAGCCTTTTTGAAATCAGACACTGTGGTTGGATTTACAAGAAGTCTATCTTTACAATGGTGTATAATTATGGGATTTCTGTTGTTTTGAATTTGGCGTCCTGCAATTTCACTGGTTGTTGTCGAGGTGGGACACTACCGTCCCACTGGTACCAGGGAGGTTAATGAAGAGTGTTTTGAATACTGATGTTAACCTTTCTGGTTGTAACATTGTTTGGCAAGACAGATCTTCCAAAGGTGGGGGAGTGGCAATCTTTACCAAGTCCTTGGTTGTCTCCACCAAGTCTGTCTCCAAACAATTTGATTAGCTGGTTTTAAGCATTAAACTGTCAAATAGCTCTTTGTTGACCTTTGCTGGGTGCTATCGTCCTCTATTAATGCCGGCCTGTACCCTACATGCTCTAAGCTCTCTCCTGGCCCCTTACACTAAGTCTGAATTTGTCCTGCTAGGTGACCTAAACTGGGACATGCTTAAACCATCTGACCAAGTTCTAAAGCGGGGAGGCAGGTAGCCTAGTGATTAGAGTGTTGGGCCAGTAACCAAAAGGCTGCAAGATCAAATCCCCGAGCTGACAAGGTAAAAATCTGTCAATCTGCCCCTAAACAAGGCAGTTAACCCAGTGTTCCTAGGCCATCTTTGTAAGTAAGAATTTGTTCTTAACTAACTTGCCTAGTTAAATAAAGGTTAAAAAAAGCAATTGGACAAATCTTTTTCAGATTATTACCAATCCCACAAGGTATGACTACAACCACCCAGAAAAGGCTACTCTCCTCGACGTTATCCTCACAAATAATCCTTATACGTATCAGTCTGGTGTTTTCTGTAATGACCTTAGTGATCACTGTTTAACAGCCTTTGTTCGTAATGGCTGCTCAGTGAAACGACCTGTCCTGTTTTGTCATAGACACTTGCTAAAACATGTAATGAGCAAGCCTTCCTTTATGAATGGACCTTTGTAAAGTAGTATAAAGTCAGCTTGATCCCCTCTGTCGAAGGAGCTTGGACCTTCTTTTTTTATATTGTTAACAAACACACCCCATAAAGAAAATGACACTTAACTTCTTGGTGACAGGGGGGGGCAGTATTGAGTAGCATGGATGAATAAGGTTCCCAGAGTAAACTGCCTGCTACTATGTCCCAGATGCTAATATATGCATATTATTAGTATTATTGGATAGAAAACAATCTGAAGTTTCTAAAACTGTTTGAATGATGTGAGTATAACAGAACTCATATTGCAGGCAAAAACCTGAGAAAAAAATCCAACCAGGAAGTGGGAAATCTGAGGTTTGTAGTTTGTGTCTATGGGGACATTGCACTTCCTAAGGCTTCCACTAGATGTCAACAGTCTTTAGAACATTGTTTGAGGCTTCTACTGTGAAGGAGGGGGGAATGAGAGCTGATTGAGTCAGGTGTCTGGCAGAGTGTGTGGGAGCAAATATAACACATAGGTGACAGAATAGCTGGACATACCAAGGCCAGAGGGATATACAAAGGAGGGGGTCAGTCAAATGACTAACTGATGACCAATAGACATAGTTCGCATATTTGTAGGACGTAGAGATGCTAGAAACTGAGGAGACACATCGTCTGCTGATCCTAGATAATACAAACAAAAGAATGCTTTTAGCTAAGTGCTGAGCCAAAACATAGGGTTGTAAAATAGAGGAATGTATAGTATTTTTAGTATAGGTGGACACGCTAGAAACTGAGGAGACACATAGTCTGCTGATCTTAGATAATACACAAACAAAAGAATACTTTTAGCTAAATACAAGAACAAAGCAAAGGTCTTATCATTATAATCTGACGGAAAGCAGGTATGGGCGTTATTGAGCTGAACAAGCGGGATGCACGGATTGGAATGTAACTTTATTTGCATTTGGGATGGGCTCATATGCAATATGTGGATAAATACTGGAGCCGGGGCTCTGGAAAGTGGAGTGTGTTCCGCGGACCGTCCCGGCTTGCTATACTCTTGTATTAAAAAGCCAAATTGACTTCACAAGTTCTGTAATGCGTTGTATTTGATCCGATTTTCTACGACAAGTGCCATGAGCTCAGTCTCGCGCGCTCCCGTGAGAGTTAGCTGTGTTCCATTCCATTTCCACAGACAAAGGAATTCTCCGGTTGAAACATAATTTAAGATTTCTGATAAAATCATCCTAAAGATTGATTCTATACAGCTTTTGACATATTTCTACTAACTGTAATATGACTTTTTGTCTGAACTCTTCACCTGGACTTTCCCGTGTGTTTGGATTGTGTACTAAACGCGAGAACAAAAAGCAGGTATTTGGACATAAATGATGGACTTTATCGAATAAAACAAACAATTATTGTGGAACTGGGATTCCTGGGAGTGCATTATGATGAAGATGAAGTGTACATTTATAATGCTATTTCTGACCTCTGTTGACTCCACAACATGGCGGTTATTTTCATGACTTGTTTTTGTGTCTGAGCGGCGTACTCAGATTATTGCATGGTTTGCTTTTTCTGTAAAGTCTCTTTGAAATCTGACACAGCGGTTGCATTAAGGAGAAGTGGATCTAAAAGTCCATGCAAAACACTTGTATCTTTTAGCAATGTTTATTATGAGTATTTCTGTAAATTGATGTGGCTCTCTGCAAAATCACCGGATGTTTTGGAACTATTGAACATAATGCGCCAATCTAAACTGATTTTTGGGTATAAATATGAACTTTATCGAACAAAACATACATGTATTGTGTAACATGAAGTCCTTTGAGTGTCAACTGATGAAGATAATCAAAGGTTAGGGATTAATTTTATCTCTATTTCTGCTTTTTGTGACTCCTCTCTTTGGCTGGAAAAATGGTTGTGTTTTTCTTTGACTAGGTACTGACCTAACATAATCGTTTTCTGTACTTTCGTCGTAAAGCCTTTTTGAAATCAGACACTGTGGCTGGATTAACAAAAAGTTTATCTTTAAAATGTAAAATACTTGTATGTTTGAGGATTTTAAATTATGGGATTTCTGTTGTTTTGTATTTGGCACCCTGCAATTTCACTTTGCTGTTTGCGAGGTGTTACGCTACCATCCCACATATCCCAGAGAGGTTATTACAAGGTCACATGAAGAACTGTAGAATTGAGCCTTGGGACTGATATTTTATTAGAAACTGGCATCTGGTTTTTGGGTTGAAGATAAACTGCCTGTGGACTAATAGATAAGCCGTCAGTGAAAATGAGTGGTACTCACTGAACTCAGTATGAATAATTGAATAAGATCCATTTTTGACCATTTCACAAAACACCAGTCTCAACATCAACAGTGAAGTGGCAGTGTTGCAAAGAAAACGCCATATCTCAGGAAATATTAAGATGGGCAGAACACAGACACTGGACAGAGGAACTCTGCCTAGAAGGCCAGCATCCCGGAGTCGCCTCTTCACTGTTGACGTTGAGACTGGTGTTTGCTGGTACTATTTAATTAAGCTGCCAGTTGAGGACTTGTGAGGCGTCTGTTTCACAAACTAGACACTCTAATGTACTTGTCCTCTTGCTCAGTTGTGCACCGGGCCTACCACTCCTCTTTCTATTCTGGTTAGGGCCAGTTTGTGCCGTTCTGTGAAGGGAGTAGTACACAGCATTGTACGAGATCTTCAGTTTCTTGTCAATTCGCATGAAATAGCCTTCATTTCTCAGAACAGCAATAGGCTGACGAGTTTCAGAAGAAAGGTCTTTGTTTCTGGCCATTATAAGCCTGTAATCGAACCAACAAATGCTGATGCTCCAGATACTCAACTAAAAGAAGGTCAGTTTTATTGCTTCTTTAATCAGGAAAACAGTTTTCAGCTGTGCTAACACAATTGCAAAAAGGTTTTCTAATGATCAATGAGCCTTTTAAAATGAAAAACTTGGATTAACTAACACAACGTGCCATTGGAACATAGGAGTGATGGTTGCTGATAATGGGCCTCTGTACGCCTATGTAGATATTCCATTAAAAATCTGCCGTTTCCAGCTACAGTAGTCATTTACAACATTGACAATTTCTACACTGTATTTCTGATCAATTTGACATTATTTTAATGGACAAAACATTTGCTTTTCTTTCAAAATCAAGGACATTTCTGTGTGACCTCAAACTTTTGAATGGTAGTGTACATGCAGGAACCAATATTAATAATTAATCATGTAAATCATACACATGTGACTTGTTTGTGTAGCAGTATATAAGAGCTGAAAGTGAACGCCCTTTTCAGAGTTTTCATCAAGCTTGGATTGAGTTTGTGAACCTCTCTGGCCATGATAATAAAGATTGATTCATTTTAATTGAGTTAGTAGTGAATTTCCGTGACATTAAATCCATAGATTAGGGCCTAATGAATTTATTTCAAATTACTGATTCACATACATGAACTGTAGCTCAGTAAAACCTTTGAAATTGTTCCATGTTGCGTTTATATTTTTGTTCAGTATAGATAGCTAGCTAGCTACACACACTGGACCGGTGACCACATCTCTCAAGCAATGCATGTTTGGATACCGGGCACACGCAATCTCCATACAAGGCAGACTGGGCAAAAAGCACAACTGGGAGCCTGCAAACTCCGTACAGGGCAGATCAACAGGAGCAACCAGTGAACATGGTGGGGGCTGGCGAGCTTGATGAGAACTTGTGGGCAGTGTGTTCCGAACAACATTTACAAAAATGTATTTAAAAAAATATTTTTTAAAGTATACCACCACCCAAAAGGGCACTTTGGAGAATGGACGGGAAAAGTCGCATATGTTCTACACATGTAGAGCCCTATCTGTGCACATGCCTGGTTGTTCTGTAACACTGTAAATGTTGTATCTCATAGACCAAATTTTATTAGCAAACATACTACATTGAAATATATAAATCATGTTAAAAAATATCCTCATGTCAATATAAATACAAAATTATGTTTAAAACCATATATACATATTGTAATTAATACTTCTGTCATGACTGTCCTGTGAGAATCGAAATAGGCCAGATAAGGTTTGCAATGAATAACTTCAACTAGACCTCCTCTCACCCACAGAGGGGGTAGGAGGGAATGGTAGGGGTTAGCAACTCTGTTGTAAATCAAGGAGAGAAGATTCAGGTCTCCCTCTCCATTGTTCAACAGAGGAATGTGCCTTTGTTTCACAGACTTTTCCCACCGAAACTCTTAACACATTCTAAAGTGAATACTGGAACAATATTTCTAACATAGAACTTGGAGAATGGTCAGAGGCGATCGAAAGAACACTAATGTCGTTTTGGTTGTTATTTTGGGAAGTCATAAAAATGTTGTGTGTGAAGTGTTTATCCTATGAGTTGTGCATGAAATATGAAACATTATGAAAGTGTTTTTGTGAAGCTAGGGGGCAGAATTTTCACTTTTGGATAAATAGCATGCCAAATTTCAACATCCTGCTACTCATGCCAAGAATATAAGATATGCATAGTATTTTTAGATTTGGATAGAAAACACTCTTAAGTTTCTATAACAGAACTTATGTAGCAGGCAAAACCCAGAGGACTAACTGTTCAGAATTTTTTTCTTCCCCCTCTCTGTTCCCTGTATTTTCTTTGCCATGGGATATTTCATAGGAACCCATTTTCAGGTCCTACCGCTTCCACTTGATGTCGCCAGTCTTTGGAATTTGATTGAGGTTATTCCTTTGTGCATTGAAGAAGTAGGCCAACTCGGAACTGGGGACACTTTTGTGAGTGGCGCAAGATGTGAAAAGCAGCGCAGGTTTGTTTTCTTTCCTGTATTGTATACAGATTGCCCTGTCTACAATTTGATCGATTATTAACGTTTAAAAATACCTAACGTTGTATTACAAAAGTAGTTTGAAATATTTTGGCAAAGTTTACAGGCAACTTTTGAAATATTTTGTAGTGACGTTGCGTTTTTGATGTTGCTGTTTTTTTCTGGATCAAACGCGCTTTATAAATGGACATTTTGGATATATATGGATGGAATTAATCAAACAAAAGGACCAATTGTGATGTTTATGGGACATATTGGAGTGCCAACAAAAGAAGCTTGTCAAAGGTAATGCATGTTTTACATTTTATTTCAGTGTTTTGTGTAGCGCCTGCAGGGTTGCAATATGCTAGCTCCTTTGTTTACTGCTGGTGCAGATGGTGCAGCCTATCAGATAACAGCTTCTTATGCTTTCGCCGAAAAGCATTTTAAAAATATGACATGTTGGCTGGATTCACAACGAGGGTAGCTTTAATTGAGTATCTTACACGTGTGATTTAATGAAAGTTAGAATTCTATAGCATTTTATTTGAATCTGGCGCTCTGCATTTCCCCTGGAAATTGGCCAGTTGAGACATTTGCCTCCCGTCTATCCCTAAGAGGTTTTAAGAGAGGGTTATGAATGTAGGAGCCATAAGAGATAATAGTTTTACATAATTTTGTGACAAGTCACGATACTTCCAATGTTAGCCTTGAGTCATGTATGTCCAACAAAGAGTAAGATGGAACACATTTCTATATGGTCTATACAAAGCCCATGAGAAGATGCTCCGAAGGCTGTGTAGTGTAAGCATAGAAGTATGTCCTAGACTAGAGTGGCTCTCAAGTAGCCAGTAGTTTTCACTCACTGTTTTCTTCCTTCTTGCCAGGCCATTCAGTTCTCTTCTCACACTGAGCTGATCTCATCCTGCATCTGATATATGAGGATCTGGGAGAGAACAATGCCTGCAATCTGATAGAGACCAGAACACACTAGCTATGTACCGAATGGAACCATAATCACTACACACAGTGAACGACCTTTGTCCAGAGCCCCACGGGCCCAGTGCAGGACCAGCTCTAGCCTTTTGCGGGCTAGAGCTGGTCGAGATTTGGTTTTCTGCAGTTCTATCACATTTTGCCATGGGGTAGAGAGACATTTTTTCAGACATTTTGCATGACCTATGCAATGTTAATGCTATCTGAGTGAGAGTGACCAACAAAATCAATGGGGGCCCCTGGAGGTCAAGGCCCCTGGGCAAATGCCCAGTAGGTATTCTGCCATGACTACTACTAGTTTAGATAGCTGACTAGACTACTTTACTAATCTGAAAATTATCAACTGACATGGCTAATTGAGTGACTGTCTGTGACTGATATAAAAGTGAAAAATTGCTTTTGCACAACGAAATCAAATGTATTTATAAAGCCCTTCTTACATCAGCTGATATCTCAAAGTGCTGTACAGAAACCCAGCCTAAAACTCTAAACAGCAAGCAATGCAGGTGTAGAAGCACGGTGGCTAGGAAAAACTCCTAGAAAGGCCAGAACCTAGGAAGAAACCTAGAGAGGAACCAGGCTATCAGGAGTGGCCAGTCCTCTTCTGGCTGTGCCGGGTGGAGATTATAACAGAACATGGCCAAGATGTTCAAATGTTCATAGATGACCAGCAGGGTCAAATAATAATAATCACAGTGGTTGTCGAGCGTGCAATAGGTCAGCACCTCAGGAGTAAATGTCAGTTGGCTTTTCATAGCCAACCAAATGTTTAACTTGCACCTTGTGTATTCTACTATGCTAATGCTCAACAGTAAGTTGAGACCCTGACTGAGTTAATAAAAACATTTATTGGGTCGGGGGGCCCCATAGCAGCCTGGAGCCGGCCCTGGCCCTGTATATGGAATAGGGTGCCATTTTTGACGCAACCTGAGTGTTAACTCAGTCCAACACACACTGTTACATATGGAAGAAATCTCTTAAAGCTGAATACACCTCACTGAGAACAGTTTCTGAAGGTCAAAGCTTGAATAGCTTTACGATGCTCAGTGGATAAAATTATACTGCTTTGCACATTTGATCAAACATCTCAATGGAAACATAGTCTAGACAAATATATATTACTTAAATTAACACATTGTGTTTTCTCTAACATGCGTCGATAGGAGCCTTTTTTTTGCAAGTGTTCAGAACATGGGGTGATGTGTACTATGCTGAATAAACGGGAGAGAGAAGAAAAGAAAAGAGGGAGTGACTCCTTCTCATGACAACGACTCCACATCAAAGCTGTTGGAATTGAAATGTAATTGTTTTGACATGACTCATGGGTAATTTACACACTTCCATCTCGTAGGAATTGTCCAGGACCAAATCAGAGAAGAGAAAGATGGAGAGAGTAGTGTGAGAGTGCAGATGCATGAAACGGAGGGAGAATAGAGCGCAGCCCATTTCATTAGTAACAGTTCAGTTGAGCTTTAACCAAGTGTTGGCTTGAATCTAAAATCTGCCTGTGCATGATTTTGTGGTGTGCAGATCCACTCTGAGAATTCTGTGTTCCCCACTCCCCCTCTGTATGTGCATTCTTAGAACAAAGGGGTTCCAGGTAAAAAACACTTTTGGGTTATATGTAGAACCCTCTGTGGAATAGGTTTTGAATGGAACCCAAAAGGATTCTTCCTGGAACCAAAAATGTTTTTTAGGTTACAGATAGCATCTTGTGTATGGTTAACTGAGACAAGGAGAGAACCAGAGCTAGGGCCCTCATCAACATCATATTGGACTCGATCCACAGACTCGCCCTGCTTGCCCACACAACGCCATACACACTGTCTGCCATCTGCCTGGTACAGTTGAAACCGAGATACATCCATGAAGATCACGCTTCTCCAGAGTGCCGGTGGCTATCGAAGGTGAGCATTTCCCCACTGAAGTCAGTTACGATGCCGAACTGCAGTCAGATCAAGACCCTGGTAAGGACGACAAGTACACAGATGAGCTTCCCTGAAATGGTTTCTGACAGTTTGTGCAGAAATGATTTGGTTGTGCAAACCCACAGTTTCATCAACTGTCTGGGTGGCTGGTCACACGATCCCGCAGGTGAATAAGGTGAAGAAGGTCCTGGGCTAACGTTGTTACACGTAGTCTGCGGTTGTGAGGCCTGTTGGACGTACTGCCAAATTCTTTAAAACAATGTTGGAGGTGGCTTGTGGTAGAGAAATTAACATTAAAATATCTGGCAACAGCTCTGGACATTCCTGCATTAAGCATGCCATTTGCAAGCTCCCTCAACTTGAGACATCTGTGGCATTGTGTTGGTGACAAATCTGCATATTTTAGAGGGGCTTTTTATTGTCCCCTGCAAAAGGTGCACCTGTGTAATGAGCATGCTGTTTAATCAGCTTCTTTATATGCAACATCTGTCAGGTGGATGGATTATATTGGCAAAGGAGAAATGCTCACTAACAGCGATGAATTTTGTGTGAAATGGTCTACCTCTCTCTGAATGTAGTCCGTGAGGTTCTGCAGATCCAGGTCATCCCTATAGTACACAATAGATTTTTTCACAAACTTCTCCAGAGCGTCTCCGTTGTGGGGTTACAGAGTAGATGGGGGTTTCAGATGAGTAAGATCTTTAAGGACATTTGTAAAGCACTATGTTCATGTAAATCGGATTGTTTGAATATGGGAATGGTCCCTAGGGGACCCGTGTTGAGAAGTCTTCACGTAGGGGCCCATGGGCTGGAAGCATCGGGTCCTAATGTGCTATGACTGGTTTTATACCATATGCTTTTAGAGTGGTAATGAGCTTGCGGTTACCCTGGAGAATCTCCCCCTACCACCCCTCTCCCTCCCTTGCTGTCTCGCGCCTGCCTCATGCTAGCATGCCAGTGCACATCCAGAATGTCAGTAGCAGAAAACTTCTTTTAAGGGATCTTGTTGAAATGGAACATTTGGTTCCACTTTGAAGTGGCAGAACATGTTGAATAATTTAGTGGATGTGGAGAGCATGATGTGAGCATTGTTTAACTGCCCTGTTTAGAAGTGGAGGATAGCACAGGTAGAGGGTAGGAACAAGACAGGCACCAGACAGTAGGTACAGTACCAGACCCCAGGCAGTGGAGAAACAGTACCTGGTCTGAGTAGAATAAGCCTAGGACAGCTATGGCCAGCTGAGTGAATAAGACCAAAGTCAGACTGAAGGAGTACTGGAGAAGAGAGCAGACACATGCTGAGTGTGGATACGGACAGGTAAGGAATGGACAATAAAGAGTATCCCAGAGAAAGTATTTGGTCTGAAGGTACAGAGATAAGTTGCTCAATAACATTGTTCCTAGTCCTGACCTTTGCCAATAGAAGGCCAAAAAGTATTTGTGCTCAACATAATTTTAGAGCAAATCTTCCTACTGTATAGTATGAAGGTGGGTTGAAATGAGGAAAGGAGATTAGAAAATGATTGGTCTTACTGCCTTCAGAAGGTGAATGTTCTCTCACAGGGCTCCGCTGCAGCCGCAGAGGTGATGAAGAACATGACCACGACCACTACAATCAGAATGACTGCAGGGTCGTTCAGGAACGTGTCTCTGACCGTGTCTTCAAGAGATGATCACAGAAAACCATGTGGTGTGACCCACTAGCACAACCTACTAGGAGCTGGGGCATATTTCTGGGCACCACCACTGGTGATTCATTTCACAGTTTCACAATGATATTGGAAAACAAGAAAGCAAACCATGGAATTCTATGTTTATTGTAGAAAGTCAGGTATTGATTCATATTTTCAAATATGGTTTGGTATATGCTGAAAAAAATTGGTCATAAGGGTTGCTTTTTAACCTTTGCATATACCCCTATAGCAACAATCAGCAAGTAGAAGACCTGAAAAAGAAGAAGACATAGATATATGCATATGATCTCTTTACAATAGTAATAAAGAGGGGGGGGGGGCTTTCCACCACACTTCCATCTTATGTAGCGCAAGTGAACAGCAAACATGGTTTCAAAAACAAATAAAGTAACACCTCACGGCACAACGCCTCTCCCCCTTGTGACCTACTTGCTGTGTGTATGTACTGACATGTATGTGATAGATGTACACACACACACTACATGTGAATGTTTTTAATTGTATGTAAATTGTAAAGTATTTTGTCTGTAATGTCGTTTCTGTGTCGGACCCCAGTAAGGCTAATGGGGATCAGAATAAATCAAATTAAAATCCCTTATCTTCGGTGATCAAAAATAACTTTTTACAGACAGTAATTACATAGCAAAAATATATTTATTTGATAGACATTACATCTGGATAGATAGTAGTAAAAACATATCCGGTATACATTATACATAGTGTTTTATATATAGTGTCTTCAGTCATAACTATGTATTATACACTAGATCATAAGCCTTTAATCCCCTCAGCTACTCTTAGCCCATCCCATTACCTTTTTATGATTTCCATTTGCTGTATATTTTTACATTTTGCTCTGATGTTTCGTATACATTCTGAACCTTTTTAATCGCATAGTATCAACAGGTTGTAAATTAAGATTCATATTTTTACTAAGGGCTCTATTCAATCTTTATCGCTGAAACAAATAGGGGCAGCAGGGTAGCCTAGTGGTTAGAGCATTGGACTAGTTACCGGAAGGTTGCAAGTTCAAACCCCCAAGCCGACAAGGTACAAATATGTCGTTCTACCCCTGAACAGGCAGTTAACCCACTGTTCCTAGGCCGTTGAAAATAAGAATTTGTCCTTAACTGACTTGCCTAGTTAAATAAAGGTAACATTTTTAAAAATACCACACTGGAAATGTTAAGGTAATTTCCTATTGAGCTGACATCTGCAGCGTTTACCATGAATGCAGTCTCCACTAAGGTGGGAACATTGCCTTTAAATTTCAGTCACACTGTAAAGCTGAATTTATGCAATATATTTGAATAGAGCCCAAAGAGCATTATTATATTGTTGATTGATTGACTATGGCTTTCCAAAACTCCCAACAGTGCTTTTTGTAGGATTAGTTTGAATGTGATTGTTCAGCCATTCCCGAACCTGCGATCAGAAACAAGATAGAGTACATGGGGCAAAACCAGAATAAGTGATCTAATGATTCAGTCTCTTTGGTGGCAAAATATAGTCAGAGTTGAGATGGTTGTATGCCCCATATACATAACATTCTGTTGGTTGCAATAATTTTGTATAATAATTTAAATGGAAAAAACGAAGTTTTGAATCAATCGTTGTTTTGTGTATCAGTTCATAAACCATGTGCCATGGAATCGACACATCGAAAATCTCTTCCCCAACTATTTTGGCGCTTCGGTCACCATTTTGTTCAACAAATGAAAATAATATATATTTTTTCAGATGATTTTCTTTTGCCAATTTTGATATTTAATAAAGGGCAGATAAACAAATTCCCTACCATCTCCCCTTTCCACCTGCCTCCTACATTTTTGCGGTAATGCTGCAATCAGTTGGTTGTAATTTAGGATAGAGCTAACATTTCCATATATTTTGTTAACTGCCCATGTGACATAACTCCACCATTCCCATTCATAATATCACCAACAACAACAAATAATCCATAGAGAATGTTCTTTTCTTTTATCAATTAGTACATTTCCATTTAACCAGAATATATGTTGTAATATTTGTTCTGTCTTTTCTGGGAGATGAAACTGGAATTGCAAACAGTTTAGTATGGCTTGTTTTTAGAAAGAGTGATGTTTTGAACATGGTTCCATTTCCAAGTAACCCAAAGTGAGAGGTTGTAATCTTGATAAAGTAAAAAAGGCAATTTTTTTTAGCAAAGTGGGAACAATTTAATCTACTGGAGAACCCGTGTGGGTTTAAGTATAACTTTTGTATGACAAAAGCTTTTAGTGAGAGGTTTATATAGTTTTAGCCCCCGAACTCCGAAAAGAGCTTCTGGACATCAGAACAACGATCACTAACCTCGATTTGGATGAAGATTTCTACTTCAACGAGTCGACGGGGCAGGACATATAATTCACCCCAGTCCCTAATCCCTGAGACTCGGAAAAGGAAGAAATGGCGTAAGAGAGGCCAATGTGCGGGCACCCTTACGAAACTACGTCAGCGAGTAAGTAACCGCCTCCGCTCTATTGGCAAACGTACAATAAATGGAGAAAAAACTGGATGAGCGTCTTTCAAGACTATCCTATCAACAGCGGACCTGAAGAACTGTGTACCATCCAATTTCTCTGAGTCGTGACCAAATTTGGAAAACCATGCTCTAGATCATGTTTACTCTACACACAGAAACATATACAAAGCTCTCCCTCACCCTCCATCTGACCATAAATCTATCTTCCTGATTCCAGTTTACAAGCAAAAACTCAAATCAGGAAGTACCAGCGGACGCTAAGCTACAGGACTGTTTCACAAGCACAGACTAGAATATGTTCCAGGATTCATCTAATTACATTGAGGAGTTTACCATATCAGTCACCGGCTTCATTGACCTCTTGAATTTAGGGGGCGCTATTTAAATTTTTGGATGAAAAACGTTCCCGTTTTAAACAAGATATTTTGTCACGAAAAGATGCTCGACTATGCATATAATTAACAGCTTTGGAAAGAAAACACTCTGAAGTTTCCAAAACTGCAAAGATATTGTCTGTGGGTGCCACAGAACTGATGTAACAGGCGAAACCCAGATAAAAATCCAACCAGGAAGTGCTGCATTTTTTGAAACCGCCTCATGCCAATGATTCCTTATATGCCTGTGAATGAGCTACGAATGAGCTTACGTTTTCCACATATTCCCCAAGGTGTCTACAGCATTGTGACGTCTTTTTAGGCATTTCCATTGAAGAATGGCTGTAAGGGACCATATCTAGCATGTGGTCACATGGTGTCTCCCGCAGAAAATCTCGCGTAAAATACTGAGGTAGCCATTTTTCCAATCGCTTCTTATGAGAAACCAATTGCCTCGACGGATATATTATCGAATATATATGTTAAAAACACCTTGAGGATGGATCCTAAACAACGTTTGCCGTGTTTCTGTCGATATTATGGAGCAAATTTTGAAAAAAGTTTGGCGTTATAGTTGCAGCATTTTCCGTTCGATTTCTCAGCCAAGCATGATATATGCCTGTGAATGAGCTACGAATGAGCTTACGTTTTCCACATATTCCCCAAGGTGTCTACAGCATTGTGACGTCTTTTTAGGCATTTCCATTGAAGAATGGCTGTAAGGGACCATATCTAGCATGTGGTCACATGGTGTCTCCCGCAGAAAATCTCGCGTAAAATACTGAGGTAGCCATTTTTCCAATCGCTTCTTATGAGAAACCAATTGCCTCGACGGATATATTATCGAATATATATGTTAAAAACACCTTGAGGATGGATCCTAAACAACGTTTGCCATGTTTCTGTCGATATTATGGAGCAAATTTTGAAAAAAGTTTGGCGTTATAGTTGCAGCATTTTCCGGTCGATTTCTCAGCCAAGCATGATGAAGAAACGGGAGCTATTTCGCCTACAAAAATAATCTTTTTGGAAAAAAGGAACATTTGCTATCTAACTGGGAGTCTCCTGACTAAAAGCATCTGAAGTTCTTCTTCATTTGGTTGCTTTTCTTAATTTCGTGAAAATGTTGCCTGCTGCCAGCAGAGCCTAGCATAGCATTATGCCATGATAAACTTACACAAATGCTTGTCTAGCGTTGGCTGTAAACGCATATTTTGAAAATCTGAAATGACAGCGTTGTTAACAAAAGGCTAAGCTTGTGTTTGAATATATTTATTTCATTTCATTTGCGATTTTCATGAATAGGAAAAGTTTCTAGGGGTATTTATGTCTGCTGCGTTATGCTAATGCATTTGAGGCTATGATTACGCTCCCGGATACGGGTTTGCTCGCAAGAGGTTAATAAGTGCATCGACAATGACGTCCCCACAGTGACCTTACACACATATCCTAACTAGAAGCCATGGATTACAGGCAACATCTGCATTGAGTAAAAGGCTAGAGTTGCTGGTTTCAAGCGGAACACTAATCTGCTATGACCTCCGATGAGCTATCAAACAGGCAATGCATCAATACAGGACTAAGATTGAATCCTACTACGCCAGCTTTGACGCTCGTCGGATATGGTAGGGCTTGCAAACTTTCACGGATTACAAAAGGGTAATCCAGCCACGAACTGCATGCTAGCTTCAAGGCAAGCAACACTGAACCATGCATGAGAGCACCAGCTGTTCCGGACGACTGTGATAACGCTCTCTGGAGCAGATGTGAGTAAGACCTTTAAAGAGCTTAACATTTACAAGGCTGCAGTGCCAGACAAATTACAAGGACACGTACTCAGAGCATGCACTGACCACCTGGCATGTCTTCACTGACATTTTCAACCTATCCCTGACCCAATCTGTAATACCTACATGTTTCAAGCAGACCACCATACCCCCAAAAATATACAATTGTATTGAGACAATAGGCAGACTTTGCAATTGGAGGATGCATTGTACACATACATTGTACACAGCCTATTCTATAATAATATTCTCTATCTGTCGGTACAAACTTTGATAAATGATGACATCATTTACATTTGTATTGCTCTCATGTAGGTTATATTGTCCTGCAAAATCATCCTGTTGTCCAGCACTTGGGTATTTTAAATGTGGTCACCCTAATCAACATCAACATCATCTTCCCAGATACCCTGGACACACTCCAAATCGCATACCACAGATCCACAGATGACACAATCTCTATTGCACTCCACACTGCGCTCTCCCACCTGGAAAAGACAAACACCTATTTGAGAATGCTGTTCATTGACTTCAACTCAGCGTTCAACACCATAGTGCCCTCCAAGCTCATCACTAAGGGATTGAACTTTATTTATAATAAGGGTTATGTGGAGAAAATCTGACTTTTCTAAAATGTAAATGGATGGCCCTACCTTCAGCAAAATGTATTTTACCTAAACCCTCCCTGAAAGCTTGAAAAAAAACATGCTCCTACCTATCCTTCCGATTTGGTTCTGCCGTACGTACCTACACATACGCTACGGCCACAAGACGCAGGCCTCATTACTGTCCCTAGAATTTCTAAGCAAACAGCTGGAGGCAGGGCTTTCTCCTATAGAGCTCAATTGTTATGGAATGGTCTGCCTATCCATGTGAGAGACGCAGACTCGGTCTTGACCTTTAAGTCTTTATTGAAGACTCATCTCTTCAGTAGGTCCTATGATTGAGTGTAGTCTGGTCCAGGAGTGTGAAGGTGAACGGAAAGGCACAGGAGCAACGAACCGCCCCTGCTGTCTCTTCCTGGCTAGGTCCCTCTCTCCACTGGGATTCTCTGCCTCAAACTCTATTACAGGGGCTGAGTCACTGGCTTACTGGTGCTCTTCCATGCCATCCCTAGGAGGGGTGCGTCACTTGAGTGGGTTGTGTCATTGATGTGATCTTCCTGTCTGGGTTGGCGCCCCCCCTTTGGTTTCTGCCGTGGGAGAGATCTTTGTGGGCTATACTCGGCCTTGTCTCAGGATGGTAAGTTGGTGGTTGAAGATATGCCTCTAGTGGTGTGAGGGCTGTGCTTTTGCAAAATGGGTGGGGTTATATCCTGCTTGTTTGGCTTTGTTCGGGGGTATCGTCGGACGGGGCCTCAGTGTCTTCCGACCCCTCCTGTCTCAGCCTCCAGTATTTATGCTGCAATAGTTTATGTGTTGGGGGTGCTATGGTCAGTCTGTTATATCTGGAGTATTTCTCCTGTCTTATCCAGTGTCCTGTGTGAATTTAAGTATGCTCTCTCTAATTCTCTCTCTAATTCTTTTTCTTTCTTTCTTTCTTTCTTTCTTTCTTTCTTTCTTTCTTTCTTTCTTTCTTTCTTTCTTTCTTTCTGAGAACCTGAGCCCAAGGACCATGACCCATGACTACGTGTCCTGATGACTCCTTGCTGTCCCCAGTCCACCTGGTCGTGCTGCTGCTCCAGTTTCAACTGTTCTGCCTGCGGCTATGGAACCCTGACCTGTTCACCGGACATGCTACCTGTCCCAGACCTGCTGTTTTCAACTCTCTAGAGACAGCAGGAGTGGTAGAGATTCTCTGAATGATCGGCTATGAAAAGCCAACTGACATTTACTCCTGAGTTGCTGACCTGTTGCACCTTCGACAACCACTGTGATTATTATTATTCGACCCTGCTGGTCATCTATGAATGTTTGAACATCTTGGCCATGTTCTGTTATAATCTCCACCCGACACAGCCAGAAGAGGACTGGCCACCCCTCATAGCCTGGTTCCTCTCTAGGTTTCTTCCTAGGTTCTGGCCTTTCGGGAGTTTTTCCATCTACACCTGCATTGCTTGCTGTTTGGGGTTTTAGGCTGGGTTTCTGGACAGCACTTTCTGACATCAGCTGATGTAAGAAGGGCTTTATAAATACATTTGATTGATTTGATTGGTTAGAGCGATGGGCCAGTAACCGAAATGTTGCTAGTTCGATTCTCCGCACTTACAAGGTAAAAATCTGTTGTTCTGCCCCTGAACAAGGCAGTTAATCTACTATTCCTATGCTGTCATTGTAAATAAGAATTTGTTCTTAACTGACTTGCTAGTTAAATAAAAATGTATGCAACATAATTGTTGCACTGACAACTGGAGATTACAAAACCTGCTCATGCACACACAAAAATGTTTTGAGGCAAGCTTAAGTCCGTACCCGATGTCTATGCCCCTTTGTCGGTCATTGGTCAACAATAGGGATTCTTCAATTAATTGCCTGTTGTTATTCAATGATAGACGACTCGATTTCATGCACATTTTTGCACTTGCGAAATACTGCAACAAACATCTTAGTTAGATTTAAAATTGTGCAACTATCTCTTCGGCAAAAACGTCAAAATTAGTGATGAATATCTTGAGTTATCTTAGCTTAATTTTGAATATTTTGAAACATTGAATACTGGCTACGACGACGCAGGACAAACAGTACTATTTATACTTTTTTTTGTTTTTCAAGAGAAGGTCTTTTAAGAGAGTATTGAAGCATACTCGTTCGGTTCGCCTAGCCAAGTTCAACTAGCTGCCAGCCGAACCGCAGCATGCAGTAGCCTTTAGTCCCCTCCTGTACTCCTTGTTATCTCACGACTGTATGGCCACGTACGACTCCATCACCATCATTTAGTTTGCTGACAACGGTCGTAGGTTTGATCACTGACGACAATGAGGCAGCTTGTAGGGAGGAGGTCAGAGACCTGGCAGTGTGATGCCAGGACAACAACCTCTCCCTCAACGTCAGCAAGACAAGACAGCTGATTGTGGACTACAGGAAACAGAGGGCCCAGCACACCCCCATTCACATTGACGGGGCTGTAGTGGAGCAGGTCGAGAGGTCCTCGGTGTCCACATAACTAAGGATCTATCATGGTTCACACACACCAACACAGTCATGAAGCGGACATGATGTGGCTCAGTTGGTAGCGCATGATGTTTGCAATGCTAGGGTTGTGGGTTCAATTCCCACGGGGGACCAATATGAAGATGTTTCTACTCCCTACTGTAAGTTGCTCTGAATAAGAGTATTGACTAAAATGGAAAAGGAATGAATAGACCATTTCAGTGTCCTCAAAGAAATAAGTTGCATTTGCAAAGTATTTCAAGAAAGTGGAAAACATATACAGTATACATTTTCACTGCGTGCATAGTTTATTTTTGCATTGCATGCACCCCCTCGGCGCAGCATCCCCACCCCTCGGTGCAGCATCCCCACCCCTCGGCGCAGCATCCCCACCCCCAAACTACTTCCTGTGACTTTGAGTGAGTCATGGTTGAATACATCAATTGTAACACATTTGGTGAATATTTGACCATTTTCTATCCAGTCTGCTTGTTTTGTAATATATTAAACTTGATCACTTGAATAAAATACATGGTATAGTGTGTTTTCAAAGATAAACTGTGTAGCGTATGCACACCAAGGACGCATGAGGGAGTTAAAATGATTTGTTGTGTTGTCTTTCCTTTATAGAATCATAGTCTGAAAAGAGTTGCTGTCATGACCTTCTTGGTTGGAGAGCGAGACCTAGCAACAGTGTTCTTTTCCCTATACCACATCCAGACAATACATCTGTAACACAGCAACACAGCTTGATTGGAGCTCCTGGGTCTTCTAATCAATACTGTAATTGCTGCTCATAGGTTGGTTGGCTGACTGAAACATGACAATTGTATTGGGAGACTCTGTGGTGAAAGTATTCCAGATATGTTTTCAGGCTTTGAAAGGGGAGAGCCAGGCCAGGGGGACAAGACAGGAACAAAGGGCTGAAGGATTAGGCTGCAATACTGCAGTCTGAGCCTGTCTCAGGTACACACACACACCACTAGCCCAGTGATGTTCGGCTGCAACTGGTCCCCTGGCCTGGACGGTTCAATAACACACATTCAATCAATAAATCAATCAATCAATCAAATGTATTTATAAAGCCCGTTTTTACATCAGCAGATGCCACAAAGTGCTATACAGAAACCCAGGTTCAATATATTCCAAGTGGGAGTTGCTCCTGCACAGTGGAGTAAAAGTTAAGACCTTAATAGAAAATGACTCAAGTAAAAGTGAAAGACACCCAGTAAAATACTACTTGAGTAAAAGCCTAAAAGTATTTGGCTTAAATTGTACTTAAGTATCAAAAGTAAATGTAATTGTTAAAATACGCTTAAGTACAAAAATAAAAAGTAGAAATAGTTTTAAATTCCTTATTAAAACCTTTCTGGGATAGTGTCTAGTTTCCTGAATTTCTTCCTGACAGACGTGCCCAAAGTAAACTGCCTGTTAGTCAGGCCCAGAAGCCAGGATATGCATATAATTGGTAGAATTGAAGTTTCTAAAACTGTTAAAATAATGTCTGAGGCTACAACAGAATTGATATGGCAGGCGAGAATCCAAAGAAAACCAAGGCTCTTATTATGGAAACCTATTGTTTCTATGTAAATCTGTCTCCCAGATTGCAATTCCTATGGAAAAATATCAGTCTTTCGGCACGTGAGGGAGAGGGCGCAATCTTACTAATTTTCATACTACTTTCCGTATGAAATATTATGGTTTATTTACATTTTAGAGTGCCTGAGGATGAAATAGAAACATCGTTAGACTTGTTTGGACAAAGTTTTGGGGTAGCTTTTTGGACTCCTTTGTCTGCATGTTGGACACAGATCATCCTGTCTTCAATTTTATTGATTATTTATTTTAAAAAATACCTAAAGCTGTATTACAAAAGTAGTTTGAAATGTTTTGGCAAAGATTACAGGTAACTTTTGAGATATTTTGTAATCACTTTGCGCAAGTTGAAATCTGTGTTTTTCTGGATCAAACGCGCCAACTAAATGGACATTTCGGATATACAGTGCCTTGCGAAAGTATTCGGGCCCCCTTGAACTTTGCGACCTTTTGCCACATTTCAGGCTTCAAACATAAAGATATAAAACAGTATTTTTTTGTGAAGAATCAACAACAAGTGGGACACAATCATGAAGTGGAACGACATTTATTGGATATTTCAAACTTTTTTAACAAATCAAAAACTGAATAATTGGGCGTGCAAAATTATTCAGCCCCTTTACTTTCAGTGCAGCAAACTCTCTCCAGACGTTCAGTGAGGATCTCTGAATGATCCAATGTTGACCTAAATGACTAATGATGATAAATACAATCCACCTGTGTGTAATCAAGTCTCCGTATAAATGCACCTGCACTGTGATAGTCTCAGAGGTCCGTTAAAAGCTCAGAGAGCATCATGAAGAACAAGGAACACACCAGGCAGGTCCGAGATACTGTTGTGAAGAAGTTTAAAGCCGGATTTGGATACAAAAATATTTCCCAAGCTTTAAACATCCCAAGGAGCACTGTGCAAGCGATAATATTGAAATGGAAGGAGTATCAGACCACTGCAAATCTACCAAGACCTGGCCGTCCCTCTAAACTTTCAGCATACAAGGAGAAGACTGATCAGAGATGCAGCCAAGAGGCCCATGATCACTCTGGATGAACTGCAGAGATCTCCAGCTGAGGTGGGAGACTCTGTCCATAGGACAACAATCAGTCGTGTATTGCACAAATCTGGTCTTTATGGAAGATTTGCAAGAAGAAAGCCATTTCTTAAAGATATCCATAAAAAGTGTTGTTTAAAGTTTGCCACAAGCCACCTGGAAGACACACCAAACATGTGGAAGAAGGTGCTCTGGTCAGATGAAACAAAAATTGAACTTTTTGGCAACAATGCAAAACGTTATGTTTGGCGTAAAAGCAACACAGCTCATCACCCTGAACACACCATCCCCACTGTCAAACATGGTGGTGGCAGCATCATGGTTTGGGCCTGCTTTTCTTCAGCAGGGACAGGGAAGATGGTTAAAATTGATGGGAAGATGGATGGAGCCAAATACAGGACCATTCTGGAAGAAAACCTGATGGAGTCTGCAAAAGACCTGAGACTGGGACGGAGATTTGTCTTCCAACAAGACAATGATCCAAAACATGAAGCAAAATCTACAATGGAATGGTTCAAAAATAAACATATCCAGGTGTTAGAATGGCCAAGTCAAAGTCCAGACCTGAATCCAATCGAGAATCTGTGGAAAGAACTGAAAACTGCTGTTCACAAATGCTCTCCATCTGAGCTCTCCTCACTGAGCTGGAGCTGTTTTGCAAGGAGGAATGGGAAAAAATTTCAGTCTCTCGATGTGCAAAACTGATAGAGACATACCCCAAGCGACTTACAGCTGTAATCGCAGCAAAAGGTGGCGCTACAAAGTATTAACTTAAGGGGGCTGAATAATTTTGCACACCCAATTTTTCAGTTTTTGATTTGTTAAAAAAGTTTGAAATATCCAATAAATGTTGTTCCACTTCATGATTGTGTCCCACTTGTTGTTGATTCTTCACAAAAAAATACAGTTTTATATCTTTATGTTTGAAGCCTGAAATGTGGCAAAAGGTTGCAAAGTTCAAGGGGGCCGAATACTTTCGCAAGGCACTGTATATTGATGGAATTAATCAAACATAAGGACCATTTGTGATGTTTATGGGACATATTGGAGTGCAAAAAAAAAGAAGCTTGTCAATGGTAAGGTATGATTTATATTTTTATTTCTGCGTTTTGTGTCGCGCCTGCAGGGTTGAAATAAGGTTTTCTCTCTTTGTTTATGGAGGTGCTACCCTCAGATAATAGCATTGTTTGCTTTCACCGAAAACCCTTTTTGAAATCTGACACGTTGGCTGGATTCACAACACGTGTAGCTTTAATTTGGTATGCTACATGTGTGATTTCATGAAAGTTAGATTTTTAGAGTAATTTATTTGAATTTGACGCTCTGCATTTTCACTGGCTTTTGTCCAGTCCCACATATCCCATAAACTTTGGTGTTCAAGACTTACTAGAAACACAAGCTCTACATTGAACAAATACAAGACAGGCCCAACTAACCTACAGATGTAGGATCTTAATTTGATCACCCTGTTGAGGGGGACTTTACTGCAATGCAGAACATTTAAAATGTTTAAAACATTTGAGGTTCAAAAACACTTCTGAAGTTTGTAATTTCCACATTGAAAATTCAGACTTCATTTAGCCTTTCGAGAAATGCATCAACCCCTACAGAAATGTCAATTAATGATAATTCACATAAAAATGTATATTTCCTGTTGCTGCAGGATTAGTTTCCTGCTGTAGCAAACTGGTTCAAATTAAGATCCTATATCTGTATAGGCTTAGCATCTACAGTACAACAAACTTGTGATTTTGGGAATGTACTGTAAAACATTTCATGAAACTATTGTACTGCACATTTTGGATAATCAAAATTTCTCAGAACAATGATCAATTTTGTTTAGATTTTAACACAACCCCTGAGACTTCTGGCAAGTTTTGAGTATTAATTAAGGTTGCAAAATTCATGAACAACCATTGAAATGAGAAAGTATTTTTCACCCACAAAAAGTTTAATTTAGATATTGTTAATGTGAATGTCTAAATATTACAGTTGTGAATTATCCAAAGGGAGCTGTTTTCATCTGAATGACATCTCCCCATGTGTAATTCACAAGTTTTTGTACATGAAGTTGCATTAGGAGAAATCCCATGCAGCCTTGATGGAACATGGGAATGTGAGATGGAATCTACACCTCTATTATGATGATAGGAACCCTCTTTATTTTGTTGAATGCTTTTTAATTTTGAGCGTATAATGTCTATATAGCCTCCCAAACACTTTCTCAGTCTGAACTTCTAACGTGAGTGGGGTGGTGTGGCTTCGTGACATTGATCGCAAGAGCAGCTGCTCACAGATTTGACAGCTACAACGCAGTTCCATCTCCATCACAGCTTATACATCGCCTGTGCTTCTGTATGCTATCGCCGGATAATGCTTGATCTGATTGAATCTAGGCTTTATTAGAGTATAAAAGAAGATAGTTTTGGTCATAAATTCAGTTTAGTCTAAAACAGTTTTGTGAGATGTGGTAATTTGGCAAACATGCATGCGCCCGGCCCACCACAGGAGTCACTAGAGCCAAATCAAATCAAATCAAATTTTATTTGTCACATACACATGGTTAGCAGATGTTAATGCGAGTGTAGCGAAATGCTTGTGCTTCTAGTTCCGACAATGCAGTAATAACCAACAAGTAATTTAGCTAACAATTCCAAAACTACTACCTTATAGACACAAGTGTAAGGGGATAAAGAATATGTACATAAAGATATATGAATGAGTGATGGTACAGAGCGGCATAGGCAAGATACAGTAGATGGTATTGAGTAGAGTATATACATATGAGATGAGTATGTAAACAAAGTGGCATAGTTAAAGTGGCTAGTGATACATGTATTACATAAAGATGCAGTAGATGATATAGAGTACAGCATATACATATACATATGAGATGAATAATGTAGGGTATGTAAACATTATATTAGGTAGCATTGTTTAAAATGGCTAGTGATATATTTTACATCATTTCCCATCAATTCCCATTATTAAAGTGGCTGGAGTTGAGTCAGTGTGTTGGCAGCAGCCACTCAATGTTAGTGGTGGCTGTTTAACAGTCTGATGGCCTTGAGATAGAAGCTGTTTTTCAGTCTCTAGGTCCCAGCTTTGATGCACCTGTACTGACCTCGCCTTCTGGATGATAGCGGGGTGAACAGGCAGTGGCTCGGGTGGTTGTTGTCCTTGATGATCTTTATGGCCTTCCTGTAACATCGGGTGGTGTAGGTGTCCTGGAGGGCAGGTAGTTTGCCCCCGGTGATGCGTTGTGCAGACCTCACTACCCTCTGGAGAGCCTTACGGTTGTGGGCGGAGCAGTTGCTGTACCAGGCGGTGATAAAGCCCGACAGGATGCTCTCAATTGTGCATCTGTAGAAGTTTGTGAGTGCTTTTGGTGAGGTTGAAGAGGCGCTGCTGCGCTTTCTTCACGATGCTGTCTTTGTGGGTGGACCAAATCAGTTTGTCTGTGATGTGTACGCCGAGGAACTTAAAACTTACTACCCTCTCCACTACTGTTCCATCGATGTGGATAGGGGGGTGTTCCCTCTGCTGTTTCCTTAAGTCCACAATCATCTCCTTAGTTTTGTTGACGTTGAGTGTGAGGTTATTTTCCTGATACCACACTACGAGGGCCCTCACCTCCTCCCTGTAGGCCGTCTCGTCGAGCCATCCCCTATCCAACTGTGCACCGCCTCATTGGTCTCCCAGTCACAGCCAACTGTGACACAGCATGGGATTGAACCCAGGTCTGTAGCAACACCTTTAGCACTGTGATGGACTGCCGTAGACCTCTGCACCACTCGGGAAGCCAACATTTCTTAATTAACCAAATCTAAAACAACTAATTGATGTGATCGAGTCCTCCAGCAGTGCAGGATGGAAGGAAGTTAGAGCACTGAGATGTGCTTTTTCAACCATTTGGTCAAAGAGATAGCTGAATGTGTAAGCTGAAAAACACTGGTAAAACAAGTGGAAAACATCCATTCTATGTTCGACATTGAGGTGCTGGGATGCAAGGCCGAATTGCTGTGGATGCCAGGGAATGGAGTGAAAACGTCAGGAGGACTACACGAGAAGACTACTATAGGGGTTTTCTAGTTTTTCTTTCTACTGATGAAGACAAAATACAGTATTACCCTATGCTGGAAAATCAACAAAAAATCCCCATTCATCATTGATTCTAATCACTTTATTTCAATACATATTACTAATACAAAATAGTATGTACAAAGGCTAAACTAGGTATTTTTTGCATAGACGGAACAGTGAGGTTAAAGAAAGCCAGAATGGAATGGCACAGTAAACTCCAATAACTACAACACAGGAAGAACAGATGACTTCATGGGGTAAAGCTCAGTAAAAAAAATACTCGTACCCACATCAAGCAGTAAAAATACTAGATAAAATGGGATGTTATAGGATGCTCATCATCTGTAGAAACCAACTCATAAAATCAGAGAGAGAGACTCTGATGACAACTGTCATTTGAGTTTCTATTAAGATAGTTCATCACACTGTCTGCCGTAACGGTCCCTTAGGTTTAATTTAATTTAAAAGAGCACATTTGGGGGGTGGGGGGGAGGGGCCTAACCACTGACAACAGCTCCCTCATTGGTTCACTGCTGTTTGAAAATCTTACAATATACCAAAATGTTCTGTTTTTTAGATTCAAACATATACGGTATAGTTAACAGTGCCAACAAAAAAGCAACACATCAACAATGTCAGTCTTCAAACATGAAAGGCAAATGAGTGTACAGGGTATCATGGAATTTTGCGACACACTTTCCTTTATTTCAAAAATAGCAGGATTTAAAGAATGAAATGTAGTGCACCACCTTATATTCAGAGTGATTTTACATGTAGCAGAGAAACTCCACAGGACAAGGCTGACATGTAGCAGATAATACTGCCGTTTGCCACGACACTACATCAAACACACTATTCAAGAGCATACACTTCAGAACAGCTCAGATAGTCAGCTTTAGTGGTGGGGGATTAGAGAAGAGATTATAAAAATATGTCAAAGGTGGTAGATAGAAATGAGCTGCTTCCTTTCAAATTCCCTCATAGCCGACAAAACCCCAACAACCATTCTTCCCTTTCCGTCTCTAGTCTGTGGCAGTGTTTCCATGTGAAGAGAGTCAATACTTAATGCTCATTCCAAATCCATGCATGAAATGTATCTCACTACAAGCTGCAATAGTGTAAAAACATGAATACAGTACTAACCTCAAAAAAGATATGAACATTTCATATACACTGCTCCTGAATGAAAATGTACAAATGCAAACAAACTATCAAAGGAATAAAATATTAATAAAATAACAATTAATGGGTAGGATATTAGTTAACACCCATACAGCTGAGAAAATTATTTCCAAAAATATACAGTCAGAGAGAGCGTAGGTATTAGTTGGTAAGATCCTGCTGTCATTTAGAATTTCATTTCATATCAAATGATGCCAATAGGTATTAGGTTCATGAGTTCCTTCGTACTGTAGAGGTGCAACTGCAACAGTTGATCATTTGTGAAATTAGATTATTTACACTCAGGACTAGCATAAGCTTAATGCAGTAAAAGGAATTATGTTGCTTAGTCAGTGTCATCTGAGATTTAACACATTCCACAGGGCAAGGTTGGGCAGGCATTTATAAAAGTGGTACAGGCATGGTTAAAGACATAATAGAATAGCACTCTTAATTTAAAAGATCTTCGTATATCGTCCTACTCTGACTGCATGTTCCTCCCTCAAAACGAGACTTGGATAAATGCCTGTGGCAAAGTTAAGACAGGAAGGTGGTTTAGTTGCACCTTGAACAGGAAAGTTTCTTTTATCTTCAACTCTCCCGTCTAACTATCCTTTTATAATCCCGAGGATAAAATACTAATGATGTTATGTTCTCCGGATAACTGACAGTGAGCTTCAGACAAAACAAAAGCCAAGTAGAACATAGTAAAACAGCATATTGTATAAAAGCAAGAGACAAAAACAATTTGTGTTAAAGTAACAGGCCTTCTTATACTGCACCCCTACGAACATGAACAAACAACAATTGTTAAAACACTGAGAAACCAACTGACGATGGGAGAATGTGAGAGAAGCAAAGACATGAATGAATTCCCTCAGAAGAACAGAAACATTTCTGAATGGTTGAAAACTGACATTTCAAAAGAGGGCAGTGACAGTTACACGTTACATGAATGAGAACGGAAAAACAGTTTGGGATTTTGAGATGATTCTTGAACCACGTCTGACATATAAACAGTGAGAAGCTGGTTCGTCTTCAGGATTTTTAAATATATATCTATCTATCTTCATGCTGAAGAGGCTATTCTGCATTTCATTCAACATCAAACCATTCCACCCCAAATCAGTTCACACAATGTGGCAATGTCAGACTTGTACAATACAGTAATGATCACAGATATGATCAGTTAAGTCTATGATGTTAGATGCAGGATTACTTCTGGGAGCAAGCAGAGTGACAAATAAAACGCCCCTCACCATCACCCAATCTTACTCAAGGGAGAGGGTGCAAGGATTTACACGGGAGGTACAAAGGATACACATGTAGGTCTACACTCTACAGCAAACAAGTTCTTAAGGGACCAAAAACAACTGTCACGTTGCTACAAATGTCTATCCTGGCATGTACCTTGCAGAATTTGCTGGAGCGCTAAATTGTGACGACTGTTTGTGGATGCACCCAGGCTGAGGGGATATGAAGCCTGTGCTTTACATCAGCAGCTGTCATGTTTTCCCTGTGGAGTATGACGGGGCATCCGGTGAATTAGAGGTAAAGGTGAGCAACAACCAACTGAGCCTGTGACGCAGCTACACACAAACCAGCATCTGCTGCAATCTACCACTATGTAGGGTATGTACGTCCCAATATGTTCAAATAAAGATGTCCTTATCAGCCTTAATTAATGACCTTAGATGATCCTGCAGATGATCCTTGCTGCAGACGGTGAGTGTAAAAGCTAGGCAGCAGTGTCTCTGAGCTAGCTGTGCTTGGTTACATTACCTCTACTTCCCCTTTATTCTTCATGTAGCAGCAATGCAGTGTCAGTGTTCTTACACTTCTTATCCCAAGCAGAATCCTAGCCCCTAACCCTCCTACATTTGTAAGATCGAATTTATTCAGGCCTCCCGGTTGGCGCAGTGGTTAAGGGCGCTGTACTGCAGCGCCAGCTGTGCCACCAGAGACTATCTGGGTTCGTACCCAGGCTCTGTCGTAACCGGCCGTGACCGGGAGGTCAGTGGGGAGATGCACAATTGGCCTAGCGTCGTTAGGGAGGGTTTGGCCGGTAGGGAAATCCTTGTCTCATTGCGCACCAGCGACTCCTGTGGCGGGCCGGGCGCAGTGCGCGCTAACCAAGGTTGCCAGGTGCATGGTGTTTCCTCTGACACATTGGTGCGGCTGGCTTCCGGGTTGGATAGTGCTGTGTTAAGAAGCAGTGCGGCTTGGTTGGGTTGTGTATTGGAGAATGCATGACTTTCAACCTTTGTCTCTCCCAAGCCCATACGGGAGTTGTAGCAATGAGACAAGATAGTAGCTACTAAACAATTGGATACCATGAAAAAGGGGTAAAATTCAAAAAGATAACATTTTTTAGCTTTGCAACTTCTGGGCCCGATTATCTAACTTCTTATCAAATTTCCCAAAGTACAGTAAACATTCAGCCAGTTCAGCATGTTAATGATGAATCAGTTTATCGATTACTACAAGCAGACGGTTGGCAGTGAACGCCTCTTAAAGTTCCCTCTTCTTCTGCACGATGACATGTTAAAGGAAAACTGGGTTGCGTTCATTAGAGCAAGCATTGGAAAATGTGCGTTTCCAGGTAGTCCCACACTGTTTCGGTCTGTTTTGATGGAGCCTAATGGACATGATCCTGTTGGTAAAGCCCTCCTAAGTAGTTTAGAGTGTAGATATCCAAGTGGCCTGAACAGAACTACACTTGTTGTTCAGGACTCCTGTGGTTGAGCCATACATTGACCTACGTTGTGGCGCCAGTAACAGGGCGCATTGCCATATCTAAACCACTGCATCACCTTTTGATCCGATTCCCTCCCTCACCTTCCACCCCCTCTGTGACATACTGAAGCAGGGGATGTGCTTTGAAAACTACAACAGCAGTAGCATCCAGACTAGAGGTATAGATAGATACATCATCACTTAGTCTGGAAGGAATGTCAGTGGAAATGTGTACTGCGAAGAGTTTCTACCCCTCCTGCCATTCTGACATGTAAAAAGAAAGAGAGAGAGGAAGAGGAGAGAGCGACAGATAAGGAGATGGAGAAAGAGAGGGATTTTTTGAAAGAGTTCAGGTGTGCAAGAGGAGAAACAGCAGAGAAACTCTTCAGACGATCAATGCTGTTGTAGACGTTTGAAGGCAGCCATCCATCCAGCAGTTCTGTTCTCTCTCTCCTCTCAAATCTCACGCTGCCTCGTCTGCAGTAGCAGCTCCATCAGTCTGATCTAATGCTGCAGTCACTAGTTTCAGCCCTCAGAGAGAGAGAGAGAGAGAGCACCAGATATGTGCCAGTCCTGACGGGCCCGTATTAAACACATTCATTTTCTGGTTATAGACTATTTTAAGATGAATGCACTAATTGTAATTCACTCTGGATAAGTGTCTGCTGAATGACTAAACTTTGAAATGTAAATGTAGTTGGAAGTTGAAAAGAGAACAACACTGGTATGTTTCTTTGTGTGTTGCGTGGTGAGATGGTTATCTGGGTGATTTGGTTGAAATGACTATTGATTTCAAGATTTGTAATTCTTCCTATCACAGAACATTCCTGACGTTCCAAGAACCTGTCTGAATCCAGAGCACCATGCACTAAGGACTCCTGGCATTATAACCTTGATCCTAACCCCTGTCCTCTGGCCATCCACAGCCTCAGCCTCATCCATTTTACAGCTCTGACAAGAGATAAGACTTAGCATATCAAACACTCCATTCCATATGAGCATAAAGAACACATTTAGGAAAATAATCATGTTGTAATGGGGAAAAAAACATTGTTGTCTGACATTTTCAATAACAAAAAGTTCCAGGGAGTAGAAAACTAGCATGCTATGTTGGAGCCTTTCATCATTTACAAGGGAAAGTTAACATAAATAATCAACACGACAAAATCCATGAAAGCCAGGAGGGAACTACAATATCGGTTTTGTTGTCTTCTCTTTCTTTGCCTTGCAGGGGGATGTGAGTATTAGTAAAGCGTTTGTTGTTTCACAAAATTCCTATTTCCCACAAAACTGTTAGTACAAGCACCCCAAAAATAGTACTTCTGAAGAGGAGAGCGATAACCGAAGGGTTCCTTGCCAAAAGTATATTTGTACTTTTATCTTCCAGTCCCATTTTTCTTTGGCAAATGAATGGTGGAGTGGACAGAGCAGAGGAGGAGGGTGACACAGCTGCAGTCTGTACAGGGTTTCTGGGGAGGCTTAGTGATGCAGTGGGGAAGGGGGGGGTAGGGGGTCATCCAGAGTCTTTCCCATCAGGCAGCGTATGGGGCTCGTTTCACTGTGTGCCGTCTGTCACCCGCTAAGCGTCGTACTTCTTCCCCGTTCTATGGATTTGGTGGAACAGTGTCATGGAGAACGCCATGCCGAGGAGCTGCAGAGGAGAGGGAGAACACAGAGAATTTGAAGTCTAAATGGGTTTTATTATTGTTATTGACACAATGAATGGTACAGTGCAGCCAGCTCTGAGTGATGTGTATACAGATGTAAGATCTTAATTTGAGCCAGTTTGCTACAGCAGGAAAAAATCTTGCAGCCACAGGAAATGCAAATTATTATTTGGATTATAATTAATGGATATTTTTGTCAGAGATTAAGTATCTGGTATAAATAAAAGGTATTGTCTGTGTCAAAACAAATTGTATTAGTCACATGCGCCGAATACAACAGCGAAATGCTTACTTACAAGCATCTAACCAACAGTGCAGTTTAAAAAAATATGGATAAGAATAAGAGATAAAAGTAACAAGTAATTAAAGAGCAGCAGTAAAGTAATAATAGCAAGACTATATACAGGGGGGTACCAGTATAGAGTCAATGTGTGGGGGGCACCAGTTAGTTTAGGTAATATGTACATTTTTTTAAACTTTATTTCACCAGGCAAGTCAGTTAAGAACACATTCTTATTTTCAATGACAGCCTAGGAACAGTGGGTTAACTGCCTGTTCAGAGGCAGAATGACAGAATTGTACCTTGTCTGCTCAGGGGTTTGAACTTGCAACATTCCGGTTACTAGTCCAGTGCTCTAACCACAAGAGTTATTAAAGTGACTATGTATTGATGACAACATAGAATATCAGTGGTGTAATGCAAATAGTCTGGATAGGCATTTGGCTAGATGTTCAGGAGTCTTATGGCTCTTGGACCTAGACTTGGCGCTCAGGTACCGCTTGCTGTGCAGTAGCAGAGAGAACAGCCTATGACTAGCGTGGCTGGAGTCTTTCACAATTTTTAGGGTCTTCCTCTGACACTACCTGGTATGGAGGATCCTGGATGGCAGGAAGCTTTACCCTTGTGATGTAATGTTTGCACTACCCTCTGAAGTGCCTTGCAGTCGGAGTCCGAGCAGTTGCCATACCAAGCAGCGATGCAACCAGTCAGGATGCTCTCGATGGTGCAGCTGTACAACCTTTTAAGAATCTGAGGACCCATGCCAATTTTTTTCAGTCTCCTGAGGGGGAATAGGTTTTGTTGTGCCCTCTTCACGACTGTCTTGGTGTGCTTGGACCATGTTGGGGCGGCAGGTAGCCTAGTGGTTAGAGTGTTGGACTGGTAACTGAAAGGTTGCAAGCGCAAATCCATGAGCTGATAAGGTAAAAATCTGTCATTCTGCCCCTGAAGGAGGCAGTTAACCCACTGTTCCTAGGCTGTCATTGAAAATAAGAATTTATTCTTAGCTGACTTGCCTAGTTAAATAAAAAAAATGTTTGTTTGTTGGTGATGTGGACACCAAGGAACTTGAAGCTTTCAACCTGCTCCACTGCAGCCCCGTCGATGAGAATGGGGGCGTGCTTGGTCCTGTAGTCCACTTATAAGTATTTTCAAATACACAGTCAAAAACAAGTACTTTTATTTGAGTATTTGAATCATTAATTGTAAAAAAAAAAAAAAAAATACTTGACCAAATTGTATTTAAGAAGATTTTCAAATAATTCTTTAAAAATACTATTTTCAAATACCTGGGTAAACGCATGCAAGTGTATTTGAGTCAGTGTATTCAAATTGTTTTTATACTTCCCAAACTTCGGACTTTTGTAATATTTGAAATCGTATTTGAAACCTGGTCAGACTTTGTAGCGGTTGATTTTTTGTAAGGTAAAATCAAGTCTGAAATTTCTAAGGGGAAATTACAAACTTCAGAAGCCTATTTAAACCTCAAACATTCTACAAGTTGCAGAAAGTTCTCCTGCAACAGGGTGATAAAATGAAGATCCTACATCTGTGCTGTGCTACACTAGTGTTGTGTTACCTCTCTCTCTCCATACATAGCAAGCTTCCTCTGTATCTCACTGAAGGAATAACGTGAGATAAGTGAGCGCATTATGTCAATTAGGCAAATTTTGATGCACCTGAAAAAAATGGTATTCTCCTTGAAGTTTTCCATTAAGAAATAGCCTGTGATACGCACAACTACTTTCACATCAAACAAAGTCGGAAGGCTGATCCTAAATTCTTTATCTGAAGCAGTAAGGACGGGAGTGAGTGGTACTCTTCATTATAGAACAGACCTGGGTTCAAATACTATTTAAAATATTTTAAAAACTTTCAGCGTTTGCCTTAGCCTGCCTGGAGTGCCATATGGATGGGGTTTACAGTTTTGAGACTGAAACCAGGTCTGTTACAGAAGCAGACTGCACTTACTGCAGCCAGAAGTTACCTTGAGTGTGTAATCACAGTTATTATACCAGTCTCCAGAGCAAGGCTAAGCACACACCACAGATCACACCCCAAACCATACACTGTCACACACAGACCCACACCCTTGTTGTGTGTATGTACTGACATGTATGTGTCAACGATAGATGCACACACACATTACATGTTCATGTTTTGAAATGTATGTAAATTGTAAAGGCTGTAATGTCTTTTTCGTTAGGTTTTGGACCCCTGGCATACAGGTGTACTGTACTGTCTCACTAATGGGCTGTGGGATGTTATCTAGGTAGTGGGGTCAGGTCAAAGGTCAAAGCCCTGCAGAGGAAAGGGGAAGGGTCTATTGCCCTTCTGCTGCTGCATGCTCAGCCTACTAGATACTATGCTTTAGAGGAGATCCAGATCCCCATTCTCTCTCATTCTCCTTCCTGCTCTCTTTCTCTCCCTCCCTCTCAAACACCCTATGCAAATGTTAGGTGTGTTTGGGATTTGTGTGTGTGCAGACAGAAGCATACCATCCCTGTGGTACAGTCTAAAATCATGGTGACTACACTAGTCTACACAAGACAGGGTAGGTGATAGCAGAGAGACAGAACGCTGGAGTTAGACAGGTAGGGAATACAGGAAGGGTAGACAAGGAGCAGACAGGTAGGGCACACAGAGAATCACACAATAACAGAAGATAGTCAGACAAAAAGGAAAGTGAGTCAGACTTCTGATTTGGGAACTTTAGGTTAGTCAGAGAGACAGACCACAAGGACAGAGAGACAGACAGGTACTTTAGGTTAGTCAGAGATCAGACCACAAGGACAGAGAGACAGACAGGTACTTTAGGTTGGTCAGAGACAGACAGGTACTTTAGGTTAGTCAGAGAGACAGACCACTAGGACAGAGCGAGAGACAGGTACTTTAGGTTAGCCACAGAGACAGACAGGCCCTTTAGGTTAGTCAGAGAGACAGACCACTAGGACAGAGCGAGAGACAGGTACTTTAGGTTAGCCACAGAGACAGACAGGTACTTTAGGTTAGTCAGAGAGACAGACCACTAGGACAGAGCGAGAGACAGGTACTTTAGGTTAGCCACAGACACAGACAGGTACTTTAGGTTAGTCAGAGAGACAGACCACTAGGACAGAGCGAGAGACAGGTACTTTAGGTTAGCCACAGAGACAGACAGGTACTTTAGGTTAGTCAGAGAGACAGACCACTAGGACAGACAGAGCGAGAGACAGGTACTGTACTTTAGGTTAGTAAGATTGCACACCACAAGGACAGCGAGACAGAGATGCACTTTAGGGTAGACAGAGAGTAAGACAAGAAGGACACACATGAGGACATAGAGATGCAGCAGCATGCTGAGATCTCTTCATCAGGTCTCATATCACTTCCAAGTGTCTGGCTCTGGATCCAGCTCCAGTGTTCGGCACAGCGTCAGGGGGATTGCATTCCCTCAGACAGGACCAGGGTGCACCAGACACCATCTTCAATATTTCAGTATGGCAGAATGTGTGTGTGCTACTACACTCACTGAGCATAGACCTTATTACGGGGCTGTCTCTCACAGGCAGGGTGAGAGAGGAGTCACTCACACACACAGGCTCCATGGAGAGCTTGCTGCTTACCTGCACTACCAAGATGCACATGCCAATGGTTCCCATGAGATGCTTATTGTCATCGAGCCACTCCTCCACCTTCTCATAGCAGCCCTAGGGGACAGAAGGATAACAATAGAAGAGTGAGTGGACACTAGCACCTGACAGAGAGAGTGTGAGAAAGAAGTGAGATAGAAGAGAGAAGATACAGGGTGATGGAGAAGATATAGAGGAATAGTGATAGTTGATGGAGATGAATAATGGTCTGCCGAAATTGTCAAGCAATTTAACACGATACATTTTGAATGTGGGAGACATGAAATATTTCAGACAAACAAGGGTATTCAGAAAAGAACACAGACGCAGTTAAATCACTGTAGCTATCATCTCTGGTTCATGCATATGGTTGGATGTTATCGTGAGTTCATTCGCAGGTCACAATTACTATCTCCATCTGGCGGGGGGAGTTTGTTACAGTTTCAGCTGTTACAGTGTGTCCTGTCTATACTGAAACATACATGACTATCTGGTCATCCCCGCTGGGCAGGATTACATGGCAAATATTATAACTGAAGCCCCTGGTGTTTTGTATTGTAAATGCTCAGGACTGGCATGTTGTCCGGTCCTCTAGCAGTCTCTATGGGGGTACCACACGGTTCAATTCTCGGGCCGACTCTTTTCTCTGTATATATCAATGATGTTGCTCTTGCTGCGGGCGATTCCCTGATCCACTTCTACGCAGACCACACCATTCTGTATACTTCTGGCCCTTCCTTGGACACTGTGCTATCTAACCTCCAAACGAGTTTCAATGCCATACAACACTCCTTCCATGGCCCCCAACTGCTCTTAAACGCTAGTAAAACCAAATGCATGCTTTTCAACCGTTCGCTGCCTGCACCCGCACGCCCGACGAGCATCACCACCCTGGATGGTTCCGACCTAGAATATGTGGACATCTTTAAGTACCTAGGTGTCTGGCTAGACTGAAAACTCTCCTTCCAGACTCATATCAAACGTCTCCAATCCAAAATCAAATCTAGAGTCGGCTTTCTATTTCGCAACAAAGCCTCCTTCACTCATGCCGCAAAACTTACCCTAGTAAAACTGACTATCCTACCGATCCTCGACTTCGGCGATGTCATCTACAAAATAGCTTCCAATACTCTACCCAGCAAACTGGATGCAGTTTATCACAGTGCCATCCATTTTGTTACTAAAGCACCTTATACCAACCACTGCGACCTGTATGCTCTAGTCGGCTGGCCCTTGCTACATATTTGTCGCCAGACCCACTGGCTCCAGATCATCTACAAGTCTATGCTAGGTAAAGCTCTGCCTTATCTCAGTTCACTGGTCACGATGGCAACACCCACCCGTAGCACGTGCTCCAGCAGGTGTATCTCACTGATCATCCCTAAAGCCAAAACCTCATTTAGCCGCCTTTCCTTCCAGTTCTCTGCTGCCTGCGACTGGAACGAATTGCAAAAATCTCTGAAGTTGGAGACTTTTATCTCCCTCACCAACTTTAAACATCTTCTATCTGAGCAGCTAACTGATCGCTGCAGCTGTACATAGTCCATCGGTATATAGCCCACCCAATTTACCTACCTCATCCCCATACTGTTTTTATTTTATTTACTTTTCTGCTCTTTTGCACACCAGTATCTCTACCTGCACATGTTCATCTGATCATTTATCACTCCAGTGTTAATCTGCTCAATTGTAATTATTCACTCCTATGGCCTATTTATTGCCTACCTCCTCATGCCTTTTACACACAATGTATATAGATATATTTTTTTCTACTATGTTATTGACTTGATTATTGTTTACTCCATGTGTTACTCTGTGTTGTTGTCTGTTCACACTGCTTTGCTTTATCTTGGCCAGGTCGCAGTTGCAAATGAGAACTTGTTCTTAACTAGCCTACCTGGTTAAATAAAGGTGAAAAAAATATTTACATTTTTTGGAAATCAAACTGCTTTACGCATAATGAAAGCAAAAGTTTACATGGTGACCAAAAATGCAGACCATTTAAAATCTTAATGATATTCAAAACAATTTAATCCTTATCTTAACACGCTTGCAAATTAACTAGTTTAGTAATATAATAATATAATAATAACAATAATAATAGTATAAATAATAATATAATAACATATGTTATTTAGCTTTTTTTCTGAGCAGAAAAGTGCTCTTTGTTTTCCCAGGCTTGTGATATCGGCAAATACATTGGATTTTTGCACACAGATGTAGGATCTTAATTTGAGCCAGTTTGCTACAGCAGGAAAAAAGTCCTGCAGCCACAAGATATGAATTATTTTCTGGATTACAATTAATGGACAAGGGAAAATCAAGTCTGACATTTCAAAGGGAAAATTACAAACTTCAGAAGTCTTTTTAAACAAGTTTAAAATCTTGTGACTGTGAAATCTTGTGACTGCCCAGTGCCCACCCGGTCCGCTCACCCTTGTCCAAAACATGTTGGTGGAGTTGCGTCCGCATTCTTGGTAGTGCTCCTGGCAGCAGCGGTCGGGCACCATTTTCTCCTTGAGGGCCTCATGCCAATCTGTGTACCCTACCACCCCACAACACTTCCACTGCATCACACACACACACACACACACACACACACACACACACACACACACACACACACACACACACACACACACACACACACACACACACACACACACAGTTAGTGCTACCTGTCTGTGAGCCCTTAAACCAAATCTGATAAATACCACAGTAAGTAGTCTACTGTAATGATTTATGCTCCCTGTACAATGCAGTCCCTATGTAAGTTCAAGGAGCCCATAGCATATTTGAAGAAACAATATGGACTTTCCATACTGGATGTTCCGTTAATAATACATGTTTAAACATTCATGGTAAATAAGGCTTCGCTATACAGTAAATGCATTTTTGCACTATCCTGAGGTGAACTTGAGTCCACATGAAAGTTAGTGTGCAGTCATGATGATCCCAGAATGTTCAGTGTGTTCACATACTACAAACCTCTGCTTGGATGATGTTCCATGCATTCCTAAGGCCTACGTTGTTGTCTGTGTTGTACAGAGACAAGCCATCCTTCAGGTCCTGCTTGGCATTCTCACTGACCTGAGGACAGATCACAGACAACACAGAAACCATGATTACAACAATACATGCTTGGCATTCTCGCTGACCTGAGGACAGATAACACAACCCTGGGTTAGATAGATAGCTTCAGGTGAGCTAGAAATACGGAAGAAACATTGAATTATACTGTATATCTATTTGACTTTGACTGACGTCACTCGATTCCCTCCACCAAGCTTATATTTAAATATGCCTTATGTATTGCTATAGCATTTTCCTCTCGACTGGATCTTAACAATAAGACCAGTGCTCATGCCATATCTGGTGGAGATACATATTTCAATGCTTGGCTGTTCCACAGCAGCCCTGTATACCCAGAGGGCTGGGAAACTGCGATAGAATATTGTAGACGGAGAATGGAGATGAGAGTCATTATATTGGGAAATTACACTGTGGAGTGGTTGCAGATTATTTCACAAGGAAGGAAGGAACGGGGCTGGGGCTGGGGAAAGAAATGTGTATCATATTGAAATCTTAAAACGTAAGCACAGTGTCTGTAGAAGTACAAGATTTTCCCCCATTGAAGTGAATGGCACATTTATTGTGCCAATGCGGTCAGTAGAAGATACAAGGATATGCAGTGTCTGTCATCTCTAATCTACACTTCGAGATGAAGCACAAACAGACTGACTGAGGAAAAGTTGAACAATGTTTCCATTTACATTTCAGTCGTTTAGCAGACGGTCTTATCAAGAGCGACTTACAGTTAAGTGTATTTGTCTTAAGATAGCTGTGTGAGACAACAACATTGTTACTAAAGACTGGCTCGTTGTTTGGTAAAAGGTGAAAATTAATATGAAAGGGCCGGACATCAAAGTACAATACTTCTGGACATGAACTGAGCAGCAAGAGAATAACAAGAATTGATTCTTGCTGAGGACAAGTATAAGATGACCCTTTGAAAGACCAGTAGTCCCCTACTATTCTGTGTCACAATCAGTGAGACACAGCAAAACATTTGAACTAATTTGAATCATCTTGAGTGGTACATACTGATTCATAATCGTTGTGAAAAAAATAAAACAAGTGTAAATAAATGATTTGCTGAATTAATCATAAGAGAGGAATTTGTTTCTTCAGAGTAATTATAATTTCACAAAGAATAAAAAATTATCATTAATCATGCATAACCCACTTAAATTCTCCCAAATCTTTGAAATAAGATTACTATAATTTCAAATCATCCTTTTTTCTCCCTCTCTCTGCCAAAGTGGAGCAGTATGTGTGTAATGTACCTCATCAGTCGAGAGGAATCATCATATCTGTCTCTTAGTGCTCTCCATCATTTCCCTGCACAATCATCCATCTCTCCCTCTGTCAGCCCCATGTCTCCATCTCTCCACTATCATCCATCTCTCCCTCTCTCAGCCCCATGTCTCCATCATTTCCCTGCACAATCATCCATCTCTCCCTCTCTCAATCATCTCATCCACTATCATCCATCCTCCCTCTCTCAGCCCCATGTCTCTATCATCTCAGCCCCATGTCTCTCCACTATCATCCATCTCTCCCTCTCTCAGCCATCTCTCCACTCATCCATCTGTCAGCCTCCATGTCTCCATCTCTCCACTATCATCCATCTCTCCCTCTCTCAGCCCCATGTCTCCATCTCTCCACTATCATCCATCTCTCCCTCTCTCAGCCCCATGTCTCCATCTCTCCACTATCATCCATCTCTCCCTCTCTCAGCCCCATGTCTCCATCTCTCCACTATCATCCATCAGCCCCATGTCTCCATCTCTCCACTATCATCCAGCTCTCCTCTCTCTCTATCATCCATCTCTCCCTCTCTCAGCCCCATGTCTCCATCTCTCCACTATCATCCATCTCTCCCTCTCTCAGCCCCATGTCTCCATCTCTCCACTATCATCCAGCTCTCCCTCTCTCAGCCCCATGTCTCCATCTCCCACGGAGTCTCTCTCTACTCTCTCCCTCATTCCTACCTCTCTGCTCTCTCTTGCTCATTACTGCTCCCCACAGCCACACAATCACAGGAGAGAACAGGGGACCAGTCATCATTGAGCCCAAAAGCACCTTCTTCGAACCTGGCTTGAAATGCAACATAATGATCAAGTTAGCGAGACATACTAATGACTGCAAAACAAACGACAGGCTTGATCTCTCGCTACTTTGATCAATTTTTCTCTCTTCACAGCAGAAATTGTTGCAAACACATTGTGTGAGTTCTGATAAAACGCTTGACTCAAGTCTATGCTGATGGTGAAGTAGTTCACTGATAGCAAAACTATGCCGTTCCTAGAGAAAAATCACTCATGATGAGATTAACTTTCCTCAGCACCTGTCAAAATGCATCAACAGAATACCTAAAGGAGACATATTGACAGAGTGTAAAATGTGTCTCATTATGGAGCACACTGTACTGGCTTCATCTGGGCTGCAGATCCACCTGCATCAGCAGAATAGGATGGGAGCGAGAGAGGCCATCCATCATGTCCAAGCAAGCCAGGGGGATGCGGGCTGCAGGCTGGAGCGATGGCCAGGTGGATGGGATGGACAGTGAGAGGGAGTAAGCTGGAAAGGCCATTACACTACTGTAAGTGATTAGATAAGGAGCCAGCTTCCCACCGGTCACCGTGTGTCTCCGGTGCTGGAGACAGACACACTAACATAGAGGTGGGTTGTGCTGTTTGGTGTTGTCATGACGTTGGCCTCTTTGGGTATAGCAACCCCATCCCCCTCTCCCTGCCTCCCCCTTTCCTCCTTCAACTAGGCTGCTGTGGTCAGAGGTCGTAAATTCCTGAGAAGACCCTGCCACATGGCCACATAGTAGAGAGAGAGTAGATTTTCATGGAGAACAAAGGAAATCCTTCCACCTCACAGAACTGGAGGTCCGAACAAATTTCATGTTCCGGAGAAGGTATAAAAGAACGGTGAAGAATCCAGCTACGAACTGGTCCGTTTGTCACAACTTGGGGAAGCTCATGGGAGACGGTGTGGCCACATTACCATAACGCTCTTTATATAATAGCCTCAGATATGAGGTTTACATGTAATTATTGTATAAGATGAATGAGTGAGTATGATTGTGTTTGTTTAATTGTGTGATATGATTTTGGACTGTTTAATGAAGAAAAATACAATTCCCTTCTGAGTTGAACTAAATCAGAGGACCGCCCCTGAGCCCAGTTAGGGTCAGACATCCTGGGACAGCCATCTTCGGCCCTTCCGAATAAAACCCCCACTCGGGTTTTTGATCAGCAGACCGAGCTTACCTCAATTACGAGATGGCTAAAGGTTACAGAACATGCTTTTCTCCATTAGGATGAGACAAAGGTTGTAGACCGTGGCTGAATCTTTTAAACATACCACGTGGTTAAACTCTTAGACTATCGATACCGACAGAATAATAACAAGTCTTTGATATTAATTACTAGTCTGCAGCTAGGAGTTCCGTATCATTGAACGCGAAGAACGACAACCGCCGAAACATCCATTCTATCACTCTGAACAATCCCCTCTAACCACGACAGAGAGAGAGAGAGAGACGGACAATTCTACAAAATAAACAAACTTTTTACCAGCGATCAAGTCGACATACTGAGCGTAAATATATATATTGATTGCAATTGTTCCCGAATGAGTGAGCGTTCATGTGCAAAGGATTAGCATTTCAATTGTTAGAATTATCACTCTGTAGTGACTTCTTAGTCGATCCCCACTTCCCTTTTGTCTAACAAACCGCCATGCCAGTTTAGCCCACTAGGGCACATTCTCCTATCATTTAATGTAACCACATTAACCTTGTTTGTTTGTTTATGCATTTCTGTGAATTACTTAGTTAGTAATAAATAAATTATTTAAGACAATTGATGTATGGATGACTCATAGTGAAGACTGGGTTCGTGCAGATAACCAACAATTTACGACGTTTGGAATGAGACTAACGTGAGGTAAAGTAAATAATTAATTAATTTGAAGACTAATTGATCAGATAAAATATCTGAAAAGTTACTTTAGGAAATGATAACTTTGTAATCTGAATATTTTTTCCTTGGTGCCCCGACTTCCTAGTTAATTAGTTACGTGATTAATCAGTTGATCGCGTAATAACTAATTACAGAGAATCTTTGATAAAAACTATCAGTCTTCTGTTAATGACAGTAAAGACATGACAGTGTCAATGTGTCCTGCCCTGGCTGCAGGGGGCAAGTGGCTCTGAGATCACTGTAAAGTGTTTCAGAGCAGACAGCCAGTGTGAGAGAGAGGAACACTGCTACCCCCTGCCTGCTAATGACCTACAGACCTGGGGGATGCCTGGCTCCTCTGGCTCCTTTGTCATGGAAGACAATGGCCTTGTCGGAAATCTCTCTTGCCTACTACTTACTAAAACTATATATTGTATACTTATCATACTATTTGTCTTACTTTTTAACTCTATATTGTTGTGAAAGGGTTCATAAGAAAGCATTTCACTGTAAAGTCTACACCTGTGGTATTCGGCCATGTGACAAATAAAATGTTAATAAATGTTATTCTCTTCCTCAATAGTGTACAGCGAATTGTACCAGATAAAGCCTAAATGAGTATGACATCCTGGCATTTAAAGCATTTTCCTACATTTCACATACTATGAAAGGTCATATTTTCCACATACGGTCTAAGTAGTAGACTGCTTGGCATTTGGACACGGACCATGATATTCCTCTGTCATGGAAGAAAATTTCTTTCTCTCTCTGGGGCTTGGGTCACTTGGCCAAGTGAATGTAAAGAGAATAGCTTTTTAGTATCAAAGCTTTTTTAAGTAAAATATCCCGTTTGAAAATATACAACATTTTTTTGAGTACATTGTCCATTGTTTTGTTCACTTTCAGAAGTGACATGTTTACATGCTGTTATTTTCTTATTTGTGGTGCAGGGAATTATAGCTCCAGCGATTACTACTTTGTAGAAAAGATCCCACACACATCACTTCTGCTACCACTGTTTATCGTGTTGATGTTTCAAGTTCAGAAATTGATTGGAATTGAAAATGAGAATTAGATGACATAGTTGGCGAACCTGGACAAATAAGGGTTACATTCAGGTAAAAATAGGTAAGAAAACCACTAAAGGCTGTGTGACTCACCACACATCTTACAGCTTACATTGTGGTGCCTTAAAGCTCACTGAGGGAGAACTATATTGTTGATCAAAGAGAAAATATTTCTTAGACATCCCCACGGTCAAATCCTAGCGTAATCCTCATGACCTGCTCCCGTTGGATTTGTTCTATCCACAGTTCACTGAACACTCCGCTACCTGGCCAGGGCTGCTACTGAGCACACCTGGGTTCAGATACTACTCACAATCGTTCAAATCATTTTACCGTTTGCTCTAGCCTGCCATTTATTGCCAGATGGTCAGGTTTTGCACTTTTGCTAATATTCTATTGGTTCCATTGAGACAGGCAAGTTCAATCAAGCCCAGCAAAAGTATTTGAAATTATTTCAAATAGTATTTGAACCGAGGTCTGCTATTGAGACCCAGCCACACCACCTGGGACACTCTACGATACAGACAGACACGCACGGTGTCCATGCTAAGAGCTGGCACAACAACACTCAGCCAGGCTGGGTACCACATGGTATCAGTCACATGGTTTGGAATGGGACAGAGCACCCCACCCAGTGTCCCTTGCTAGTGCTCAGTATATGAGGAACTTGGGTTCTACTGTATGTTTGGAACCTGTCCCAGTGCCCCACCCAGTGTCCCTCGCCAGTCCTCACATACAGTAAGATACTCTGGGGGTCATCCCATGTCTGTCACATGGTTTGGAACTGGTCCCAGAGCCCCGCCCTATCTATGCCCCTCCCTCAACAGTTCACATACACAGATCTCCTCCTCTGACCACTAACGGCTTGTTCACTGTCCCTCTAACAGAGAGAAACACCAACAAAAACAGCAGGGCAAAGCCAAGAAGCAAAAAGAGCCCAACAACACAAGTTCATTAATAGAGCTACTCTAATCTCCCTCTATAGACTGTAGTGTGATTAAGGTCAGTGCTGACTGCAGGGGGTCCTGGCTGTGGACTGATAGACAGGGCAAGAGAGTGTAATTGAATGCTGGATGGTGGATAAATAATGTATGGGTGGGGATTTATAGTACAGTACTACTTTAATTCTCCCCATTTGTCCAGCACTGTGAGATGCCAGAGGGGCTCACAACCCCATACACACTAAAATGCTGTTGCGGTCTTCTAGCAGGGGCAAGAAGGAGCAGCAAAACCTCCAACCACTCCTGAAACCCTCTAGGGCCCGGACATCGCCCCGTCCTCCCTGATTCTCCATCCTCCCTTTCCCCAAATCAAATCTAATGTTATTTGTCACATGCTTCATAAACAACAGCTGTAGACAGTGAAATTAAATGCTTACTTACAGGTCGTTTTCCAACCATGCAGAGTTCAAGATACAAATAGAATAAAACAGAAATAGCGACACGAGGAATGGATAATGCATAACAATAAGGAGTAAAAAATAACATGGCTATATACAGGGAGTAACAGTGCTGAATCCATGTGGAGGGGTACTGGTAATTGAGGTAGCTATGTACATATTGTTAAGGGTATAGTGATTAGGCAGCAGGAAAGATAATAGACAGTAACAGCAGCATATGTAGTGAGTGTGAAAGAGTGTGTGTGTGTGTGTGTGTGTGTGTGTGTGTGTGTGTGTGTGTGTGTGTGTGTGTGTGTGTGTGTGTGTGTGTGTGTGTGGCATCAGTATGCATTAGGGATGCAACAGTACGTTGTCAAACCTTTCGGTATGCCCCCTACGGTTCAATACGCACCCGTGAACCGCAGAATTGCGATATGCCTGTCATTTTCCTACAATTTCCAAAACGTGCTTATTGTGCTGCAGACTACACGCACGTTGTACATTCAGATGCACAGAACCAAACACGCAGCTTGTGAACAGGCAAGGCAGGCAACTGCTTGGGGCCCCAGGCCGTTAGGGGGCTCCCGAGGGCTGACAAACTTTACTCCACAGCAATGTCTCAAAATGTAGCAACTGCAGTGACCGCAACCCTCCCCCTTAAACAACCTATGGACGATTTGCAGTGACATCTCAGTAGGAATCCTCCCTAAAGGGGACCCATGAAGAAAGGGAAAACTAAAAACAAATATTCAAATGGCTACCCGGACTGTTTGTATTGTGTGCCACCCCCAACCCCTCTTTTTCTGCTGCTGCTCCTCTCTGTTTATTATATATGCATAGTCACTTTGACTATAGATGCATGTACATACTACCTCAATCAGCCTGACTAACCGGTGTCTGTATGTAGCCTCGCGACATGTTTTATTTCTTTACTTACCTATTGTTCACCTAATACCTTTTTTTGCACGATTGGTTAGAGTCTGTAAGTAAGCATTTCACTGTAAGGTCTACACCTGTTGTATTCGGCGCACGTGACAAATAAACTTTGATTTGATTTGACCTGTGGGAGAGGTACAGGATGGCAACAACAAATGCCCGAGTTACACCAGGAACGCACAATCCCTCCATCAGTGCTCAGACTGTCTGCAATAGGCTGATAGAGGCTGGACTGAGGCCCCTGTAGGCCTGTTGTAAAGCTGGTCTTCACCAGACATCACCGGCAATGGGCACAAACTCATCGTCACTGGACCAGACAGGACTGTCAAAAAGTGCTCTTCATTGACGAGTTGCGGTTTTGTCTCACCAGGGGTGATGGTCGGATTTGCGTTTATCGCCGACGGAATGAGGGTGAGAGCTTGGGCCATTCCCCCCAGTAATGTCCAGGAACTTGCATATGCCTTGGTGGAAGAGTGGGGTAACATCTCACAGAAAGAACTGGCAAATCAGGTGCAGTCCATGAGGAGATGCACTGCAGTACTTAATGCAGCTGGTGGCCACACCAGATACTAACTGTTACTTTTGATTTTGACCCCCTCTTTGTTCAGGGACACACTATTCCATTTCTGTTAGTCATATGTCTGTGGAACTTGTTCAGTTTATGTCTCAGTTGTTGAATCTTGTTATTTTCACACAAATATTTAGACGTTAATTTTCTGAAAATAAACACAGTTGACACTGAGAGGATGTTTCTTTTTTTGCTGTGTTTACATATGAAATGAGTAAAGCAGTATGTAAACATTAATAAAGTGACTAGTGTTCCATTATTAAAGAGACCAGTGATTCCATGTCTATGTATATAGGACAGCAGTCTCTAAGGTGCAGGGTTGAGTAACCGGGTGGTAGCCGGCTAGTGATGGCTATTTTAATTATTTTTTTATTTTTTTATTTCACCTTTATTTAACCTCTTGAAACTCTAGGGGCGCAATTTCATTTTTGGATGAGAAACGTTCCCGTTTTAAACAAGATATTTTGTCACAAAAAGATGCTCGACTATGCATATAATTGATAGCTTTGGAAAGAAAACACTCTGAATTTTCCAGAACTGCAAAGATATTCTCTGTGGGTGCCCTAGAACGGGAGCTACAGGCAAAACCAAGATGAAACGGCAACCAGGAAACCAACAGGATTTTTGAGGCTCCGTTTTCCATTGTCTCCTTATATGGCTGTGAATGCGAGAGGAATGAGCCTGCCCTTTCTGTCGTTTCCCCAAGGTGTCTGCAGCATTGTGACGTATTTGTAGGCATATCATTGGAAGATTGACCATAAGAGACTACATTTTCCAGGTGTCCGCCCGGTGTCCTCCGTCGAAATTGGTGCGTCTTTTTCAGCTGCTGGTATTTTTCCATGCGATTCTGAGGGGAAAGCAGGCTTCCACGAACTGCATATCAATGAAGAGATATGTGAAAAAACACCTTGAGGATTGATTCCAAACAACATTTGCCATGTTTCGGTCGATATTATGGAGTTAATTCGGAAAAAGTTTGACGTTGTTGGTGACTGAATTTTCGGTTCGTTTCGGTAGCCAAATGTGATGTACAAAACGGAGCGATTTCTCCTACACAAAGATTCTTTCAGGAAAAACTGAACATTTGCTATGTAATTGAGAGTCTCCTCATTGAAAACATCCGAAGCTCTTCAAAGGTAAATGATTTTATTTATTTGGTTCTGGTTTTTGTGAAAATGTTGCGTGCTAAATGCTACTCAACATGCTAAGCTAGCTTAGCATACTCTTACACAAATTAGTGATTTGCTATGGTTCAAAAGCATATTTTGAAAATCTGAGATGACAGTGTTGTTAAGAAAAGGCTAAGCTTGAGAGCAGGCGCATTATTTTCATTTTATTTGCGATTTTCAGAAATCGTTAACGTTGCGTTATGCTAATGAGCCTGAGGCTTTATTCAAGATCCTGGATCCGGGATGGGGAGTATCAGGTAGGCAAGTTGAGAACAAGTTCTCATTTACAATTGCGACCTGGCCAAGATAAAGCAAAGCAGTTTGACACATACAATGACACAGAGTTACACATGGAGTAAAACAAACATACAGTCAATAATACAGTATCAACAAGTCTATATACGATGTAAGCAAATGAGGTGAGATAAGGGAGGTAAAGGCAAAAAAAGGCCATGGTGGCAAAGTAAATACAATATAGCAAGTAAAACACTGGAATGGTAGATTTGCAATGGAAGAATGTGCAAAGTAGAAATAAAAATAATGGGGTGCAAAGGAGCAAAATAAATAAATAAAATTAAATACAGTAGGGAAAGAGATAATCTGTGAGCTGCTCTGACAGTTGGTGCTTAAAGCTAGTGAGGGAGATGTGTTTCCAGTTTCAGAGATTTTTGTAGTTCGTTCCAGTCATTGGCAGCAGAGAACTGGAAGGAGAGGCGGCCAAAGAAATAATTGGTTTTGGGGGTGACTAGAGAGATATACCTGCTGGAGCGTGTGCTACAGGTGGGAGATGCTATGGTGACCAGCGAGCTGAGATAAGGGGGGACTTTACCTAGCAGGGTCTTGTAGATGACATAGAGCCAGTGTGTTTCGTGACGAGTATGAAGCGAGGGTCAGTCAACGAGAGTGTACAGGTCGCAATGGTGGGTAGTATATGGGGCTTTGGTGACAAAACGGATTGCACTGTGACTGCATCCAATTTGTTGAGTAGGGTATTGGAGGCTATTTTGTAAATGACATCGCCAAAGTCGAGGATTGGTAGGATGGTCAGTTTTACAAGGGTATGTTTGGCAGCATGAGTGAAGGATGCTTTGTTGCGAAATAGGAAGCCAATTCTAGATTTAACTTTGGATTGGAGATGTTTGATATGGGTCTGGAAGGAGATTTTACAGTCTAACCAGACACCTAAGTATTTGTAGTTGTCCACGTATTGTAAGTCAGAGCCGTCCAGAGTAGTGATGTTGGACAGGCGGGCAGGTGCAGGCAGCGATCGGTTGAAGAGGATGCATTTAGTTTTACTTGTATTTAAGAGCAATTGGAGGCCATGAAAGGAGAGTTGTATGGCATTGGTGCACCTGTACCCGATGGCTTTGATGCACCTGTACTGACCTTGCCTTCTGGATGGTAGCGGGTGAACAGGCCATGGCTAGGGGTGGTTGATGTCCTTGATGATCTAAAGTAGGAGTGTCTTTGCCTTTTAGATCTTAATGAACAAGATTACATTGACAGAGGGGTACTGATCCTATAATCAGCACTCCCAAGTCCCCCTGTCTATTTATACCTGGTAAAATAAGGTTTAAAAAAAGATATATAATAATAATCTAAAAGGCAAAACTGATCCTAGATCAGCACTTCTACTCTGAGTGGACACGAGCCCAGGCTTCTCTGACTGCCGATCACCCCACACCTTCACAGGTGATCTGAGACTGCTGTACTGCTGTCAAGTACTCTCCTATAAGATCCTTTGGAAAAGCTCTCGTTTGGGTTGATGATGTTAAGCTGGTGATATCTGGAAATAAGGCTACGGCAGACATATTGACTCCTGATAGTGTGTGCCTGCCTGCCTTCCTGGGAGACAGGGATAGATTCAAATCTCTGAATGGATTGGGTGCTAACTGCTAAAGTCATTCCTTTATCTGTTGGAGAAGCTGAATTTGAGCAATAACCTTAGAACAAAGAGAATTAACTTATGTCCCGGAGGGAAACGACTTAGAATATATAAAGAAAGATTTTTCCCTGACTCATTTTTAAAAATTTCATACAATGCCCTTGGACAAAAGAGGATACTTTCACAATTTCATTGCTCGTCTATTTGACCTACACAAAATGTATGTTTATTCTGTTATATACTGTTGTTTACTCAGTGTGCATGTACATTATATACTGTATTCTCGACATAGCTCGTCGTAATTTAACTACTACTGTACATACCATGTTCTTTCTGTCATCTCTTGGTTTATTGTTTAGATTTCTTTTTGTGTGTATTTGCATTGTATTTACGTGACATTCTACTGCACGGTTGGAGTTAGTAACATAAGCATTTCCCTGCATCTGCTATAACTCCTGCAAATCTATGTACGTGACAAATAAACTTTGATTTGAAATATTTGGGTGCGTCATCTATCTGTGAACATTTATAGGTTGATTTTAAGACTTCACCCATGGTCAATAATCTCATGAGCTTTACATGCTATCCAGTGTTCTCAGATTCTCAGACCCTGTCCATACATAGAAGCACATAGCAACATCCCTGGCTCTAGGGGTCATGGGAAATGCTGATCTAAAGATTTAGGTGGGGGAAATAAGAGAATGGGGCTCAAACAGAGCTCAGGAGCAATTACACCGAGCCAACTGGCCAGGGGTTAGACTGCATTGTGCGGGCTGACCTGTGATCTTTTTAACCCTGGGGGTCACCTCTGAGGGGTGAAGACGCTTAAACTCTCGCTGTGAGACAAGTGTCTTTGAAAGGGGAGACTGAGGACACTCAGCATAGAACAACTGGGCCGTGCTTATGTACATGACACCATTTGTGTCTTGGGGTGTGTGCAAATATGCAGTATGTCTGCAGGTTTCATGTCTGTTTCCATGTGAGACCTAATACATGATAAGTAATTAAAGGAAAGTAGATGTTAAGTGAATTGGGAGATTCCACGCCAGAGTTGGCCGAAAATGTTCTGTCAATTGTCACATTGTAACTTCATTGGGAGGAAGGATGTTTGACGTGCGTATACAATTTGTATCACAAAACATTTTTTGGAAATTCATGATGAAAGTGGCCATTTTTATACATGCCTGCAGTAAGACCCTGATCTGAGAATCATACATGATACAGACAACATATTGGTGTCATTAGAGGGTACTCTCAAATATTGAGTACGTCTAGATTCTGAAATACTATTTTTCAAATTAATTTATTCAATATAAAAAATATGAATATTACTATCACAAAAGTACCCTATTTCATTTGTTTGTAACAATATACTCTTCAAACACATCAAATTTCCAGATTGGGCTCTCCGGCACGTTTAATGATATGACCCAAATTATACATATTGATATTGACATTATAGGTTTTTAACCAATTACAGCCTTCCTTTCGGACTGCTCATTCAGCAAATCACCAGAAGAGGGAGTTTGCTTTGAATCAATTTTCCCATTCACTGTGTTGGTGGTGCTCGTAAAATGTACCGTACCTTCAGAATTAGCAGAGAGCCCACATTGGAAATTTGCTGTACTTGAAGAGTATATTGTTCCAAACAATGTATTAAGCAAAGTCAAAGGCAACTTTTCAGATATTAATATTTGTCATATTTAATAAATTAAATCAGACACTTTTTAATTCAGAATGAATACATACTTCATATTTTAGAACAGCATACTATAAGGAATATAATGACATCAATATGTTGTTTGTATTATTAGAATGGCGCCGGAGGAGATGGCTGCAGTTTTACGGTCTGCTAACCAATTGTGCTATTGTGTGTTTTTTCATGTTATTTGTAACTTTTTTCGTACATAATGCTTCAGCCACCGTCTCTTATGCCCAAAAAGAGCTTCTAGATATCAGGACAGCAATTACTTACCTCGTACTGGACAAATATTTTCTTTACTTCAGACATCCGACAAAGCCTAAATCCTTGATTTGTTTCACAGGTTGGGGTACCTTGTAAGGATCTGACGGCGAGTGGGTAATCTGCCTCCACCATCAGTCCTATTAGCCTACGTACAATTATTGGATAACAAAATAGACAAGCTACGATCAAGAATATCCTACCAACGGGACATTAAAAACTGTAATATCTTGTGTTTCACCGAGTCGTGGCTGAACGACAACATGAATAACATACAGCTGGAGGGGTTAATGCTGCATTGGCAAGATAGAACAGCCACCTCCGGTAAGGCAAGGTCTGTGTATATTTGTAAACAACAGCTGGTGCACGAAATCTAAAAGTGAGGAAGTCTCAAGGTTTTGCTCACCTGAGGTAGAGTATCTCATGATAAGCTGTACACCACACTATTTTCCAAGTTATCATCTATATTTTTCATAGATGTCTATTTAGCACCATAAATCAATGCTGGCACTAAGGACGCATGCAATGAGCTGTATAAGGCCATAAGCAAACTGGAAAACGCTCATCCAGAGGCGGCACTCCTAGTGGCCCAGGGACTTTAATGCAGGGAAACTTAAATCCGTTTTACCTCATTTCTACCAGCATGTTAAATGAGCAACCTGAGAAAAAAACTTGAGACCACCTTTAGTCCACAAACAGAGATGTGTACAAAGCTCTCCCTCACCGTCCAATTGGCAAATTTGACCATATTTCTATCCTCGTGATTCCTGCTTACAAGCAAACTTGTCAATAAAGAAGTGGTGAAATGACGCAGATGCTAAGCTACAGAACTGTTTAGCAGGCACAGACTGGAACATGTTCTGGGACTCTTCCGATTGCATTGAGGAGTTCACCACATCAGTCGCTGGCTTCATTAATAAGTGCATCAATGATGTCGTCTCCACACTGACTGTACGTACATACCCCAACCAGAAGCCATGGATTACAGGCAACATCCGCACTGAGCTAAAGGGTAGAGCTGCCTCTTTCAAGGAGTGGGACTCTAACCAGGACACGCTTACAAGAAATCCCACTATGCCCTCAGACGAACCATCAAACAAGCAAAGCATCAATACAGGACTAAGATTGAATTGTACTACACCGGCACCGACGCTCGTTGGATGTGGCAGGGCTTGCAAACTATTACAGACTACAAAGGGAAGCACAGCCGCGAGCTACCGAGTAACATGAGCCTGCCAGACGAGCTAAATCACTTCTATGCTCATTTCGAGGCAAGCAACACTGAAGCATGCATGAGAGCATCAGCTGTTCCAGACAATGATGTAATCATGCACTCTGTGTCCGATGTGAGTAAGACCTTTAAACAGGTCAACATTCACAAGGCTGCGGGGCCAGACGGATAACCACGATATATACTCTGAGCATGCACTGTCGAACTGGAAAGTGTCCTCACTGACATTTTCAACATGTCCCTGACTGAGTCTGTAAAACCAACATGTTTCAAGCAGACCACCATAGTCCCTGTACCCAAGAACACTAAGGTAACCTGCCTAAATGTCAACTGACCCACAGCACTCACATCTGTAGCCATGAAGTGCTTTGAAAGGCTAGTCATGGCTCATATCAACACCATTATCCCAGAAACCCTAGACCCACTCCAATTTGCATTTCGCCCCAACAGATCCATAGATGATGCAATCTCTACTGCACTCCACATTGCCCTTTCCCACCTGGACAAAAGGAACACCTACGTGAGAATGCTATTCATAGACTACAGCTCAGCGTTCAACACTATAGTGTCCTCATCACTACGCTAAGGACCCTGGGACTAAACACCTCTCTCTGCAACTGAATCCTGGACTTCCTGATGACTTCCTGGACTTCCTGCCACGCTGATCCTCAACACGGGGGCCCCTCAGGGATGCGTGCTCAGTCACCTCCTGTACTCCTTATTTACTCATGACTGCATGGCCAGGCATGACTCCAACACCATCATTAAGTTTGCAGACAGCACAACAGTGGTAGGCCTGATCACCGACAACGATGAGACAGCCTTTAAGGACGAGGTTAGAGACCTGGCCGTGTGGTGCCAGGATAACAACCTCTACCTCAACATGATCAAGACAAAGGAGATGATTGTGGACTACAGGAAAAGGAGTACCGAGCATGCACCCATTCTCATCGATGGGACTGTAGTTGAGCAGATTGAGAGATTCAAGTTCCTTGGTGTCCAAATCAACAACAAACTATCATGGCCCAAACACACCAAGACAAGTGAAGAGGGCACGACATCGCCTATTCCCCCTCAGGAGACTGAAAAGATTTCAACTGGCTATCCAGACTATTTGCCCCCCCTCGCTACTCTCTGTTTATTATCTATGCATAGTCACTTTTACTCTACTTACATGTACATATTACCTCAATTACCTCAACTAACCTGTGCCTCCGCACATTGACTCTGTACCGGTAACCCCTGTATACAGCCTCGCTACTGTTACTTTACTGCTGCTCTTTAATTATTTGTTTTTTTTACTTATATATTTTATTATTATTATTTTTTACCCCTTTTGTGGTATCCAATTGTTTAGTAGCTACTATCTTGTCTCATCGCTACAACTCCCGTACGGGCTCGGGAGAGACGAAGGTTGAAAGTCATGTGTCCACCAATACACAACCCAATCAAACCGCACTGCTTCTTAACACAGCGTGCATCCAACCCGGAAGCCTGCCGCACCAATGTGTCGGAGGAAACACTGTGCACCTGGCAACCTTGGTTGGCGTGCAGTGCGCCCGGCACGCCACAGGAGTCGCTGGTGCATGATGAGACAAAGATATCCCTATCGGCCAAACCCGGATGACGATAGGTCAATTGTGCGTCGCCCCACGGACCTCCCGGTTGCTGCCAGTTTTGAGAAGTAGAATTAGATTAGATTTGTATCATGTATGATGGGTCTAAAAAGGGCCTAAAATGGACACTTTCATCATGATTTTCAAAAAAAGTCATACAAATGTAAAGCGGTCAATCATCCTTCCTCCCAATTAAGTTTCTCTGTGAGAACTGCCAGAACAATCTGAGATACAAATGTTTGGAGGGGGCTACGCTGGCATGGATTCTCCCAATTCTCATGACAAACATTGTGACTTCGTACAGCTGGGGTAGGTTACCAACCCCCGACCTCAGCCTGAAGCTATTTTCCTGCTGCTGAAGGCCACTTCACACCTATGTGTTAGGGACCGGGTTGCCATGGACCAGAGTCAGCTGACCCGGTCAGCCAATCAGTGGTATATCCTGGGGATTGGAGACACCAGTCTGGCCCTGAACTCTTTTGTTGTCTCCAGGAGGGCAGATTGAGACAAATAAAGTCCTGTCCTCCACCTCAACTCACTTCTGGACCCGTGCAACATGAACAATCCTTCTGGAGTCCCTGACTGGTGTTAGTGAGTCTTTGACCAAGCAAGTGTTCTAGTAACTGGTTAGGGTTCAGTTGATATACAGTACCATTCAAAGTACTCATTCAAGGGTTTACCTTTATTTTTGACAATTTTCTTCATTGCAGAATAATAGTGACGACATCAAAACTATGAAATAACACATATGGAATCATGTAGTAACCAAAAAAGTGTTAAACAAATCAAAATATAGTTTATATTTGAGATTCTTCAACGTAGCCACCCTTTGCCTTGTGATGACAGCTTTTCACACTCTTGGTATTCTCTCAACCAGCTTCATGAGGTAGTCACCTGGAATGCATTTCAATTAACATGTGTGCCTTGTTAAAAGTTAATTTGTGTAATATCCTATTTGGTAAAAGACCAAGTTCATATTGTGGCAAAAACAGCTCAAAAAAACAAAGAGAAACAACAGTCCATCATTACTTAAAGTCATGAAGGTCAATCAATAGAGAAATTTTCAAGACATTCAAATGCAGACGCAAAACCCATCAAGCGCTATGATTATGAGGACCGTCACAGGAAAGGAAGACCCAGAGATACCTCTGATGCAGAGGATAAGGTCATTAGAGTTAACAGCCTCAGAAATTGCAGCCCAAATAAATGCATCACAGAGTTCAAGTAACAGACACATCCCAACATCAACTTTTCAGAAGAGTCTGCGTGAATCAGGCCTTCAAGGTCAAATTGCTGCAAAGAAACCACTACTAAAGGACACCAATAAGAAGAAGAGACTTGCTTGGACCAAGAAACACCAGCAATGGACATTAGACCGGTGCAAATCTGTCCTTTGGTCTGATGAGTCCAAATTTTAGACTTTTGGTTCCAACCACCGTGTCTTTGTGAGTTGCAGAGTAGGTGAACAGATGATCTCCGCATGTATGGTTCCCACCGGGAAGCATGGAGGAGGTGGTGTGATTGTGTGGGGGTGCTTTTGACTGGTACTGTCCAAAAATGTATGTAGCAACTACAGATTTCCTCTTAAGTCTATCAAAAGTGTGTGAGTTTGAGCATGTGTCCATTAGGCCTACATATTTATTTTTTATCAGCATGAATTAGATTGAGCAATAAAAAACCCACTTTTATTCCATAGGCTTGGATCCGCACTATGCAGCTGTTGCAAGAGCGCATTTTTCACTGGCTGTCCACTGGTTTCAAAAACAATGATTGATAGGCAGTTTAAACTTCTTGAATTCAACCATAATTGGGTTCAAATACAAATTTGGATTTGTGAACAGGCATCCACAACATCCAAAATCTGTAAGGCGCAAATAGATAAAATGATAGAGCAGCAGTGTGATTCACATTAATGCGCTTTGTAGATATCAATAATAAGTGATATCCGTATCGCTGTAGACTACACCACTACTGTCATCCTTACCTCCAAACGTTTAATCAAGTTGGATAATCTTTGGGTGCCGACAGCAGTGGCACCATTGGAAGACAAAGCTTAGACTGTAGCCTACAAAAGCCTATTCCTGCTCTTTTCCCGCGATCCATCAAACACTTTTGGTGTGTTATCATAGTGGTCTCTGACTTGTGGTCAGACTCGCTCAGGTGGAACAAATTTAAACTTGCGCCTTTTTTCAATGCTGATTTGAATGTCATTGAGAAAACAGAGAAGTGTCAAAGATGTTTTTCGCAAACATACTTTCTGAATTTAAAAGTAATAATCTAGTTTTTCAAAAATCTGTAATCTGATTACAATATTTTTTACTGGTAACGTAACGGATTACAGTTACCGTTTTTTGTAATCCGTTACTCCCCAACCCTGATTGTAACCCTGTCTCCTGTTGGTCATTATCAGTCCTCTTGCCAGGACTCTGGGACAGTTGTACCTATTTCAAAGACCACCACTTGGCGGGGCGCTCTTTTTCATGGTCACTGAGAAGTACTCTTGGGCAACTGTAAGGGTTTTCTGGAGTATCTTATAATGTATCATAGTCAAACACTGTTAACATTGGGGACATTAAAGTATCCTTACCTTATCTGAATACACAAAGAACAGGATGAGTAGTATCAGCTCTGCCAGCAGGATTATCAGCAAGACAATGAAGAACTGCAAAAGAAATGGAGATAGAGAGAGGGGGGAGAATAGAGGGAGATGAAGAGATACAGAGGGAAAGACAGCAAGAGAGGGAGGGAGAGAGTTGGAGAGAAAGTGAGTGCCCGAGGACCAGTGAACATGCGTGGGGGAGGTTTAATCGCTCTACAGATTCATCTCCCACAGAAGGACGCATCCCAGTGCCTCCTCTCTCCTTCAACTAAATATTTACTCTGTCCCTTCTTCACAGCATGGGAGCGCAGCAACCGGCACATTCAGAAATTACATTTGCGTAGAGTTCTATTAATTTTGTTATGCGTTTATTATTTGTGTCACGGTCTGTATGAACCAGGGATCACAGTGAAAACCACACAGACAATTGTTTATTGAATCTTTAGGTGGCCAGTTCAGCTTTAGATTGTTTCATTGAATGTTTTGTCTTTTGTTTGCAGGTCCCACAAAGTTTGTTTGTCATATTTCCTCTGGGTGTGGAAAGTTTCAGGAAGAGCTTGTTTAGACAAAAAGTTAGTGCTCTGATTACGGTGTGTGTGTGTGTGCGCGCACGGACACGTACACACTCACTTTCATGTCAACAATGTCGACCGAGTGTGTCACACATAACAATCTTGCCTTTTGCGATCGGCTCATTCAACTTGTCTAGCCTAGGCGCAAGCTTCCTGATGGAAAAGGTTCTCTGAGCTTTATACATTTCAAATAGTTCCAATCTAAAGAGTTTGTTCACAGAACAATTTTACAGATAATATGTCAGGCCGGTACCTCAGATCTGATTGGCCCAAAGAGGGCTAACTCCAATCTGATGTTTCCAAACAGACAGAATTTATCGTCCCAGGTTTGGGAAGGTTTGGGCGAATAGCAATCAATCAAATTCATTTATAAAGCCAGTTTTACATCAGCAGATGTCACAATGTGCTATACAGAAACCCAGCCTAAAACCCCAAACAGCAAGCAATGCAAATGCATGAAATACCCATTGGCTCAATATGATACGGCTTAAAGATACATGATGCAGAAATTACTGTGCCAATTACTGGTTGCTAAAATTCTAATAGTTTGCCTAATTTCAGTTTATGTGGCAAAACAAGTATAGTGTGTAGACAATCATTGTACCATCTAAATCACAGTAAAATATCTTTTCCATAACCAAAAATACTATTTTCAGCTGTTTGAAGCTGGTGCACAAAACCAAAAGTAAAAGATGCAAAAACAAAACTGAAGACCTGTGTGGCTCATCTGGTAGAGCAAGGCACTTGCAATGCCAGGGATGTGGGTTTGACTCCCACGGGGGACCAGTATGAATTCAAATGTATGCACTCACTACTGTAAGTTGCTCTGGATAAGACCATCAACAAAAAAACTCAAATGTAAAACCGGGAAGCAGGGAAATAGCACACATAGAACAGATCACCTGCTTCTTAGACTTGCTTTCAATGAGAATGACAGATCTTTAATTTACAGTAACTTACATACACTCATTTTTCAACCACTCCACGGTTAGGACATCTACTTTCTGCATGACACAAGTCATTTTTACAACAATTGTTTACAGACTGAAATAATCACTTATAATTCACTGTATCACAATTCAAGGGGTCAGGGGTTTACATACACTGAGTTGACTGTGCCTTTAAACTGCTTGGAGAATTTCCGAAAATTATGTCACGGCTTTAGAAGCTTCTGATAGGCTAATTGACATAATTTGAGTCAATTGGAGGTATAGCTGTGGATGTATTTCAAGGCCTACCTTCAAACTCAGAGCCTCTTTGCTTGACATCATGGGAAAATCAAAAGAAATCAGCCAAGACCTGATTGTAGACCTCCACAAGTCTGGTTCATACTTGGGAGCAATTTCCAAACGCCTGAAGGTACCACGTTCATCTGTACAAACAATAGTATGCCAGTATAAACACCATGGGACCACGCAGACGTCATACCGCTGAGGAAGGAGATGTGTTTTCTAGAGATGAACGTACTTTGGTGCGAAAAGTGCAAATCAATTCCAGAACAACAGCAAAGGACCTTGTGAATATGCTGGAGGAAACAGGTACAAAAGTATCTATATCCACAGGAAAACGAGTCCTATATCGACATAAACTGAAAGGCCGCTCAGCAAGGAAGAAGCCACTGCTTGAAAACCGCCATAAAAAAGCCAGACTTCGGTTTGCAACTGCACATGGGGACAAAGATCGTACTTTTTGGAGAAATGTCCTCTGGTCTGATGAAACAAAAATATAACTGTTTGGCTATAATGACGATCGTTATGTTTGGAGGAAAAAGAGGGAGGCTTGCAAGCTGAAGAACACCATCCCAACCATGAAGCATGGGGGTGGCAGCATTATTTTGTGGGGGTGTTTTGCTGCAGGAGGGACTGGTGCACTTCACAAAACAGATGGCATCATGAGGCAGGAAAATTATGTGGATATATTGAAGCAACATCTCAAGACAGTCAGGAAGTTAAAGTTTGGTCGCAATGGGTCTTCCAAATGGACAATGACCCCAAGCATAGTTCCAAAGTTGTGGCAAAATGGCTTAAGGACAACAAGGTCAAGGTATTGGAGTGGCCATCACAAAGCCCTGACCTCAATCCTATAGAAAATTTGTGTGCAGAACTGAAAAATCGTGTGTGAGCAAGGAGGCCAACAAACCTGACTCAGTTACACCAGCTCTGTCAGGAGGAATGGGCCAAAATTCACCCAACTTATTGTGGGAAGCTTGTGGAAGGCTACTCAAAACGTTTGACCCAAGTTAAACAATTTAAAGGCAAGGCTTCCAAATACTAATTGAGTGTATGTAAACTTCTGACCCACTGGGAATGTGATGAAAGAAATAAAAGCTGAAATATATCACTCTCTCTACTATTATTATGACATTTCACATTCTTAAAATAAAGTGGTGATCCTAACTGACCTAAGACAGGCAATTCTTACTATGATTAAATGTCAGGAATTGTGAAAAACTGAGTTTAAATGTATTTGGCTGAGGTGTATGTAAACTTCCAACTTCAACTGTACATTTCTATGTGAATTTGGTCAGGGTTGCCCAAAAAGTTACATATTACAGTGATGTGTTATGAAGCTTTTACACCAGAGTTCATTATTTATAACTGTGGTGTTCTGGCAAAGATCCAGGCCCTCCCTCTCTCTTTCTATTTTTGTCTCTCTCTCTTTCCTTCTCTCTATTTCTGTCTTTCTCTCTTTCCTTCTCTCTATTTCTGTCTCGCTCTCTGTCCGTCTCTCTCGCTCTCTCTTTCTCTCTCTCGCTTCATGCTATACAAAATTGTTAAAGCACATAGTGCAGACGTAGTGATTTGCTGATGCGGAATATTCAATATGCTTTTAACTGATGTTTGAGATAGCTGCTCCAAGGGATTGGAGGTGTTTGAAATTCCAACTCGTCTCATTTTCAAGTTGATAAAAAGTTTTGCATTCAGTTATGTAAACCTACTCGTGCGTTATCTTTTCAAACTTTGCTACTTAAATAACACTTGAGATAAAACTCTTAAGTTAACAGTTCTCTGGGAACAATATGAGTCTAGACAAACAAGAGTATTCTTTGTATTAAATCATTCAATAAATAAAATAAATAATTATTTTTACCAATACAATGAATGTCTAATCTGCATAACTCAAGCATGTGACAGCATGTGACAAAGGGCCTCACACTGACAATTCTTTCAATCAGGCTGTGACCATGGCCATGGAGGAATGGGAGACTCCCACAGTGCCTGGCACTCGGGTCTAATTTTATCTGTGAGCACCCAAGGTTTTTACTGAGGATTCATCTCCCCCGTTGAGCTCGTTAGCCTGACTGCTCTACTGAAGGCTGGTGTGTGTGTGTGTTTGTGTGTGTGTGTGTGGGACTGGGGTAGAGAGAGAAATAGATAGATAGATAGATAGAAGAAAGACAGAGTTGCATAAATGTGCGTGTGTGTTTGTATGTCTGCGTGCGTGGGCAGGCCAGTTCTTAACTCACACTCAGAAGCAGGCACTTGTTCTCCTTGATGGCTCCCAGGCAGCCCAGGAAGCCGGTCACCATGACGATGGTGCCGATCGCGATGACCAGGTTGGCAGCGGAGAGCGACGGGAAGGAGGGTGAGAAGGTGGCAAAGCTGCCCTGGGACACAGACAGCCAGATGCCAACGCCCAGCAGCCCACAGCCACACAACTGGAAAGCAAGAGATACCAGGTAAGAGAGGTTTAAAATAGAATCATCACAAAGACATGTCTGTTCTGAATTCATTGGAGTTGGCAGAAAACAAGAGGCTTATAGTTTCTTTGCAGTACTGAAATGAGCATGCATATTCACTAGGGATGCAATGGTACAAAGTATGTTGTCGAACCGTTCGGTACGCCCTCTACGGTTCAATACGCACACGTGAACCGCGGATTTATGATATGCCTGTGATTTTCCTATAATTTCCAAAACTTGCTTATTGTGCTGCACACTACACACAAGTTGTACATTCAGATCCACAGAACCAAACGCCCAGCTTGTGAACAGTCAAGGCAGGAAACTGCTTGGGGCCCCAGGCCATTAGGGGACTCCTGAGGGCTGACAAACTTTACTCCACAGCAATGTCTCAAAATGCAGCAACTGCAGTGACCACAACCCCCTCCCCTTAAACAACCTATGGACGATTTGCAATGACTTCTCAGTAGGAAATCCCCCTAAAAGGGCCCCATGAAGAAAAGGAAAACTAAAAACAAATATTCTCTCAGCTCCAACATGACAATGGCGAGCGATAGCGAGACAGAGTGAAGCAAATTTGAAGAGGCACCGCCGTCTTTCAAATCTGCTGTGTGGGAACATTTTGGATTCAACGGTCAATACGATGACGAGGGTAAGAAGACCATAAACAAACAAAGTACAGTCTGCAAGCATTGCTTTGTCACCATCAGCTACTCAAGTGGAACCAATTCTTACATGATGTGGCCATCACCTGGCCGTAACCGTTGCAGGTTAAGCTGGAGCAAGGAGAGTCCACTCGTTAGACATTTACATTTACATTTAAGTCATTTAGCAGACGCTCTTATCCAGAGCGACTTACAAATTGATAGCCAAAACACAACAATCTCTCGCCGTTGCCTTCCAACAACAATTTGCTACAAATTCAGAAAAACAAAGAAATAACGAAAGCAGTGGGAGTATTCATAGCCAAAGATTTGCAGCCCTATTCGGTGGTTACTGATTCAGGATTTCATCACCTGATGAAAACAATGTGACCGCGTTACAATGTCCCCTCCCGCACACATTTCAGCGCCAAAGTAATTCCCAAACTCTATGAAACATCATGGAGAGAAATTTAAAACATATTGACACAGACACAATATCTAGCTCTCTCCACTGATAGTTGGACATCCAGAGCAACACAAACTGGGTGGCAGGTAGCCTAGTGGTTAGAGCATTGGGCCAGTAACCGAAAGGTTGCAAGATTGATTCCCCGAGCTGACAAGGTAAAAACCTGTCGTTCTGCCCCTGAACAAGGCAGCTAGGCTGTCTTTGTAAATAAGAATTTGTTCTTAAAACTGACTTGCTTGGTTAAAAACTTTTTTTTAATAAAAAAAAGCTACCTCACTGTGACGGTTCACTATGTACTGGAAGCTACCTCACTGTGACGGTTCACTATGTACTGGAAGCTACCTCACTGTGACGGTTCACTATGTACTGGAAGCTACCTCACTGTAACGGTTCACTATGTACTGGAAGCTACCTCACTGTGACGGTTCACTATGTACTGGAAGCTACCTCACTGTGACGGTTCACTATGTACTGGAAGCTACCTCACTGTGACGGTTCACTATGTACTGGAAGCTACCTCACTGTGATGGTTCACCATGTACTGGAAGCTACCTCACTGTGATGGTTCACCATGTACTGGAAGCTACCTCACTGTGATGGTTCACCATGTACTGGAAGCTACCTCACTGTGATGGTTCACCATGTACTGGAAGCTACCTCACTGTGATGGTTCACCATGTACTGGAAGCTACCTCACTGTGATGGTTCACCATGTACTGGAAGCTACCTCACTGTGACGGTTCACTATGTACTGGAAGCTACCTCACTGTGACGGTTCACTATGTACTGGAAGCTACCTCACTGTGACGGTTCACTATGTACTGGAAGCTACCTCACTGTGACGGTTCACTATGTACTGGAAGCTACCTCACTGTGATGGTTCACCATGTACTGGAAGCTACCTCACTGTGATGGTTCACCATGTACTGGAAGCTACCTCACTGTGATGGTTCACCATGTACTGGAAGCTACCTCACTGTGATGGTTCACCATGTACTGGAAGCTACCTCACTGTGATGGTTCACCATGTACTGGAAGCTACCTCACTGTGATGGTTCACCATGTACTGGAAGCTACCTCACTGTGACGGTTCACTATGTACTGGAAGCTACCTCACTGTGACGGCTCACTATGTACTGGAAGCTACCTCACTGTGATGGTTCACCATGTACTGGTTTGGGAGATGAAGAGCTACGTGTTGCAAACTCGTCCCCTGTATGAGAGTCATACAAGTGCCGTTACCGTACGGTACCATTACGGTACAGTTACCGTGGCCCACAAACCGTGACACATACCGAACCGTGGGCCCACTGTACAGTTGCATCCCTAATATTCACAAATAATGAAAACATATATATTCATTATGTATTTTCATAGTCTTCACAAAGTATAAATCCAAGGTAAGTGAGCATATAGATATCCCCAGAAAGGCTGTAGCAGTAGGCTGACGACCCTCTATGCACCAGGGGAGGAGAGAACAACTAATCAAGAGCATTTACACCCATTACAGCATATTAACTGATTCTGTTAAGACAATAAGAGCTCTACCAATGATTAGGAGCAGAAATGCGTTCAGCCAGTCACAGCAGCTTACTGGCATAGAACAAACACAGAATAACACACCGGCACCCATATGACGACACCAACCTGCCCCCCTCTACCCACCCACACCCACATGACACCAACCTGCCCCCCTCTACCCACCCACACACCCAATGCAGTCTAGGTTCATAACACTGTAGGGCAGGGGTATTCAATTCTTACCCTACGAGGTCCGGAGACTGCTGGTTCTCTGTTCTACCTGATAATGAATGATAATGGTGTCCCAGGTCTAAATTTGAGTTTGAGTTCCTCCTCAAGACACTGCCCCTCTGCCCCTACAGAGATTGACTGGAACTTGACTGGACACCAAGGAACTTGAAGCTCTCAACCTGCTCCTCTACAGCCCCGCCGATGAGAATGAGGGCGTGCTCGGTCCACCTTTTCCTGTAGTCCACAATCATCTCCTTAGTTGAGGGATAGGTTGTTATTCTGGCACCACCCGGCCAGGTCTCTGACCTCCTCCCAATAGGCTGTCTCGTCGTTGTCGGTGATCAGGCCTACCACTGTTGTGTCGTCTGCAAACTTAATGATGGTGTTGGAGTCGTGCCTGGCCATGCAGACGTGGGTGAACAAGGAGTACAGGAGGGGACTGAGCATGCAACCCTGGGGGTCTCCAGTGGTGAGGATCAGCGTGGCAGATGTGTTGCTACCTACCCTCACCACCTGCGGGCAGCCCATCAGGAATTCCAGGATCCAGTTGCAGAGGGAGGTGTTTAGTCCCAGGATCTTTAGCTTAGTGATGAGCTTTGAGGGTACTATGGTGTTGAACGCTGAGCTGTAGTCAATGAAAAGCATTCTCACATAAGTGTTTCTTTTGTACAGGTTGGAAAGGGTAGTGTGGAGTGCAATAGAGATTGCATCATCTGTGGATCTGTTATAGTGTTATGCAAATTGGAGTTGGTCTAGGGTTTCTGGGATAATGGTGTTGATGTGAGCCATTACTAGCCTTTCAAAGGACTTCATGGCTACTGACGTGAGTGCTACGGGTCTGTAGTCATTTAGGCAGGTTGCCTTTGAGTTCTTGGGCACAGGGACTATGGTGGTCTGCTTGAAACTCAATCAGGGACATGTTGAAAATGTCAGTGAAGACACCTGCCAATAAGGTCAGCACATGCCCGGAGCACACGTCCTGGTAATCCGCCTGGCCCTGCAGCCTTGTTTATGTTGACCTGTTTAAAAGGTCTTACTCACATCGGCTACAGAGAGCGTGATCACACAGTCGTCTAGAACAACTGATGCTCTCCTGCATGCCTCAGTGCTGCCTGCCTCGAAGCGAGCATAGAAGTCATTTAGCTTGTCTGGTAGGCTCGTGTCACTGGGCAGCTCGCGGCTGTGCTTCCCTTTGTAGTCTGTAATAGTTTGCAAGCCCTGCCACATAAGACGAGCGTCAGAGCCAGTGTTGTATGATTCAATCTTAGCCCTATATTGATGCTTTGCCTGTTTGATGGTTCATCGCAGGGCATAGTGGGATTTCTTCTAAGCTTCCGGAATAGAGTCCCACATTTTGAAAGTGGCAGCTCTACCCTTTAGCTCAGTGCGAATGTTGCCTGTAATCCATGGCTTCTGGTTGGGGTATGTACGAACAGTTACTGTGGGGACGACGTCCTCAATGCACTTATTGATAAAGCCAGTGAATGATGTGTTGTACTCCTCAGTGCCATCGGAAAAATCACGGAACATGTTCCAGTCTGTGCCAGAAAAACAGTCCTGTAGTTTAGCATCTGCTTCAACTGACCACTTTTTTATAGACCGAGTCACTGGTGCTTCCTGCTTTAATTTTTTTTTATTGTAAGCAGGAATCAGGAGGATAGAGTTGTGGTTGGATTTATTAAATGGAGGGCGAGGGAGAGCTTTGCACGTGTCTCTGTGTGTGGAGTACAGGTGATCTAGAAATCTTTTCCCCCTGGTTGCACATTTAACATGTTGAAAGAAATTTGGTAGAACTGATTTAAGTTTCCCTGTATTAAAGTTGCCTTGGCTCTAGTGATAAACGCAGACCGGACAGACGCTGGGATGCATCGCAAATGTTTTATTTTATTTATCCATTATTTTACCAGGTAAGTTGACTGAGAACACATTCTAATTTTCAGCAACAACCTGGCGAATAGTTACAGGGGAGAGGAGGGGGATGAATGAGCCAATTGTAAACTGGGGATTATTAGGTGACCATGATGAGACACAGCCTGATACTGTGATGTTAACAAACAGTGATGCGCTGCAGCCTGCCATGCCGGCCCCAGTGAAATATAAGCGGAGAGGTAAGTAGTGACATTGTCCCTCTGCCTAATGGAATGAAATATCCCATGCAATCATGTCGTGAATAAGAAATCACAACAAGTTGAAATATGGTTAGACGCCGTGGTAAATCATAGCACCGCCACTCCTCCCTCCATCCTTTCCCTCAAATCAAATCAGTCACATGCAGATGTTAATGCGAGTGTAGCGAATTTCTACACAGTGCAGTAATATCTAATATCTAAGTAATCTAACAATTTCCCAACAACAATAGATGGTATAAAATACAGTATATACATATGATATGAGTAATGTAAGATATGCAAACATTATTAAAGTGGCATTATTTAAAGTGGCATTGTTTAAAGTGACTAGTGATCCATTTATTAAAGTGGCCAGTGATTGGGTCTCAATGTAGGCAGCAACCTCTCTTGAGTTAGTGATTGCTGTTTAGCAGTCTGATGGCCTTGAGATAGAAGCTGTTTTTCAGTCTCTCGGTTCCAGCTTTGATGTACCTGCATTGACCTCGCCTTCTGGATGGTAGCGGTGTGAACAGGCAGTGGCTCGGTTGGTTGTTGTCCTTGATGATATTTTTGGACTTGACATCGGGTGCTTTAGGTCTCATGGAGGGTAGGTAGTTTGCCCCCGGTGATGCATTGTTCAGACCGCACCACCCTCTGGAGAGCCTTGTGGTTGAGGGCGGTGCAGTTGCCTTACCAGGCTGTGATACAGCCCGACAGGATGCTCTCGATTGTGCATCTGTAAAAGTTTGTCAGGGTTTTGGGTGAAAAGCCAAATGTCTTCAGCCTCCTGTTGCACCTTCTTCACCACACTGTCTGTGTGGGTGGATCATTTCAGTTTGTCTGTGATGTGTACGCCGAGGAACTTTCCTGAAGTTTCCTGAAGTCCGCGATCATCTCCTTTGTTTTGTTAATGTTGAGTGCGAGGTTGTTTTCCTGACACCATACTCCGAGTGAGCTCACTTCCTCCCTGTAGGCTGTCTCGTCGTTGTTGGTAATCAAGCTCACTACTGTTGTGTTGTCTGAAAACTTCCTTGTTTGCAGAGGACACTCCCTCCTTCCTTGTGATCACACCAGTGCTTTCCAACACATTAACGCCTGTCAGCAATATATGGAGCTGTGTACTGTACACTAACCAACCTGGAAACCTGCAACCCACCACAGGAACGCAGGCAAACCTGGACACAATAAATAATTAATCACACGTACCCACAAACTAAATGAGTTGGTTAATTGGACTGACAAATAGCACCTTTAATACCTCTAAGCACTGAGCACTTAAAGCCGGCTTACATCCAGAGATGACTAATGGCTCTGTCAGCCTCTCTCAACATCATCGACACCCTCATCTAAGAGCCCCACGAAAGTGTGACTTTACTTTACAGTAAGAAAGAAACCAGCGTCTGAGTTAAAGTAAGCGTCTTCCACACTGCTGGTGTATATGAGTGGTAGTGGGGTCTGGGAGGGCTGTGTGATGGTTATGTGAGGGCTGTGTCAAGAGGGGCCGGCCAGAGGGGTAAACTTCTGTCTGCTACTGATGGTGGTGTCAAGAGACGTCTCAATCCTAATGATTCCTACGGGGTCTGGAACCATGGATATATAAACCTGAGTCCAGGTCGTCACCCCCCCCCCCCCCACCCAGCGGCCTTCTGTTGAGTGGAGGATCACTCAAATTAACCCTTGACATCTCCATTGTGAGGGCTGTGTGGCCTGTGTTTGTGTAGGCTAGAGTTGACGGGAGATGATACCGCTTCATATATACATGGGGGCTACAGGGGGTCTGCATAACCTTTTAAGACCTGAAATGGATGGAAAACACTCCTGTAATAAGTACCTCAGTCCCTTGGCAACAAAAGGTTGCCGAGTTGAAAGTACTGAGATTCTACCACAGAGAATGTGTTGCCAGGGGCCCGATCCCGACTGCCTGACTAAAATTAGACCCTCTATCATAACAAACAAAAAGGAGAGCCCCTGTGAAGGTTAAAGGATGGAGCAAGAGATGAGTCCATGAAGCCTCAGCGAAGTACAGCGTTCGATCCCTCCGGAGTGGAAGATAAGATTGGCCACCCGATGGGCATCCTATTCAAAGGGACACTTCCCTCAGAAAAACAGCAGTAAAACAAATAACTAACTGCTGTGTGGCTAACAAAGAGAGAGACCGACCCAGGAGTTGTTTGTTTGAATGGTATTAGATCAAGGGAGCATCAGCTCAGTACGGGGCCTCAAGAATGCTGCAGTATAATTGTCACTCTGGATAAGAGCATCTGCTAAATGACTACAATGTAAATGTAATCATCTTAATAATACATAACCAACCACTCACTGGGAGGAGTGAACCAGGAGTCCCCGATTAAACATAGAAAATGAAAATGTCAACTGGAAATGCTATGAAAGGTCACATATGTCTTTATGCTGAGTGGATATAAAGATAGATTTCCCAGCTCATGAGGCCACTGCCATAGAAATAGAATAACTAAAACTTTCAAGGCTTTCCCTTTCATGTCAATGGGTCTGTGATGGGTGGAGAGGCGGCCATATTGAGTGTACCTATAGGAGTAAAGCATGCTTTTTCCCGTTCTAATAATTCTCTATGGCCACAGTTGCTGTTGAGTGAGAGGATTCATTGCAAGGACATGTAGTGGCGGTACTAGGTACATTATGAGGGCAGACAGGCTGTATTTACGAGGATGGAGCGCAGAGACGTTAGCCAGTCCAGGTGGAGGTAGGATCCTGTGCCTTGTTGATTGTGAGTAATGCCCGAACGCGTCCAAGTGTGTCTGCTGTAAGGGACTGAAGCCATCCAGCCCCCACCCAATCTGTCTGATCTCTGTCTGTGTAATCTCTGTCTCACAATACCACTACTACCAGCCCTAATGTCAAACGTGAACAGATGTTATGTAGGGAAACCCAGAGTAGAGAGCGATTGGCCTGCCTACTGAGATATGCTTTTTTTCACATCCCATCTGTGTGGATCAAATCAAATTTTATTTGACACAGGAACGAATACAAGAAGTGTAGTAGACCTTACCATGAAAAACTTACGAGCCCTTAACCAAATAGGGGTGTGCTCGGCCCGCTTTTACCTGAAGTACACAATCAGCTCCTTTGTCTTGCTCACGAGTTGTTGTCCTGGCACCACACTGCCGGGTCTCTGACCTCTTCCCTACAGGTTGTCTCATTGTCGTCTGTGATCAGGCCTACCACCGTCATGTCGTCTGCAAACTTAATGATGGTTTTGGAGTTGTGCCTGGCCACGCAGTCATGGGTGAACAGGGAGTACAGGAGGGGACTAAGCACGCACCCCTGATGGGTCCCCATGCTGAGTGTCAGCATGGCCAGCGGTGTGTTGTTGCCTACCCTCACCACCTAAGGGTGGCACATCAGGAAGTTCAGGATCCAGTTGTAGAGGAATGTGTTTAGTCTCAGGGTCCTTAGCTTAGTGATGAGCTTGGAGGGAACTATGGTGTTAAACACTGAGCTGCAGTCAATAAGCAGCATTCTCTGTTCAGGTGGGAAAGGGCAGTGTGGAGTGCAATAGAGATTGCATCATCTGTGCATCTGTTGGGGCAGTATGCAAATTGGAGTGGGCTCAGTGTTTCTGGGATAATGGTGTTGATGTGAGCCATGACCAGCCTTTAAAAGTATTCCATGGCTACGGGGCGGTAGTCATTTAGGAAGGGTACCTTGGCGTTATTGGGTACAGGGACTATGGTGGTCTGCTTGAAAAATGTAGTTATTACAGACTAGGTTAGGGAGAGGTTGAAAATGTCAGTGAAGACATAGCTGGTCAGCGCATGCTCGGAGTACGTGTCCTGGTAATCCACCTGGCCCTGCGGCCTTGTGAATGTTAATCTGTTTAAAGGTCTTACTCACACTGGCTATGGAGAGCGTGATCACACCGTCGTCCGGAACAGCTGGTTCTCTCATGCAGGCTTGTGTTACTGGGCAGCTTGCGGCTGGGTTGATCTTTGTAATCGATGATAGTTTGCAAGCCCTGCCACATTTGACGAGCGTCAGAGTCGGTGTATTAGGATTTGATCTTCGTCCTGTATTGACACTTTGCCTGTTGATGGTTGTCGGAGGGCGTAGAGGGATTTCTTATAAGCGTTCGGATTAGTGTTCCACTTCTTGAAAGCAAGAGCTCTAGCCTTTAGCTCAGGGCGGATGTAGCTCAGTGCCTGTAATCCATGGTTTCTGGTTGGGATATGTACGTAAGGTTACTGTGGGTACGAGGTCGTCAATGCACTTATTAATGAAGCTGGTGACTGATGTTATATACTCCTCAATGTCATCGGATGAATCTCGGAACATATTCCAGTCTGTGCTAGTGAAACAGTCCTGTAATTTAGAATTCGCTTCATCAGACCACTTCCGTATTGAGCGTACTGGTACTTTTAGAATTTTAGCTTGTAAGCAGGAATGAGGAGGATAGAGTTATGGTCAGATTTGCCAAATGGAGGGTGAGGGAGACCTTTGTTCAGCCACAATATTACAGTTTTTATTGTGCCGTTAGTAGGATAGTTTCGAACGGAGCGCATACAGTTTATTCTTCCGTGATTCCACGTTCACCAGTAGAAAAATGGTAAAGGCGGATTATCCACTTGCTGATGCAGTCTCGTCAGGCATCCGGCTCGTCAACCTCTGATGTCCAGAAGCTCTTTTCGGTTATAGGAAACGATGGTGTAAACATTATGTCCCCAAAAAATCAAAACAGCTCAAAACAGCACACAAAATAGAACAATTATTGGTCAGGCCCCATTCTTTAACCAATGGATCTCTTATTATTTTACTGTAGGATCTCAAGGTACTGAATAACTCAGAGCGGTCATAAAACAGACATAATGCACACGAGTGTACAGTAGTTAAAAGCCACATGAAAATGATGGACCAAATGTCCTTCCACATGTGAAATAGTTAGATCTTCATCCCACATGGTTCCACATTCCCTAAAGGTATGTGGTAGTAGTCCTGCATTACCATACTTCCAAGTCTTGTTTGTCATTAAGCTGGTGGGAAAAGCCTGGAGTCGATGCTAACTATGTGGGAGTAGGGAGCCATATAAGACAAAAGCATAGTTTAATGTTGAGATGAAAGTAATGTGTGAGTTGGGTATTTTGGTTCTGGCTGCCTCTCTTTGCCGCATGGCAGATCCTGCAGTAATTAACTTTGCATCGAACGGGGCGGAGAGAGAGAGAGGGGTGCGTTGGGCTCTGACATTCTGTCTTAGCTCCCACAATCCCCTGGATCCCCGTGCGCGCCCTTTGCGGCGACACAGTCTCTCCCATTAAGCCAATGCTGGGAGTGTGTGGGGGCGGTATGCTGCTTTTTACTACTTCCCAGCCAGCGTTAACAAGCTTTTACTGGCTGATGGGGATGTGTTAAAAGTTTAGTGCATCATAACATTCAAATATGTATAGCATTGGCATACTGTACATACAGTGAGCTCCAAAAGTATTGGGACAGTAACAAATTGTGAGTAAGTTACATATATCATACACCCCACAAAAATGTCTTGAGGGTATGATATTTGTGCATCTGTAACTTTATCACTATCATTATTCATAATTTATTCAGGACTACCCGTAATCATGGTAGCATCCACATGCTTCATTCAAAGACTCAATCATGGACACTTACTAACAGTTGTGGCTGCTTTGCGTGATGTATTGTTGTCTCTACCTTCTTGCCATTTGGGCTGTTGTCTATGCCCAATAATGTTTGTACCATGTTTTTGTGCTGCTACCACTGCCATTGTGTGTTGCTACCATGTTCTTGTAATGGTGTGTTGCTGCCATGCTATGTTGTTGTCTTAGGTCTCTCTTTATGTAGTGTTATGTTGTCTCTCCCATCCCCACCCCGCAGGAGGCCTTTTTGCCTTTTGGTGGGTCGTCATTGTAAATAAGAATTTGTTCTTAACTGACTTGCCTAGTTAAATAAAATAATATAAAATAATAATGTAGAAGTGTTAAGAAACATATTCTATTCTTATTTACAATAAAAGTGACTCCAAAATGACACAATATAATATTTACCATTAATTTATTTTGGGCACAAAATAATCTGAAACACAACCAAAACAAAACAGCAAATGCATCCAACAAATGTGTAGAGTCACAAGCTTGATGTAATCATTACGTGCTATGAATGTGGGACCAAATCCTAATCCTTTGACTAGTTGAATACACATACATTCATTGCATTCTGAAAATATTCAGACCCCTTGACTTTTCCACAAAACTGAGCAATCGGGGAGAAGGGCGATGGTCAGGGAGGTGACCAAGAACCCGATGGTGACTCTGACAGAGCTCCAGAGATTCTCTGCAACACTCCATCAATCAGGCCTTTATTGTAGAGTGGCCAGACAGAAGTCACTCCTCAGTAAAAGGCACATGACACCCCACTTGGAGTTTGCCAAAAGGCACCTGAAGGATTCTCAGACCATGAGAAACAAGATTCTCTGGTCTGATGAAACCAAGGTTGAACTTGGTGAAGCATGGTGGTGACAGCATCATGCTGTGGGGAAGTTTTCAGTGGCAGGCACTCGGAGGCTAGTCAGGATCGAGGGAAAGATCGGAAAGAACGGAGAAAAGTACAGAGAGAGATCCTTGATGAAAACCTGCTCCAGAGAGTTCAGGTCCTCAGACTGGGGATAATGACCCTAAGCACACAGCCAAGAAAACGCAGGAGTGGCTTCGGGACAAGTCTCTGAATGTTCTTGAGTGGCCGAGCCAGGACCTGGGCTTTAACCCGATCAAAGATAAAGGTGTGCCAAGCTTGTAGCATTATACCCCAAAACATTCTAGGCTGCAATCACTGACAAAGATGCATCAACAAAGTACTCTGTGAAGGGTCTGAATAGTTATGTAAATGTTATATTTCCGTGTTTAAAAAAATAATAATTAATTATACACTACCGTTCAAAAGTTTGGGGTCACTTAGAAATGTCCTTGTTTTTGGCAGCTTCATTAAATAGTACCCTCAAAACACTTGTCTCAACGTCAACAATGAAGAGGCGATTCCGAGATGCTGTCCTAATATATATATATATATATGCCAGTAACCGAAAGGTTGCTGGTTCAAATATGCGGGCCGACAAGATAATAAAATCTGTCCTTGTGCCCTTAACAAGGCACCTAACCCTAATTTGCTCCAAGGGTGCTGTACTGCTATGGCTGACCCTGTAAAATAACACATTTCACTGCACCGATCTGGTGTAACTTAGAAATTTGGGGAGATGATAGAAAGAGGACATTGAGTTTCAAGGTTCAGCTGGATGAAAAGGGTCCTACGAGGTTACGAAGGAGATAAAGGCTGAATGAAGACCAGGCTTGTTTTACATTTGTGACTAGACTACTGTACCTATTCCTTTAGCCCTTTAAGACTAGATTGAGATATTCCCAAGTCAAAAGTCCAAATGGCATTGGTTACTAGCTGGCTGTCAGTGTTGTGGCTTTTGTGAGAGAGGAGCGAAGCAGTAACCTTATTAGCTTTTGGGAAAAGACTGGAGGACATGATAGAGAGCTCTATTTGACTGGAGGACATGAGAGAGAGCTCTATTTGACTGGAGGATATGAGAGAGGGCGCTATATGACTGGAGGACATGAGAGAGGGAGCTATATGACTGGAGGACATGATAGAGAGCTCTATTTGACTGGAGGACATGAGAGAGCGCTCTATATGACTGGAGGACATGATAGAGAGCTCTATTTGACTGGAGGACTTGAGAGAGGGCGCTATTTGACTGGAGGACATGAGAGAGGGCTCTATATTTGACTGGAGGACATGAGAGAGGGCACTATATGACTGGAGGACATGATAGAGAGCTCTATTTGACTGGAGGACTTGAGAGAGGGCGCTATTTGACTGGAGGACATGAGAGAGGGCTCTATATTTGACTGGAGGACATGAGAGAGGGCACTATATGACTGGAGGACATGATAGAGAGCTCTATTTGGCTGGAGGACATGATAGAGAGCTCTATTTGACTGGATAAATGGTGTGTGGGTCCTTCTCAATGCTCAAGGTCAGTGTAAGTTAAACTGTAGAGACAAATTCACCAGTAGAGAGAAGAGAAAGAGAGGATGGAGAGAGGGAGGAGAGTGAGGGAGAGAGAGAGGGGGAGAGAGTGAGGAGGAGAAGAGCAAAAAGAAGAAGAGAGGAAGCGAGAGCAGCACTTCTCATGACACTGTCTGGGTGTTTTATCAGCAACCTGCTCAGTGACATGGAGAGTCACGCTACGCAGGACGCCACTTCAATCTTCCCCCTCAGTGGTGCAAGCAGGCCAAGCAGGAGGGACGTGACTTGGAGAGGGCCTGAGACTGGCTGAGTGTGGGCGGGAGGAGTTGAACTTTTCACACTCTCTCTCAGAGGTCACAGGGAACACAGCCGCAAACAACCCGGAATGATGGCTTTGATGGCTTTTGTTAAATAAAACTGCTTCAGCTTTTTTTTGGGGCTCTTGGTATTACAATGGAGGTTGATCAGGGGTTGATTTCTGAAGGGGTTTGGTGTGTGTGTGGGTTGGTTCTTCTATCCTTGTGGGTACCTAAAATCCCCAAAAGTCCTCACAAGAATAGTTAAACAAGAAAGATTCTCCCTAGTGGGTACATTTCCCACATCCACATGAGGACAAAGGCTATTTTAAAGGGATTATATGTGATTTTGGCAATGGCGCCCTTGATCTACTTCCCCAGAGTCAGATGAACCTGTGGATACCATTTGTATGTCTCTGCGTGCAGTTTGAAGGAATTTGCGAACTAACACTAGCACAATTGCTAACTAGCGTTAGCACAATGACAAAGTCTATGGGTATCTTCTAGCATGCTAGTAAAAAACCCTAGACTTTGAGTCATTGTGCTAACACTAGCTAGCATTGACACATGAAACTACCTCTAACTTCCTTCATACTGGTCAAAGAAATATAACAATGGTATTCACTAGTTAATCTGACTGGGGAAGTAGATGAAGGGCCTGATGGCCCAAATCCTGAAGTATCTCTTTAAGCTTGAAAGTTAGATTTAGAGTTTTGTTTACAATTAGGTTAGGTTAAGGGGTTAGTGGTTAGGTTTAGCATTAGGGTTACGGGTTAGGGTAACGGCTAGGGAAAATAGGATTTTGAATGGAAATCAATTTTAGGTTCCCATGAGGATAGAAGAACAAAACATGTGTGTGTGTGTGAGTGTGTGTGAAACTGACCCTCCAAACTACTCGCTCACCTCAACCTGTTTATTGGCTTGACAACATAATTTTGCAACACAGAGGCTGAAACTGATGACTGACCAGCTCAGAAGTCATCCATTCTGGACACAAAACTCTTCAGGAGTGTAATGGTTCAGTGAAAGTGTGTTTTGCTAAAGTATACCTCTAACATTACAGACTGGTGACAAAGCCCACTGACTGTTCTGGTTCTGAGAATTAGTGCTCCATTATCCCTTTATCATTCCCAGCCACTCTATTCTTCACTTCATTGGAAAAAACATATTTTTAGCAGCAAACATAATTGCCCACCTTTAAAAGGGCAGCTCTCATTGATTTTACAATGAAATAACCCTGGATACTGTAATGAAGACAGACAATGTCTAACACCTTTGATAAAACGGGGGTGGGGCGACATAATTATAATTTGTACACTCCAAATTCACCACAACTTGCCCCCCAAAACAATTGTATTTGAAAATAATAATTTCATACCTTGATTACATTGAAACACGATCACTTGTCTCTTCTTTTATTTGTGGGAATATTTGGGAACAGATTTCCTAAACTAAACGATTTGTTTGCTGAATTCCTGGTTAAAGAAAATCACTCTCAGGACGCTTTTTAGAGCTGGCAGCCTGTTGCCGACCCATGATACAGGCCTACAATGCTGCTTGGAGATTGTGGCATATGGCCATACTATAGGCACATGGACAAGTTCAGGAAATGTACTTTTGACATAGGAAAATATCTGAAATGACTGAACAAATTAAACTTACAAATTACACAAGAAATTCTATAATTTCCTTTCCATACTGAATCATGACTCTAAATAACGTTAGTCTAAAATAAATAGGAAAATGTATTTCTCATGAAACTCCATCGTAAATCAAAAGGATCATATATACCAGTCATCTTTCTCGAACCAACCTTTTCAGCCTGGATGTCATGTTAACTGTGCACAAGTCTAGTCTTGACTCATACAGCTTGGCAAAAGCTGCCATCTTTTTAGATGAAAAGTTATGAATAAATATAGAGAAATGTAGTTTCTATGATGAACACAATCTTTTGGGGGACTTAAGCAAAACAGAGTGATGAGAATAGCAGTGGCGCAGCATTCTAAGGCACTGCATCTCAGTGCAAGAGATGTCACTGCAGTCCCTGGTTTGAATCCAAGCTGCATCAAATCCGGCTGTGATTGGGAGTCCCATAGGCCATTACACAATTGGCCCAGTGTTGTCTGGGCCTAGCTGGAGTAGGCCCTCATTATAAATAAGAATTTGTTCTTAACTGACTTGCCTGGTTAAATACATTTTATTTAAAAATAACATCCCTTATGCTTAAAAATGTATTCCTCTTGCTTGGCTCTCATCAAATACTAATGAAATCACAGTCGTCATTATACAGAACGTCTTACTTGATTATGTGTTAAATTGGAACGATCGGGGAGAGGGGCAGTATGCTCTCTTGTTGCCCTCATTACCCAGCAGAAACCAACAGACAGATGAATCTATGTTTGACGTTTTTATAGTTGTTGCTGTTCAACATAACATTGGTTATGATCATACGCCTACATCCTTTAAAACCCCAGGTGCTGGTCTTATAATAATGTGTACACTTCTGTGTGATCCGATGAAGATCCTGTTCGGATCGTAACGTTGCCATTAAAGGTAGTATAATAAGCATACGGAGTGTGGGCCTTTCTGTTCTTTTCATGTACAACATAACAGCTTGAGTATTGTCAGTGGATTCTTGTACGGTTTTCTCATACCGGAGCGTAGTCTGTGAGTGTGAGCCACACAATATCCCAGGTAGATGTCTCGAACAGGAGCCCCACTGGGCAAGTACTGGTTGAATCAATGTTGTTTCCACATAATTTCAACCAAAGAAATCAATGTAATGGCGTTAAATCAATGTGGTAAACTGATTGGATTTGCAAAAGTAATCAACATAAGGGCATTTTATATTTTGTTTGACTAAACTTTTAACCTAAATCTAATGACATGGTGACATTTTGAATGATTTCACGTTGAATACACGTGAACTAAACATTGAACTGATGTCTGTGCCCAGTGGGTAGAAACTATTTTATCACTCAAGTACAAGTGAAGTACAGAGTGAATATAATGACCCACTGTCTGGTTCAAAGTCCACGTGTATGTATGTATGTATGTATATATATATATATATATATATATATATATATATATATATATATATATATATATATATATATATATATATATATATATATATATATAGAAGAGAGAGAGAGAGAGAGAGAGAGAGAGAGAGAGAGAGAGAGAGAGAGAGAGAGAGAGAGAGAGAGAGAGAGAGGGAGAGAGGGAGAGAGAGAGTTATGTTCAGAAAACTGTTCTGACGCTGAACTCTTCAATACAGAAGAATCTCTTCTGCAGCTCAGATGAAATTGGAGGGCACCATCATACTGTGTGTGTGCACTCAATATTGATTGGACTCGAGTCTGTCTAAACTATACTTTGCCACAAACAAATATACAGCATTTATAGCCCCATCTCAATCTACATGACAATTGTTTTGCAACACCCAGCAGGCACTACATACAAACACAACCAAGGACTGCTGCCTGCTGGTCCTTATTACATTCAGGAAGCCTTCCTCTCTGCTCTACAGTAAAACACATCCTATGTATTGTACACTATCTCCTTGGTGTGTTCCTGGGTTGCTACTCTGCTCCACCATCCTAGGTAGAGTATGGTACAGTAAACTTCCCACTAAATAATTCAGTAGGGCAATTTCGAGAACAGCACTGTGCTCTCGGGGATGAGAATAAACATTAAAAATACTTAAAAAGTGAGACAGATGCAGAGTATGAGATTAAAAAGCAGTAGCACCTGCTTAAAGTTTAATTCGGGGCACCAGAGAGTCTTTGGGAATTCAATTTTACATTAAAAAAAGCACAGTTGAAGGCAAAGCTGTGTAACAAAGTACTGTGTAAATGGGACTATCGCCAGTGGCTTTGAAATGATGCCTCTGTTGGAATGTTAATGTAAATGCCTCAATACAGTCCTGCTTCATTAATGCCCCATCCAGGCTTGCTTCTCCATCAGAGTCTTAATCAAGCATTTCGATTCAGAGCGAATTCTGCTGACTGCGGCAGGTGTGCCCTATACACTGTCCTGCTAGCGGTTTGGTTGAGTTCTCTGAACCCAGTATGTGTAAGATTGGCTAGTTTAAGGGCATTTAGTAAAGGGCCTTTTGACTCTGGAGAGAGTGAGAGAGAGAGAGAAAGATACAGAGAGAGAGAGAGACAGACAGACACACCGGGACTGATACATAGACAGAGAAAAAGAGCGAGAGAGAGATGAAGAGAGAAAGAGAGTGAGACAGAGATAAAGAGAGGAAGAGAGAGAGATACAGAGAGGAAGAGAGAGAGATACAGAGAGGAAGAGAGAGAGATACAGAGAGGAAGAGAGGGAGATACAGAGAGGAAGAGAGGGAGATACAGAAAGGAAGAAAGGGAGATACAGAGAGGAAGAGAGGGAGAAAGAGAGAGATACAGAGAGAAAGAAAGAGAGGGAGAGATACAGAGAGAAAGAGAGGGAGAGATACAGAGAGGAAGAGGGAGAGAGATACACAGAGAGGAAGAGGGAGAGAGATACAGAGAGGAAGAGGGAGAGAGATACAGAGAGGATGAAGGAGAGAGATACAGAGAGAGAGAGATACAGAGAGGAAGAGGGAGAGAGATACAGAGAGGAAGAGATACAGAGAGGAAGAGATACAGAGAGGAAGTGATACAGAGAGGAAGAGATACAGAGAGGAAGAGGGAGAGAGATACAGAGAGGGAGAGAGATACAGAGAGGAAGAGATACAGAGAGGAAGAGGGAGAGAGATACAGAGAGAAAGAGGGAGAGAGATACAGAGAGAAAGAGAGGGAGAGAGATACAGAGAGAAAGAGAGGGAGAGAGATACACAGAGAAAGAGAGGGAGAGAGATACAGAGAGAAAGAGAGGGAGGGAGAGATAGTGAGAAAGAGAGGGAGAGAGATATAGTGAGAAAGAGAGGGAGAGAGATATAGTGAGAAAGAGAGGGAGAGAGATATACGGAGAGGAAGACAGCGAGAGAGAGATACAGAGAGGATGAGGTTGAGAGATACAGAGAGGAAGAGGTTGAGAGATACAGAGAGAAAGAGAGGGAGAGAGATACAGAGAGAAAGAGAGGGAGAGAGATACAGAGAGGAAGAGAGAGAGATACAGAGAGGAAGAGAGAGATACAGAGAGGAAGAGGTCGAGAGATACAGAGAGAAAGAGAGGGAGAGAGATAGAGAGGGAGAGAGATACAGAGAGGAAGAGAGAGAGAGATACAGAGAGGAAGAGGGAGAGAGATGCAGAGAGAAAGATGGAGAGAGAGAAACAGAGAGGAAGAAGGAGAGAGATGCAGAGAGGAAGAAGGAGAGAGACACAGAGAGGAAGAGGGAGAGAGATACGGAGAGGAAGAGGGAGAGAGATACAGAGAGAAAGAGAGGGAGAGATAGATGCAAAGAGGAAGAGTGGGAGAGAGATAGATACAGAGAGAAAGAGAGGGAGAGAGATACAGAGAGAAAGATGGAGAGATAGATACAGAGAGGAAGAAGGAGAGAGATAGAGAGGAAGAGGGAGAGAGATACAGAGAGGAAGAGGGAGAGAGATACAGAGAGAAAGAGAGGGAGAGAGATACAGAGAGGAAGAGGGAGAGAGATACAGAGAGGAAGAGGGAGAGAGATACAGAGAGAAAGAGAGGGAGAGAGATACAGAGAGGAAGAGGGAGATAGATACAGACAGAAAGAGAGGGAGAGAGAGATACAGAGATGAAGAGGGAGAGAGAGACACACAGAGAGAGAGAGATACAGAGAGAGAGGGAGAGAGAGAAACAGAGAGGAAGAGGGAGAGAGAGATACAGAGAGGAAGAGGGAGAGAGATACAGAGAGAAGGAGGGAGAGAGATACAGAGAGAAGGAGGGAGAGAGATACAGAGAGAAAGAGAGGGAGAGAGATACAGGGAGAAAGAGGGAGAGATGGATACAAAGAGGAAGAGAGGGAGAGAGAGATACAGAGAGGAAGAAGGAGAGAGATGCAGAGAGGAAGGGGGAGAGAGATACAGAGAGAAAGAGAGGGAGAGATGGATACAAAGAGGAAGAGAGGGAGAGAGAGATACAGAGAGGAAGGGGGAGAGAGATACAGAGAGGAAGAGAGAGATACAGAGAGAAAGAGGGAGAGAGATACAGAGAGAGAGAGGGAGAGAGATACAGAGAGAGAGAGGGAGAGAGATACAGAGAGGAAGAGGGAGAGAGATACAGAGAGAGAGAGGGAGAGAGATACAGAGAGGAAGAGGGAGAGAGATACAGAGAGAAAGAGAGGGAGAGAGAGATACAGAGAGAAAGAGAGGGAGAGAGAGATACAGAGAGAAAGAGAGGGAGAGAGAGATACAGAGAGAAAGAGAGGGAGAGAGAGATACATAGAGAGAGATACAAAGAGGGAGAGAGAGATACAGAGAGGAAGAGAGATACCGAGAGGAAGAGGGAGAGAGATACAGAGAGGAAGAGGGAGAGATACAGAGAGGAAGAGGGAGAGATACAGAGAGGAAGAGGGAGAGAGATACAGAGAGAAAGAGGGAGAGAGCTACAGAGAGAAAGATGGAGAGAGAGATACAGAGAGAAAGATGGAGAGAGAGATACAGAGAGAAAGATGGAGAGAGAGATACAGAGAGAAAGAGAGGGAGAGAGATACAGAGAGGAAGAGAGGGAGAGAGAGATACAGAGAGGAAGAGAGGGAGAGAGATATACAGAGAGGAAGAGGGATACAAAGAGGAAGAGGGAGAGAGATACAGAGAGGAAGAGGGAGAGATACAGAGAGGAGAGAGAGAGATACAGAGAGGAAGAGAGAGATACAGAGAGGAAGAGAGAGATACAGAGAGGAAGAGAGAGAGATACAGAGAGAAAGATGGAGAGAGAGATACAAAGAGGAAGAGAGGGAGAGGGATACAGAGAGGAAGAGAGGAGAGAGAGATACAGAGAGGAAGAGAGGGGAGAGATATACAGAGAGGAAGAGGGATACAAAGAGGAAGAGGGAGAGAGATACAGAGAGGAAGAGGGAGAGATACAGAGAGGAAGAGAGAGATACAGAGAGGAAGAGAGAGAGATACAGAGAGGAATAGAGAGAGATACAAAGAGGAAGAGAGGGAGAGAGAGATACAGAGAGGAAGGGGGAGAGAGATACAGAGCTGAAGAGAGAGATAGAGAGAAAGATGGAGAGAGATACAGAGAGGAAGATGGAGAGAGATACAGAGAGGAAGATGGAGAGAGATACAGAGAGGAAGAGGGAGAGAGATACAGAGAGAAAGAGGGAGAGAGCTACAGAGAGAAAGATGGAGAGAGATATACAGAGAGAAAGATGGGAGAGAGATACAGAGAGAAAGATGGAGAGAGAGATACAGAGAGAAAGAGAGGGAGAGAGATACAGAGAGGAAGAGAGGGAGAGAGAGATACAGAGAGGAAGAGAGGGGGAGAGATATACAGAGAGGAAGATGGAGAGAGAGATACAGAGAGAAAGATGGAGAGAGAGATACAGAGAGAAAGAGAGGGAGAGAGATACAGAGAGGAAGAGAGGGAGAGAGAGATACAGAGAGGAAGAGAGGGAGAGAGATATACAGAGAGGAATAGGGATACAAAGAGGAAGAGGGAGAGAGATACAGAGAGGAAGAGGGAGAGATACAGAGAGGAAGAGAGAGAGATACAGAGAGGAAGAGAGAGAGATACAGAGAGGAAGAGAGAGAGATACAGAGAGAAAGATGGAGAGAGAGATACAAAGAGGAAGAGAGGGAGAGAGATACAGAGAGGAAGATAGGGAGAGAGAGATACAGAGAGGAAGAGGGAGAGAGATATACAGAGAGGAAGAGGGATACAAAGAGGAAGAGGGAGAGAGATACAGAGAGGAAGAGGGAGAGATACAGAGAGGAAGCGAGAGAGATACAGAGAGGAAGAGAGAGAGATACAGAGAGGAAGAGAGAGAGATACAGAGAGGAAGAGAGAGAGATACAGAGAGAAAGATGGAGAGAGAGATACAAAGAGGAAGAGAGGGAGAGAGATATACAGAGAGGAAGAGAGAGAGATACAGAGAGAAAGATGGAGAGAGAGATACAAAGAGGAAGAGAGGGAGAGGGATACAGAGAGGAAGAGAGGAGAGAGAGATACAGAGAGGAAGAGAGGGAGAGAGATATACAGAGAGGAAGAGGGATACAAAGAGGAAGAGGGAGAGAGATACAGAGAGGAAGAGGGAGAGATACAGAGAGGAAGAAGAGAGATACAGAGAGGAAGAGAGAGATACAGAGAGGAATAGAGAGAGATACAAAGAGGAAGAGAGGGAGAGAGAGATACAGAGAGGAAGGGGAGAGAGATACAGAGCTGAAGAGAGAGATAGAGAGAAAGATGGAGAGAGATACAGAGAGGAAGATGGAGAGAGATACAGAGAGGAAGATGGAGAGAGATACAGAGAGGAAGAGGGAGAGAGATACAGAGAGAAAGAGGGAGAGAGCTACAGAGAGAAAGATGGAGAGAGATATACAGAGAGAAAGATGGAGAGAGAGATACAGAGAGAAAGATGGAGAGAGAGATACAGAGAGAAAGAGAGGGAGAGAGATACAGAGAGGAAGAGAGGGAGAGAGAGATACAGAGAGGAAGAGAGGGGGAGAGATATACAGAGAGGAAGATGGAGAGAGAGATACAGAGAGAAAGATGGAGAGAGAGATACAGAGAGAAAGAGAGGGAGAGAGATACAGAGAGGAAGAGAGGGAGAGAGAGATACAGAGAGGAAGAGAGGGAGAGAGATATACAGAGAGGAATAGGGATACAAAGAGGAAGAGGGAGAGATACAGAGAGGAAGAGGGAGAGATACAGAGAGGAAGAGGGAGAGAGATACAGAGAGAAAGAGGGAGAGAGCTACAGAGAGAAAGATGGAGAGAGAGATACAGAGAGAAAGATGGAGAGAGAGATACAGAGAGAAAGATGGAGAGAGAGATACAGAGAGAAAGAGAGGGAGAGAGATACAGAGAGGAAGAGAGGGAGAGAGAGATACAGAGAGGAAGAGAGGGAGAGAGATATACAGAGAGGAAGAGGGATACAAAGAGGAAGAGGGAGAGAGATACAGAGAGGAAGAGGGAGAGATACAGAGAGGAAGAGAGAGAGATACAGAGAGGAAGAGAGAGAGATACAGAGAGGAAGAGAGAGAGATACAGAGAGAAAGAGAGGGAGAGAGATACAGAGAGGAAGAGAGGGAGAGAGAGATACAGAGAGGAAGAGAGGGAGAGAGATATACAGAGAGGAAGAGGGATACAAAGAGGAAGAGGGAGAGAGATACAGAGAGGAAGAGGGAGAGATACAGAGAGGAGAGAGAGAGATACAGAGAGGAAGAGAGAGAGATACAGAGAGGAGAGAGAGAGATACAGAGAGGAAGAGAGAGATACAGAGAGAAAGATGGAGAGAGAGATACAAAGAGGAAGAGAGGGAGAGGGATACAGAGAGGAAGAGAGGAGAGAGAGATACAGAGAGGAAGAGAGGGAGAGAGATATACAGAGAGGAAGAGGGATACAAAGAGGAAGAGGGAGAGAGATACAGAGAGGAAGAGGGAGAGATACAGAGAGGAAGAGAGAGAGATACAGAGAGGAAGAGAGAGAGATACAGAGAGGAATAGAGAGAGATACAAAGAGGAAGAGAGGGAGAGAGAGATACAGAGAGGAAGGGGGAGAGAGATACAGAGCTGAAGAGAGAGATAGAGAGAAAGATGGAGAGAGATACAGAGAGGAAGATGGAGAGAGATACAGAGAGGAAGATGGAGAGAGATACAGAGAGGAAGAGGGAGAGAGATACAGAGAGAAAGAGGGAGAGAGCTACAGAGAGAAAGATGGAGAGAGATATACAGAGAGAAAGATGGAGAGAGAGATACAGAGAGAAAGATGGAGAGAGAGATACAGAGAGAAAGAGAGGGAGAGAGATACAGAGAGGAAGAGAGGGAGAGAGAGATACAGAGAGGAAGAGAGGGGGAGAGATATACAGAGAGGAAGATGGAGAGAGAGATACAGAGAGAAAGATGGAGAGAGAGATACAGAGAGAAAGAGAGGGAGAGAGATACAGAGAGGAAGAGAGGGAGAGAGAGATACAGAGAGGAAGAGAGGGAGAGAGATATACAGAGAGGAATAGGGATACAAAGAGGAAGAGGGAGAGAGATACAGAGAGGAAGAGGGAGAGATACAGAGAGGAAGAGAGAGAGATACAGAGAGGAAGAGAGAGAGATACAGAGAGGAAGAGAGAGAGATACAGAGAGAAAGATGGAGAGAGAGATACAAAGAGGAAGAGAGGGAGAGAGATACAGAGAGGAAGATAGGGAGAGAGAGATACAGAGAGGAAGAGAGGGAGAGAGATATACAGAGAGGAAGAGGGATACAAAGAGGAAGAGGGAGAGAGATACAGAGAGGAAGAGGGAGAGATACAGAGAGGAAGCGAGAGAGATACAGAGAGGAAGAGAGAGAGATACAGAGAGGAAGAGAGAGAGATACAGAGAGGAAGAGAGAGAGATACAGAGAGAAAGATGGAGAGAGAGATACAAAGAGGAAGAGAGGGAGAGAGATATACAGAGAGGAAGAGAGAGAGATACAGAGAGAAAGATGGAGAGAGAGATACAAAGAGGAAGAGAGGGAGAGGGATACAGAGAGGAAGAGAGGAGAGAGAGATACAGAGAGGAAGAGAGGGAGAGAGATATACAGAGAGGAAGAGGGATACAAAGAGGAAGAGGGAGAGAGATACAGAGAGGAAGAGGGAGAGATACAGAGAGGAAGAGAGAGAGATACAGAGAGGAAGAGAGAGAGATACAGAGAGGAATAGAGAGAGATACAAAGAGGAAGAGAGGGAGAGAGAGATACAGAGAGGAAGGGGGAGAGAGATACAGAGCTGAAGAGAGAGATAGAGAAAGATGGAGAGAGATACAGAGAGGAAGATGGAGAGAGATACAGAGAGGAAGATGGAGAGAGATACAGAGAGGAAGAGGGAGAGAGATACAGAGAGAAAGAGGGAGAGAGCTACAGAGAGAAAGATGGAGAGAGATATACAGAGAGAAAGATGGAGAGAGAGATACAGAGAGAAAGATGGAGAGAGAGATACAGAGAGAAAGAGAGGGAGAGAGATACAGAGAGGAAGAGAGGGAGAGAGAGATACAGAGAGGAAGAGAGGGGGAGAGATATACAGAGAGGAAGATGGAGAGAGAGATACAGAGAGAAAGATGGAGAGAGAGATACAGAGAGAAAGAGAGGGAGAGAGATACAGAGAGGAAGAGAGGGAGAGAGAGATACAGAGAGGAAGAGAGGGAGAGAGATATACAGAGAGGAATAGGGATACAAAGAGGAAGAGGGAGAGAGATACAGAGAGGAAGAGGGAGAGATACAGAGAGGAAGAGGGAGAGAGATACAGAGAGGAAGAGAGAGAGATACAGAGAGGAAGAGAGAGAGATACAGAGAGAAAGATGGAGAGAGAGATACAAAGAGGAAGAGAGGGAGAGAGATACAGAGAGGAAGAGAGGGAGAGAGAGATACAGAGAGGAAGAGAGGGAGAGAGATATACAGAGAGGAAGAGGGATACAAAGAGGAAGAGGGAGAGAGATACAGAGAGGAAGAGGGAGAGATACAGAGAGGAAGCGAGAGAGATACAGAGAGGAAGAGAGAGAGATACAGAGAGGAAGAGAGAGAGATACAGAGAGGAAGAGAGAGAGATACAGAGAGAAAGATGGAGAGAGAGATACAAAGAGGAAGAGAGGGAGAGAGATATACAGAGAGGAAGAGGGATACAAAGAGGAAGAGGGAGAGAGATACAGAGAGGAAGAGGGAGAGACACAGAGAGGAAGAGAGAGAGATACAGAGAGGAAGAGAGAGAGATACAGAGAGGAAGAGAGAGAGATACAAAGAGGAAGAGAGGGAGAGAGAGATACAGAGAGGAAGGGGGAGAGAGATACAGAGCTGAAGAGAGAGATAGAGAGAAAGATGGAGAGAGAGATACAGAGAGGAAGAAGGAGAGAGATACAGAGAGGAAGAAGGAGAGAGATACAGAGAGGAAGATGGAGAGAGATACAGAGAGGAAGATGGAGAGAGATACAGAGAGGAAGATGGAGAGAGATACAGAGAGGAAGAGGGAGAGAGATACAGAGAGAAAGAGGGAGAGAGCTACAGAGAGAAAGATGGAGAGAGATATACAGAGAGAAAGATGGAGAGAGAGATACAGAGAGAAAGATGGAGAGAGAGATACAGAGAGAAAGAGAGGGAGAGAGATACAGAGAGGAAGAGAGGGAGAGAGAGATACAGAGAGGAAGAGAGGGGGAGAGATATACAGAGAGGAAGAGGGATACAAAGAGGAAGAGGGAGAGAGATACAGAGAGGAAGAGGGAGAGATACAGAGAGGAAGAGAGAGAGATACAGAGAGGAAGAGAGAGAGATACAGAGAGGAAGAGAGAGAGATACAGAGAGAAAGATGGAGAGAGAGATACAAAGAGGAAGAGAGGGAGAGAGATACAGAGAGGAAGAGAGGGAGAGAGAGATACAGAGAGGAAGAGAGGGAGAGAGATATACAGAGAGGAAGAGGGATACAAAGAGGAAGAGGGAGAGAGATACAGAGAGGAAGAGGGAGAGATACAGAGAGGAAGAGAGAGAGATACAGAGAGGAAGAGAGAGAGATACAGAGAGGAAGAGAGAGAGATACAGAGAGGAAGAGAGAGAGATACAGAGAGAAAGATGGAGAGAGAGATACAAAGAGGAAGAGAGGGAGAGGAATACAGAGAGGAAGAGAGGAGAGAGAGATACAGAGAGGAAGAGAGGGAGAGAGATATACAGAGAGGAAGAGGGATACAAAGAGGAAGAGGGAGAGAGATACAGAGAGGAAGAGGGAGAGATACAGAGAGGAAGAGAGAGAGATACAGAGAGGAAGAGAGAGATACAGAGAGGAAGAGAGAGATACAAAAGAGGAAGAGAGATACAAAGAGGATACAGGGAGAGAGGAAGAGGAAGGGGGAGAGAGATACAGAGCTGAAGAGAGAGATAGAGAGAAAGATGGAGAGAGAGATACAGAGAGGAAGATGGAGAGAGATACAGAGAGGAAGATGGAGAGAGATACAGAGAGGAAGATGGAGAGAGATACAGAGAGGAAGATGGAGAGAGATACAGAGAGGAAGATGGAGAGAGATACAGAGAGGAAGATGGAGAGAGATACAGAGAGGAAGATGGAGAGAGATACAGAGAGGAAGAAGGAGAGAGAGATACAGAGAGAAAGAGAGGGAGAGAGATACAGAGAGGAAGAGGGAGAGAGAGAGATACAGAGATGAAGAGGGAGAGAGAGAGATACAGAGAGAGAGAGGGAGAGATAAACAGAGAGGAAAAGAGGGAGAGAGAGAGAGAGAGATACAGAGAGAGAGGGGGAGAGATAGAGGAAGAGAGGGAGAGAGATACGGAGAGAGAGATACAGAGAGAAAGAGAGGGAGAGAAAGAGAGGGAGAGAGAGATACAGAGAGAAAGAGAGGGAGAGAGAGATACGGAGAGGAAGAGGGAGAGAGATACAGAGAGGAAGAGGGAGAGAGATACAGAGAGGAAGAGGGAGAGAGATACAGAGAGGAAGAGGTAGAGAGATACAGAGAGGAAGATGGAGAGAGATACAGAGAGAGAGAGGGAGAGAGAGGAAAAGAGGGAGAGAGAGAGACACAGAGAGAGAGATACAGAGAGAGAGAGAAGGAGAGAGAGAAACAGAGAGGAAGAGGGAGAGTGATACAGAGAGAAAGAGAGGGAGAGAGAGATATAGAGAGAAAGACAGGGAGAGAGAGATACGGAGAGGAAGAGGGAGAGAGAGATACAGAGAGGAAGAGGAAGAGAGATACAGCGAGGAAGAGGGAGAGAGATACAGAGAGGAAGATAGAGAGATACAGAGAGGAAGAGAGAGAGATACAGAGAGGAAGAGAGAGAGATACAGAGAGGAAGAGAGAGAGATACAGAGAGGAAGAGGGAGAGAGATACAGAGAGAAAGAGGGAGAGAGATACAGAGAGAAAGAGAGGGAGAGAGAGATAGAGAGGAAGAGAGGGAGAGAGAGATACAGAGAGAAAGAGGGAGAGAGATACAGAGAGGAAGAGGTAGAGAGATACAGAGAGGAAGAGAGATACAGAGAGGAAGAGGGAGAGAGAGATACTGAGAGTAAGGGAGAGAGATAGAAAGAGAGAGAAAGATATCCATCTGTCTGCCTCCTGAGCAGCACTGAAGAGATGGAGAGAGTAGTGACTCGAAATCAATCGGGTCGGGTCAGGAGAGGGGTACTAAAGGACAGGGCTCTATCTCAGCCTGTCCCACGCAATCCCACTCTTGGCTCTGATGCTCCTCCTAACAACTATTTCCAAAGTTAGGAGAGAGGAAAGAGAGAGAAAAGAGGAAAGAGAGAGGAAAGAGAGAGGAAAGAGAGAGGAAAGAGAGGGGAAGGAGAAAGGAAAGAGAGAGGAAAGAGAGAGGAAAGAGAGAGGAATGAGAAAGGAAAGAGAGAGGAATGAGAGAGAAAGGAAAGAGAGGAAAGAGAGGAAAGAGAGAGGAAAGAGAGAGGAAAGAGAGAGGAAAGAGAGAGGAATGAGAGAGGAAAGAGAGAGGAAAGAGAGGGGAAGGAGAAAGGAAAGAGAGAGGAAAGAGAGAGGAATGAGAAAGGAAAGAGAGAGGAATGAGAGAGAAAGGAAAGAGAGGAAAGAGAGAGAAAGGAAAGAGAGGAAAGAGAGGAAAGAGAGGAAAGAGAGAGGAAAGAGAGAGGAAGGAGAGAGGAAGGAGATAAGAAAGAGAGAGGAAAGAGTGAGGAAGGAGAAAGGAAAGAGAAAGGAAAGAGAGGGGAAAGAGAGGGGAAGGAGAAAGGAAAGAGAGGAAAGAGAGGGGAAGGAGAAACAAAAGAGAGAGGAAAGAGAGAGGAGAGAGAGGAAGGAGAAAGGAAAGAGAGAGGAAAGAGAGAGGAAAGAGAGAGGAAAGAGAGAGGAGAGAGAGAGGAAAGAGAGGGGAAAGAGAGAGGAGAGAGAGGGGAAGGAGAAACGAAAGAGAGAGGAAAGAGGGAGGAGAGAGAGAGGAGAGAGAGAGGAGAGAGAGGAAAGAGAGAGGACAGAGAGAGGAAAGAGAGAGGAAAGAGAGAGGAAAGAGAGGGGAAGGAGAAAGGAAAGAGAGAGGAAAGAGAGAGGAAGGAGAGAGGAAAGAGAGAGGAAAGAGAGAGGAAAGAGAGAGGAAAGAGAGATGACAGAGAGAGAAAAGAGGACAGAGAGAGAAAGAGAGAGAAAGAGAGAGGAAAGAGAGCGGAAAGAGAGAGGAAAGAGAGAGGAAAGAGAGGGGAAAGAGAGGGGAAGGAGAAAGGAAAGAGAGAGAAAAGAGAGAGGAATGAGAAAGAAAAGAGGACAGAGAGAGAAAGAGTGAGGAAAGAGAGAGGAAAGAGAGAGGAATGAGAAAGGAAAGAGAGCGGAAAGAGAGAGGAAAGAGAGAGGAATGTGAGAGGAAAGAGAGAGGAATGTGAGAGGAAAGAGAGTAATGAGAAAGGAAAGAGAGAGGAAAGAGAGGGGAAAGAGAGAGGAAGGAGAAAGGAAAGAGAGAGGAAGGAGAACGGAAAGGGAGAAGAGAGAGAGGAATGAGAAAGGAAAGAGAGAAGAGAGAGAGGAAGGAGAGGGGAAAGAGAGAAGAGAGAGAGAGGAAGGAGAAAGGAAAGAGAGAAGAGAGAGGAAGGAGAAAGGAAAGCGAGAAGAGAGAGGAAGGAGAGGGGAAAGAGGGGAAAGAGAGAGGAAAGAGAGAGGAAGGAGAGGAAGGAGAGAGTAAAGAGAGGAAAGAGGACAGAACAAGAAAAGCACTGTAGATCTACAGACAGACAGCCCAACACGATTCTTCAATCAGCCGGGGCAGTCACCTGCACTTCAATTATGTATTGAAACAAGGACAGACAGAGAGGACAGAGAGAGAGAGAGAGAGAGACAGAGGGAGAATGAGAGAGTGAAAGAAAGAAAGAAAGAAAGAAAGAAAGAAAGAAAGAAAGAAAGAAAAGAGAAAGAGGTGGTGCTACTACAGTGATTAGAGCTCTAGAACAGCCCATGCTGCAAAGCAATAGAACAGCCCATGCTGCAAAGCAATAGAACAGCCCATGCTGCAAAGCAATAGAACAGCCCATGCTGCAAAGCAATAGAACAGCCCATGCTGCAAAGCAATAGAACAGCCCATGCTGCAAAGCAATAGAACAGCCCATGCTGCAAAGCAATAGAACAGCCCATGCTGCAAAGCAATATAACAGCCCATGCTGCAAAGCAATATAACAGCCCATGCTGCAAAGCAATAGAACAGCCCATGCTGCAAAGCAATGGAACAGCCCATGCCGCAAAGCAATATACCAGCCCATGCTGCAAAGCAATATAACAGCCCATGCTGCAAAGCAATATAACAGCCCATGCTGCAAAGCAATATAACAGCCCATGCTGCAAAGCAATAGAACAGCCCATGCTGCAAAGCAATAGAACAGCCCATGCAGCAAAGCAATGGAACAGCCCATGCTGCAAAGCAATAGAACAGCCCATGCAGCAAAGCAATAGAACAGCCCATGCTGCAAAGCAATAGAACAGCCCATGAAGCAAAGCAATAGAACAGCCCATGCTGCAAAGCAATAGAACAGCCCATGCAGCAAAGCAATGGAACAGCCCATGCTGCAAAGCAATAGAACAGCCCATGCAGCAAAGCAATAGAACAGCCCATGCTGCAAAGCAATAGAACAGCCCATGCTGCAAAGCAATAGAACAGCCCATGCTGCAAAGCAATAGAACAGCCCATGCTGCAAAGCAATAGAACAGCCCATGCTGCAAAGCAATAGAACAGCCCATGCTGCAAAGCAATAGAACAGCCCATGCTGCAAAGCAATAGAACAGCCCATGCTGCAAAGCAATAGAACAGCCCATGCTGCAAAGCAATAGAACAGCCCATGCAGCAAAGCAATGGAACAGCCCATGCTGCAAAGCAATAGAACAGCCCATGCTGCAAAGCAATAGAACAGCCCATGCTGCAAAGCAATAGAACAGCCCATGCTGCAAAGCAATAGAACAGCCCATGCTGCAAAGCAATAGAACAGCCCATGCTGCAAAGCAATAGAACAGCCCATGATGCAAAGCAATAGAACAGCCCATGATGCAAAGCAATATAACAGCCCATGCTGCAAAGCAATAGAACAGCCCATGCTGCAAAGCAATAGAACAGCCCATGCTGCAAAGCAATAGAACAGCCCATGCTGCAAAGCAATAGAACAGCCCATGCTGCAAAGCAATAGAACAGCCCATGCTGCAAAGCAATAGAACAGCCCATGCTGCAAAGCAATAGAACAGCCCATGCTGCAAAGCAATAGAACAGCCCATGCTGCAAAGCAATAGAACAGCCCATGCTGCAAAGCAATAGAACAGCCCATGCTGCAAAGCAATAGAACAGCCCATGCTGCAAAGCAATAGAACAGCCCATGCTGCAAAGCAATAGAACAGCCCATTATACAAAGCAATAGAACAGCCCATGCTGCAAAGCAATAGAACAGCCCATGCTGCAAAGCAATAGAACAGCCCATGCTGCAAAGCAATAGAACAGCCCATGCAGCAAAGCAATAGAACAGCCCATGCTGCAAAGCAATAGAACAGCCCATGCAGCAAAGCAATGGAACAGCCCATGCTGCAAAGCAATAGAACAGCCCATGCAGCAAAGCAATAGAACAGCCCATGCTGCAAAGCAATAGAACAGCCCATGCTGCAAAGCAATAGAACAGCCCATGCTGCAAAGCAATAGAACAGCCCATGCTGCAAAGCAATGGAACAGCCCATGCTGCAAAGCAATAGAACAGCCCATGCTGCAAAGCAATAGAACAGCCCATGCAGCAAAGCAATGGAACAGCCCATGCTGCAAAGCAATAGAACAGCCCATGCTGCAAAGCAATAGAACAGCCCATGCTGCAAAGCAATAGAACAGCCCATGCTGCAAAGCAATAGAACAGCCCATGCTGCAAAGCAATAGAACAGCCCATGCTGCAAAGCAATAGAACAGCCCATGATGCAAAGCAATAGAACAGCCCATGATGCAAAGCAATATAACAGCCCATGCTGCAAAGCAATAGAACAGCCCATGCTGCAAAGCAATAGAACAGCCCATGCTGCAAAGCAATAGAACAGCCCATGCTGCAAAGCAATAGAACAGCCCATGCTGCAAAGCAATAGAACAGCCCATGCTGCAAAGCAATAGAACAGCCCATGCTGCAAAGCAATAGAACAGCCCATGCTGCAAAGCAATAGAACAGCCCATGCTGCAAAGCAATAGAACAGCCCATGCTGCAAAGCAATAGAACAGCCCATTATACAAAGCAATAGAACAGCCCATGCTGCAAAGCAATAGAACAGCCCATGCTGCAAAGCAATAGAACAGCCCATGATGCAAAGCAATAGAACAGCCCATGATGCAAAGCAATATAACAGCCCATGCTGCAAAGCAATAGAACAGCCCATGCTGCAAAGCAATAGAACAGCCCATGCTGCAAAGCAATAGAACAGCCCATGCTGCAAAGCAATAGAACAGCCCATGCTGCAAAGCAATAGAACAGCCCATGCTGCAAAGCAATAGAACAGCCCATGCTGCAAAGCAATAGAACAGCCCATGCTGCAAAGCAATAGAACAGCCCATGCTGCAAAGCAATAGAACAGCCCATGCTGCAAAGCAATAGAACAGCCCATGCTGCAAAGCAATAGAACAGCCCATGCTGCAAAGCAATAGAACAGCCCATTATACAAAGCAATAGAACAGCCCATGCTGCAAAGCAATAGAACAGCCCATGCTGCAAAGCAATATAACAGCCCATGCTGCAAAGCAATAGAACAGCCCATGCAGCAAAGCAATAGAACAGCCCATGCTGCAAAGCAATAGAACAGCCCATGCTGCAAAGCAATAGAACAGCCCATGCTGCAAAGCAATAGAACAGCCCATGCTGCAAAGCAATAGAACAGCCCATGCTGCAAAGCAATAGAACAGCCCATGCTGCAAAGCAATAGAACAGCCCATGATGCAAAGCAATATAACAGCCCATGCTGCAAAGCAATAGAACAGCCCATGCTGCAAAGCAATAGAACAGCCCATGCTGCAAAGCAATGGAACAGCCCATGCTGCAAAGCAATAGAACAGCCCATGCTGCAAAGCAATAGAACAGCCCATGCAGCAAAGCAATGGAACAGCCCATGCTGCAAAGCAATAGAACAGCCCATGCTGCAAAGCAATAGAACAGCCCATGCTGCAAAGCAATAGAACAGCCCATGCTGCAAAGCAATAGAACAGCCCATGCTGCAAAGCAATAGAACAGCCCATGCTGCAAAGCAATAGAACAGCCCATGATGCAAAGCAATAGAACAGCCCATGATGCAAAGCAATATAACAGCCCATGCTGCAAAGCAATAGAACAGCCCATGCTGCAAAGCAATAGAACAGCCCATGCTGCAAAGCAATAGAACAGCCCATGCTGCAAAGCAATAGAACAGCCCATGCTGCAAAGCAATAGAACAGCCCATGCTGCAAAGCAATAGAACAGCCCATGCTGCAAAGCAATAGAACAGCCCATGCTGCAAAGCAATAGAACAGCCCATGCTGCAAAGCAATAGAACAGCCCATGCTGCAAAGCAATAGAACAGCCCATGCTGCAAAGCAATAGAACAGCCCATGCTGCAAAGCAATAGAACAGCCCATGCTGCAAAGCAATAGAACAGCCCATTATACAAAGCAATAGAACAGCCCATGCTGCAAAGCAATAGAACAGCCCATGCTGCAAAGCAATAGAACAGCCCATGCAGCAAAGCAAAGCTTCACCCTTTACTTTTCTGCTCTGTGAGTAGACTAAAGCAGCCATCAGAGGCAGCTGTCTCCTTTCCTCAGCGGAGTCACAAAGCACCCAAACAGTTTTAGAATCGCAGACATGAAGGATCACAAACACAAACCATCCTTGATGTTCTAATGAGGACAAAACAATACAAAACATAAACAGAGTTGATAAAGAAAGACACTACAAGAGCAACTGATTAAAAGAGCCAACTGCCGCTTGCTGTTGACATCAAACACTGGGGTTATATTAACAGAACAAGTCATGGAGGTCCCATAAAACTGGAAGTGCTGTAAGAAATAGAAATATCTGTTAATGTGGCACTGGGTATACAAGTGCAACTTCCCCTCCACTAAACTTCTCATCTATCGAGGCACACAAACACACACATAGAACAATCTGGCTCTGTGACTTGCCAGTGCATTTATCCCTTTCATCCAATGGTGCAGACGGACTGACGCTTGGCCTCCCTCCAGCCCTGTTTCTATCTAGAGAGATGCTTAATGAGGGGCTGTGCTGGCTCATCAGAGTAGGTGTGGTACAGGTTCAGAGGCAGCTCTAGCCTAGATAGTACAGCTACTTGGCCCGAAACAAAGGTCCACAGGGCTGCAGGTGATGAAAGGGCCCATCGGGCATGGCCTCATGGTGAGATCTAAGATTTTTACTGTAGTACAGTAGACTGGGCTATTAAAGACCGGGACCGTGAGAGATACAGCTCACCAAGCACACTGAGAAATTATTACCAGGTCTGCTGATCTGTAGGGACGTACAGGCTCAGAGTGGACTATAGTGCAGATGATACACACACACAGTAAAGGGGGCGGTAAGCTGAGTTATATCCTCTGGGCTACTATGCACCGGCTGCATTCACTAATATGTCCACCGATGTAGCTGTCCAAATGCTGCATATCTAAAAGCGAAACTCTCTCCCTACATTAAATACAACAACAGTGTTGCTGGGCTTTCCAGGCATGCAGTGGGACTGTCAGAGCTGAGCTGTCATGACTTTGGAGTCAGAGAGGCCTAAGTAGAGCCAGAGGCACTGAAACGCCAATACAAGTATATTCAAAGTGTCTGAGAATAGTCCTATAGTTAGTCTAAAGTGGGCTGGTCTGAAGTTGCCTCTCTGGCCTGGCCTGGGAACAAGTAAGGGGCTTGGGTGACTTGGGTATCAGGGTGATGGCATCCGAAAGGTCAGCCATTTTGACCTACTGCATAGAGAGAAAAGCCACAGGGGCTTCTGGGTCTATTGTGAGCCTCCCGAAGGGGTTTATTAGCTCATGTCTAATTCAAGGGCATTGACCGCTGTGGGCTCACTGCTGCCTTGCTGCCTGGCCAGGGATGCCTTGCCTGCCTGTGCTATTGGGTCTGACAGGTGACTGAAAGTGGGCTCTGGTTACCACATAACCACCTCTCATCTTCAGCCATGGTCCCCAACATACATCAGACCCAGTGGCAGACAAATGACTGATAGCATTTCAACACAACGTGATGGGAGGTTGGGTTACCATCGCTATCAGAAATCAGATAGACTTTCACTTAGACTGGCTGCACGAAACTGCACATTACTTGAGCAACTGTACGCGTATCAAGACATATAAAGATGTTGACTAGGTATTGTGGTTCAGTTTGTGTGCCACTGCTACCTGCAACTGTCTCGATGATATGCAGAGTACCCGTCGTTTCACAAGTACCTGTCGTTTCACAAACGTTTCACATTTGGGAACATTGAACATGCTTATTCCAGAAGCAATCTGACTGTGTGCTGGAAACACACTTGTGTGATGCAATGTGCATAACATTACGGATCCCCTGGGAGGGAAGGAATACTCAAAATATGCACATCCACTTAAGTACAAACAATACGAGCATCATCAGGTATCTCCCCCCTAGTAAGAAAGACGAAGTTCACCATGGTGGGTGTTTAATCAATAGCCACTTTACATCCACGCCACTGGCTAAAGGTCCATTTTCCCTCCATTTGAGACTCTTCTTAATAACCCACCTTCTCTTCGTGTTGTAAACAACCACACTCTTAAGGCAGAGACAGAGAGAAGGAGAGGAAGAGAGAGAACGAAAGAGGTTACTGCTAAAGTTATTATATGCTGCTGAGGGGAGAGAAGAGGATAGTCAACTCTGCTGTGTAGAGATACAGTGGCCTGGAACTATGCTATACAGTGGCAACAAAAAGTATGTGAACCCTTTGGAAATACCTGGATTTCTGCATAAATAATATAATATAATGTGATCTGATCTTCATCTAGGTCATAGCAATAGACAAACACAATCTGCTTAAACTAATAACACACTATTATACATTTTCATGTCTTTATTTAACACACTGTGTAAACATTCACAGTGTAGGGTGGAAAAAGTATGTGAACCCTTGGATTTAATAACTGGTTGACCATCCTTTGGCAGCAATAACCTCAACAAACTGTTTTACGTAGTTGCGGATCAGACCTGCACAACGGTCAGGAGGAATTTTGAACCATTCCTCTTTACAAAACTGTTTCAAGACTCAACCCGACTGGGCCACTCCAGAAGGCATATTTTCTTCTGTTGAACCCATTCTATTGTTGATTTACTTCTGTGTTTTGGGTTGTTGTTCTGTTGCATCACCCAACTTCTGTTGAGCTTCAATTGGCAGACAGATAGCCTAACATTCCTCTGCAAAATGTCTTGATAAACTTAGGCATTCATTTTTCCATCAATGATAGCAAGCTGTCCAGGCCCTGAGGCAGCCCCAAACCATGATGCTCTCTCCACCATACCTTATAGTTGGGATGAGGTTTTGTTGTTGGTGTGCTATGCCTTTTTTCTCCACACATAGTGTTGTGTATTCCTTCCAAACAACTCAACTGTAGTTTCACCTGTCCACAGAATATTTTGCCAGTAGCGCTGTGGAACGTACAGGTGCACTTTTGCAAACTTCAGACGTGCAGTGTCTGGACAACAGTGGCTTCTTCCGTGGTGACCTCCCATGAACACCATTCTTGTTTAGCGTTTTACGTGTCGTAGACTCGTCAACATATTCAAGAGATTTCTGTAAGTCTTTAGCTGATACTCTAGGATTCTTCTTAACCTCATTGAGTAATCTGCACTGTGCTCTTGCAGTCATCTTTGCAGAACGGCACTCCTAAGGAGAGTAGCAACAGTGCTGAACTTTCTGCCTTTATAGACAATTTGTGGTCTGATGAACATCAAGGCTTTTAGAGGTACTTTTGTAACCCTTTCCAACTTTATGCAAGTCAACTATTCTTAATCTTAGGTCTTCTGAGATCTCTTTTGTTCGAGGCATGGTTAACATCAGACAATGCTTCTTGTGAATAGCAGTATTTTTTAATAGGGCAGGGCAGCGCTAACAACATCTCCAAACACATCTCATTAATTGGACTCTGACTCCAATTAGCTTTTGGAGAAATCATGAGCCTAGGGGTTCACATACTTTTTCCAACCCACACTGTGAATGTTTAATTGTTTTTATTTTTATTATTATAATTTTTTATACCTTTATTTAACTAGGCACGTCAGTTAAGAAAAAATTATTATTTTCAATGACAGCCTAGGAACAGTGGGTTAACTGCCTGTTCAGTGGCAGAACGATAGATTTGTACCTTGTCAGCTTGGGGGTTTGAACTTGCAACCTTCTGGTTACTTGTCCAACATTCTAACCACTAGGCTACCCTGCCGCCCCCATCTATTCATTATAGACAAGAAAAATACAATAATTTGTGTGTTATTAGTTTAAGCACACTATGTTTGTCTATTGTTGTAACTTAGATGAAGATCAGATCAAATTTTATGACCAATTTATGCAGAAATCCAGGTAATTCCAAAGGGTTCACATACTTTTCCTTGCCACTGTAAATGTGGACACCCCTTCAAATGAGTGGATTATGCTTTTTCAGCCACACCCATTGCTGACAAGTGTATAACATTGAGCACACCGCCATGCAATCTTCATAGACAAACATTGGCAGTAGAATGGCCTTACTGAAGAGCTCAGTGACTTTCAAAGTGGCACTGTCATAGGATTCCACCTTTCCAACAAGTCAGTTTGTAAACATTTTGCCCTGCTAGAGCTGCCCCGGTCAACTGAAAGTGCTGTTATTATGAAGTGGAAACATCTAGAAGCAACAGCTCAGCCGGGAAGTGGTGGCCACACAAGCTCACAGAACGGGACTGCAAATTGCTGAAGTGCATAAAAGACCATAAAGAGCATAAAAATCAAGCAAGTCAGTACAAGAATTGTTCGTTGGGAGCGTCATAAAAGGGGTTTCCATGGCAGAGCAGCCGCACATAAGCCTAAGATCACCATGCGCAATGTCAAGTGTCGGCTGGAGTGGAGTAAAGCTCGTTGCCATTGGACACTGGGGCAGTGGAACTGCTTTCTCTGGAGTGATGAATCTTGCTTCACCATCTGGCAGTCCACTGGATGAATCTGGGTTTGGCAGGTGCCAAATTATTTTATTGAGTTACAGTTCATATAAGGAAATCAGTCAATTAAAATACATTTATTCGGCTCTAATAAACAGATTTCAAATGAATTGGCAGGGGCACAACCATGGGTGGGCCTAGGAGGACATAGGTCCACCCACTGGGGAGCCAGGCCCAGCCAGTCAGAATTTGTTTTTCCCCACAAAAGTTGCTTTAATACAGACCGAAATACTCCTCAGTTTCATCAGCTGTCCATGTGGCTGGTATCAAACGATCCCGCAGGTGAAGAACCCGGATGTGGAGGTTCTGGGCAGGTGTTTTTACACATGGTCTGTGGTTGTGAGGCCGGTTGGATGTACTGCTAAATTCTCTAAAACAACATTGAGGCAGCTTATGGTAGAGAAATTAACATCACATTCTCTAGCAACAGCTCTGGTGGACATTCCTGCTGTCAGCATGCCAATTGCACGCTCCCTCAAAACTTGAGACATCTGTGTCATTGTGTTGTGTGACAAAACTGCACATTTTTGAATGGCCTTTTATTGTCCCCAGCACAAGGTGCACTTGTGTAATGCTCATGCTGTTTAATCAGCTTCTTGATATGCCACTCCTGTCAGGTAGATGGATTATCTTGGCAAAGGAGAAATGCTCACTAACAGGGATGTCAACAAATTTGAGAGAAATAAGCTTTTTGTGCCTATTTCACCATTCTGTGATTTTTTTATTTCAGCTCATGAAACAATGTTGCAGTCATATTTTTGTTCAGTATAAAAAATAAATACAAATACACAATTTTTAGCTACATATTCATTTGAAAGAGATAATGAACTGCTTCAATCAATCCCTACTAGAGTCGCGCCGAGAGTCGCGCACGACTATTATCTCTCTGTGTTATATTCTGTAATGAACCAGAGTTTAACCCTGGTGTGTTTTAGTACTTCCTACAAACTCGGCTCATTCCAGACAACAAGTTGCACATGCTGAATAAACAGATTTAGGCATTAACAAGCATTTGGAATACTACCAAACATGGTGTAACAACCCACAATCACACACATTGTATACACATGCGGTGCACACACCCACGCACACGTACACAATGGCACCTGAAAATAAGTTTAGAGCGTAGAGAAAACAGCGAGTGAAAACAACAGCATATATACACTCAGCCCCATCTGTATTCATGAAAGTCTTATGTGTCCTACTCTAAGTTAGAAAAGCCAAGGCTTTTTCAAGCAGAAATTTGCTTCCCGCAACACTAACTCAAAAAAGTTCTGGGACACTGTAAAGTCCATGGAGAATAAGAACACCTCCTCCCAGCTGCCCACTGCACTGAAGATAGGAAACACTGTCACCACTTATAAATCCACTATAATTGAGATTTTCAAAAAGCATTTTTCTACGGCTGGCCATGCTTTCCACCTGGCTACTCCTACCCCGGTCAACAGCACTGCACCCCCCACAGCAACTCGCCCAAGCCTTCCCCATTTCTCTTTCTCCCAAATCCAGTCAGCTGATGTTCTGAAAGAGCTGCAAAATCCGGACCCCTACAAATTAGCTGGGCTAGACAATCTGGACCTTTTCTTTCTAAAATTATCTGCCGAAATTGTTGCCACCCCTATTACTAGCCTGTTCAACTTCTCTTTCGTGTCGTCTGAGATTCCCAAAGATTGGAAAGCAGCTGGGGTCATCTTGACCCAAACTGCTCCAGACCTATATCTATCCTAGCCTGCCTTTCTAAGGTCTTCGAAAGCCAAGTCAACAAACAGATTACTGACCATTTCGAATCTCACCATACCTTCTCTGCTATGCAATCTGGTTTCAGACTTGGTCATGGGTGCACCTCAGCCACGCTCAAGGTCCAAAACGATATCTTATCCGCTATCGATAAGAAACATTACTGTGCAGCCGTATTCATTGATCTGGCCAAGGCTATGTCTCTGTCAATCACCACATCCTCATCGGCAGACTTGTCAGCCTTGGTTTCTCAAATGACTGCCTAGCCTGGTTCACCAACTACTTCTCTGATAGAGTTCAGTGTGTCAAATCGGAGGGTCTGCTGTCCGGACCTCTGGCAGTCTCTATGGGGGTGCCACAGGGTTCAATTCTTGGACCGACTCTCTTCTCTGTATACATCAATGATGTCGCTCTTGCTGCTGGTGAGTCTCTGATCCACCTCTACGCAGACGACACCATTCTGTATACTTCTGGCCCTTCTTTGGACACTGTGTTAACAACCCTCCAGGCAAGCTTCAATGCCATACAACTCTCCTTCCATGGCCTCCAATTGCTCTTAAATACAAGTAAAACTAAAATTATGCTCTTCAACCGATCACTGCCTGCACCTGCCCGCCTGTCCAAAATCACTACTCTGGACGGCTCTGACTTAGAATATGTGGACAACTACAAATACCTAGGTGTCTGGTTAGACTGTAAACTCTCCTTCCAGACCCACATCAAACATCTCCAATCCAAAGTTAAATCTAGAATTGGCTTCCTATTTCGCAACAAAGCATCCTTCACTCATGCTGCCAAACATACCCTTGTAAAACTGACCATCCTACCAATCCTCGACTTTGGCGATGTCATTTACAAAATAGCCTCCAATACCCTACTCAACAAATTGGATGCAGTCTATCACAGTGCAATCTGTTTTGTCACCAAACCCCCATATACTACCCACCATTGCAACCTGTACGCTCTCGTTGACTGGCCCTCGCTTGATACTCATCGCCAAACCCACTGGCTCTATGTCATCTACAAGACCCTGCTAGGTAAAGTCCCCCCTTATCTCAGCTCGCTGGTCACCATAGCATCACCCACCTGTAGCACGCGCTCCAGCAGAGATATCTCTCTGGTCACCCCCAAAACCAATTCTTTCTTTGGCCGCCTCTCCTTCCAGTTCTCTGCTGCCAATGACTGGAACGAACTACAAAAATCTCTGAAACTGGAAACACTTATCTCCCTCACTAGCTTTAAGCACCAACTGTCAGAGCAGCTCACAGATTACTGCACCTGTACATAGCCCACCTATAATTTAACCCAAACAACTACCTCTTTCCCTACTGTATTTATTTTATTTATTTTGCTCCTTTGCACCCCATTATTTTTATTTCTACTTTGCACATTCTTCCACTGCAAATCTACCATTCCAGTGTTTTACTTGCTATATTGTATTTACTTTGCCTCCATGGCCTTTTTTTGCCTTTACCTCCCTTATATTACCTCATTTGCTCACATCGTATATAGGCTTGTTTATACTGTATTATTGACTGTATGTTTGTTTTACTCCATGTGTAACTCTGTGTCGTTGTATGTGTCGAACTGCTTTGCTTTAACTTGGCCAGGTCGCAATTGTAAATGAGAACTTGTTCTCAATTTGCCTACCTGGTTTAATAAAGGTGAAATAAAAAATAAATAAATAAATGTGGTCGTCCGTGCTCTGTGAATGTTGATGATGCTCACTCTGGCCTGCAGCTGTCTCCACATCAGGGGAAAAATGTGTGTACGTGTGGTGTGTACGTATGTGTGCATGCATTCATGCTTGTGTGTTATTTCACCTTTAGAATGAAATAAGACGCATACACAGTGCCTGTCTAAAGGCTAAACTCTCCCGTATTATTCATGATTATGAAAAGCCCATTCAAAGACACCACCAGGTTGGCATAAGGATAAAACAGACTTGACTCAGAATAAGAATCACAATGAGTCTAGCCTTGACAGCTCAGTGTATACTGATTAGAATCAGAGGACGCATACATTTTCCTCCGGCTACAACAAAAATGATAAGAGAGTGGCTGAGTGTTAAGGGAGCTCGGATAAAAATAATGAAAAGAAACGTCCTTCAGAATTTCAAACTTATGCAGGTTTCTGTAAAATGACATTCTAGCTTCTCAGTGTCTCCTCTAGAATCCCCTGTTGATTGCACAGCATCCATCTCGCTCCCCATCTCTAATCTGTATTGTCTAGCACCATTCACTGAAGGACTGTGCGTGATGGAGGGGGTTGGATTGTGTGCTTCTCTATATGTGTGACAATATTAAGGTTCTCATGGAGGGTTCCCTAACACACTGACATCAGTCACACCTCATTCTTATGACACTGAATAATAAAACCGTACCCTCCCTCAGCCTCCACATACACACCCACACAACTAACCATAGACATACTCTACTGACACCCTCATCACCAGTGTAGGGGTAGTCCCTTCAACACTACCAACCCTTCATGCCCCTCCACTCCCCTTTGACCTGTGGAAAGGACAGGTTCTATGGTGCTGGGTGCAATGGAGCAGGGAGTATCCACCACTAACTTGCCCCCACTCCCCCTCCACCTTAACGGCTCATCGGAGGCAACTTTACAGTTGACATGCTAGTTAGCACAAAGGGAAGACTTATGGGGTGTGTAAGGGCTCAGACACACTAATAGCATTTGCTGGCCAAGAGTACTTAGCCTCTCTGAACAGAGTGCCGGACATCATTTCTGAACTGAGTACTTAGACTCCCTGAACAGAGTGCCGGACATCATTTCTGAACTGAGTACTTAGCCTCTCTGAACAGAGTGCCAGACATCATTTCTGTACTGAGTACTTAGCCTCTCTGAACAGAGTGCCGGACATCATTTCTGAACTGAGTACTTAGCCTCTCTGAACAGAGTGCCGGACATCATTTCTGAACTGAGTACTTAGCCTCTCTGAACAGAGTGCCGGACATCATTTCTGTACTGAGTACTTAGCCTCTCTGAACAGAGTGCCGGACATCATTTCTGAACTGAGTACTTAGCCTCTCTGAACAGAGTGCCGGACATCATTTCTGAACTGAGTACTTAGCCTCTCTGAACAGAGTGCCGGACATCATTTCTGAACTGAGTATGCACCGATTTTACATGCAGAATTGCTTGAAAATGTCGTCAGTCAAACATTTACAGTGAGTGGCCCCTAAAACACACCCAGCTGTACAATCGGCAGACGAAATCCACATTCGGTGCAATGTGTGCGAGCCTTAACCAGTCTGTTCTAGTCAGCGAGCTCCTGAATCTATCACCCCCCCATTCCAAAGCATTGGAACGCATACATGGAGGTTTATTACAGAACCATATCCACACATGAATCCATTCTCTCATATTATACGTGTGAGGAATAACGCAGCCATTGGAACAGACCCGGGGCGAAGGGAGGGGAGCGGTGAGGGATCATGTAAGCCTGTTCTGACAGTTATGTTCCTCCAGACTGATCGGCTGGTAATGGCATACAGATGATGACCTCCACTGCAAAGGAGGCTGGGCAGTGCTGAAGGCCAAAAAGCCAAACGACCTAATCAACTCCCCCATCGCCCTGCTCCCAACTCTGCCATAAATGAATAGAAAAATGGTCCGGGACGAGTAGAATAAGCCATAAAGCATGCTTGTCATTTACACACAGGTAGTCCTAGCTATACACACATGACGTAGGCACATTAATAACATCAACTCACAGAGCCAGGTTTGAAGGCAGGGGAGGAAAGTAGAGCCACCCCCTCCACAAAATAGAAATGTTACAATGTTTATCCGATTGTTCCAAGGTGAGGACGTCAGCGCATGGAGAGAAAAGTAATCTTGGTTTATCCAGAACTAAAGTATTGCGTAATTGGTCAGATGCTCGATTAAGTTCTGGGTCCATATGTGTTAATAGAAGAGATTGAACAAGGATCGAAACGTAACGAAGATCTCCACCCTATCTCTCATTGCAAGTTACGGGCAAGTCTATGGGCCAATTGTCCCCTCCCTTCCTGAATTTGAAAGATTCTAACACCTGCAAAATTGTGATTTATCCAAAGTCCCCGGAACTAATGCTGCTCGTTATCTCACCCATCTCATTGTATCAAGACTGATCTATGCTACAACATCTGTCCAAGAGAGATTAGAAGAAAAGACACTGGGAGGAATGGGGACAATATGGATAATTGGCTTGCTCCGAAGACTGACTCTGAATAAATCAATACTCCGTACATAAGTATGAAAAAAAATACTGGTTAAATATTGGCACAGCGGTCTAAGACACTGCATCGCATCTGGGTTCAATCCCAGGCTGTGTCGCAGCCGGCCGCGACTGGGAGATTATTCTTAAATAAAACACTGTGGACTACGGCGCAGTCCCCCAAAAACTACATGAATCATTCTCACACCTTTAACATAGTCCTATATGTGTGCTATTAGGGCGTTCTGTCAATCCTCCACAGACTCCCAAAGGTATAATAAGGCAGTGATGCCTATTCCCACTGGGCCTAGCTACAGTAGGTGGGGTTCTACGAACGTTTGGGGTGGGGTTATGGGGTGCATTGAGACAACATCTCAGTCCCTCCCAGGCAGCTAGGTCACCTGTCACCAGACACGGGTTCAAAGACAAAGCCATGCAGCAGGAGGAGTGAATGCCAACAGGAGGTCGTCTCTCTCTGTGACAACTACACCTCTTTCCTCCCATACCGTTGGTGGATAGCTTGGAGCTTAGTCCCTGGCCAAGACTTAAGGCACACAGGGAGAATGTGACATAGCTTGTCATGGGGTCTTCAATAATAAATTATGGTAATCCCCCAGACCTCAACCTTTCCTATTCCCTAATTCCAATCAATGGTGCTGTAATAGGGTCGTCATGATTCTTAATATAACCGATTGTTGTTGCGACTGTTGTATATTGTCTTGATAACGGCATTGGTATATCAAGCCAGTTAAATTGCTCAAAGATAGGACACAGGCTAACCCGAAATGGGGCAGCAGACTACTACTCAAACATCAAAGTCATCAAATATGTATGAGTGTTTTTGACAAATTCTAATTTCCGTACCCAATTAACTTTTTTGAAAGAATTTTAAATATGAAGACATCAAAGCGGGGGAAATGCACTCTCATTTCGAAAGGGGAAGGTTGATTATACACTTCAGGGGGCTTTTGAGATGTGATGCTGATAATTTGTTTACTTAGCACGAAAATACACAGATCTGGAGGACGTACTGCTGAGTGCACTTGCTGGGCAGCAGTAGTAAGACACTGACATCTACAGACTCACAGGGATTTGATGCAGATTTGATACAGACAGACAAATCTCTACTCTGTCCCTAAAACATGATTACAGAATGGCGAGATCTAACACCAAAGCTCTTGGCCTCCAATCGGTATGCTCCTCCATATTCAACAATCCATATTCTATAACATGAATGAGTACTGCCATTTGGCAGACAATTTTATCTGAAGCAACTTACAGTCATGCATACATATACATTTTGTTTGAGTGGCCCCGGGAATTGAACCCACAACCCTGACATTGCAAGAGTCATGCTCAACCAACTGAGCCATACAAACTTGTATTGGTGCTGTGTAGTCAACTTCCACGAAGAAGAATAAATGCTGTGACAACTGGTTTGGAAATGAACCAGTGTTAACATGTAGAGGTGGCCGGGTTCAGATGAGACAATCCTATTAGAGCACACCATAGAAATATAATATCCTGTTCTAGTAATATGGTTAGCCCTGACTTGTAGAGGCAGATCATCTAATCTTCAAATGTACCGAGCTGTGAGAACATCCCACCCTCAACCGGGTATCTTCTACCGAGCATCTTCCACCGAGCATGCAGAAAGCCATGAGTACCCTCCGTCCTCCTAACCATAACCTGTTCCAGGAATAGAGGGGTGTTTGAGGAAAATGCTCCAGCCAGGCCTCTCGGGTTGCCTTTGTTAAAGCACCGGAGCATGTGGCCCAGGTCAAAGTGAGACGCTAGTCAGGCTTCCTCCAGAGAACACACATCATACTGTCATAAGAAAGTTTAAATATTCTTCAGGAAACAAGAAATACATGCAAACAGCTGTAGGGAAGAGTAAACACTGCAGGGTACAATATTGACGTGGGAGTTGACAACTGTCAGGATCACTTGTTATCTGTTGAGCTGTAGAATTCAAGTTAAAAATAAATAGCAGGCGGTGAATGCAGCCTTCGAGCTCGGATAAGTACTGTCAATGCACCCATAGAAAAAAATGTGCTATCTAGAACCTAAAAGGGAGATCCCCTTTGAAGAATGCTTTTTGAAGAAGAACTATTTCCACAGAGGGATCTACATGGAACCCAAAAGGGTTCCACCTGGTTCCAAAAAATGTTTTACCTGGAACCAAAAAGGCTTCTCCTTTTGGGACAGTCACAGAAACATTTTGGAACCCTTTTTTCCAATTGTCAGTCATGTACCCTAAGAAAGGGTTATTTCTGTGTGGTATAGAAGAAACCTATTTTGGAGTAAACTGACATAAGCAATGACACACACCGAGGCATAGATTTCCCTTCAGGAGGCGCTCATGGGAAATGTCGGTCAATGTGACCTCTGGCTATGGGGTTATCCACCTTGGACCCCCTATGGATTTTCTGCTCTACATCTTCACATACCAACGATCCCTTTCTCATACCGACAATTCCTTCGTATGTATTTCAGTCCATTCTGCTCTCAAGTTCTCATAAACACCTACTGTCAATATCTTACACCTACAGTGTCTCTCACATCTATTTGTATCAAACCAGGCAACATGTCACTTTGCATTCTGCCATTTTTGTGACTTATTCAAATATATTGTCTTTGAATTAAACAAGATATGTGTGTGTGGGTGGTTGGTTGACTGAAAAGAAACAGAACAAAAACTGAAGAACAGTTCTGAAACTTTTGCAAAAGCATGACATGAAACAGGTTTTATTTTATTTTTAAAATGAGTGGAAATGGCCATTGTCTACACAGAGAATCTCTATTGGGTAGGATAATATCAGGTTAAGCAGGTAGTGTCTTGTCCTAGCTACTGTATCTGTGTGACTGAGACCTCTCAGGTGTAGGGGTGTGAACAGTATCATGTCAGCCTGTTTACCTCACTCAGCTGTTTCACAATTCCCACACCAGGCAGTCAGAGGTTCTTGCTCACCCATGGCAGCTAGGGCTCTCCCAGTATAAAATCACGGGGCCTCTCTACCCCATTTAACACTGTAAGGTCATGCCAAGTCCAGCCAGCCACTCTGCTGATGGGGGGGGGGGGCATATTTAGAGACGTCACTGAGCCAGCAATGAGGGGATCGCACACTGAACTGTTCCTGCAGTGCTATCAACCCAGCAGAAAGAAGAACGGAGGACGTAATACCGTGGCATATCAATTATAATGAAACTTTATAGAGACAGAAACGATAACAATATTTCCCCTTAAGTGTATTGAACCAATTCAACATAAATGGATGATCCATTAAATGCCATTGTGGGACGCCACAGCCACCGCAGCAGAGTGGGAGCAGGGCATGGTTAGAGGGTGGTATGGAACCATTTAACTGTGCCTTAGAGGGATCATGCCCATGGGATTCAGATCATTTGGACATAATCTGAATAGCATTGTGTGCCACTGTGATGTCAATGTCTATGGGCTATGTACTGTATGTGGACACATGGGCTGCAGTAGAAACCTACAGTGTAATCCCCAGGCACCATCACTCTAGGCATGCCTGGCGTTAGCAGACATGGAACAACACCGGGTCCCTGAGGGCAATGCGGCATTCTGGGTACTTGCAGTGTTTCATCGGTCTCGTGGCATGGCATAGCATGGCTGAGATGAGCCTTTTATGCTGGCACTTATAACATCTAGTTTAAATTAAAGGGGTCAGATTGGGAGATATATTTAATTGTTTCGTTAATTTTGGTGTCTGCTTATAAATATCTGCCCTCGTTCTCTGATGTATTTATTCAATCTTAATTACATTTGAGAAGCTTATTGTATGGAAACCCCCAGAAATACATAGGCAAGCCACTTGTCTTGCCTGTTGAGGAACTAGTAGGAGGTGATGTTTAACTGGTGAGGAATTAGGAGAAGGTGATGTTTAACTTGTGAGGAACTAGTAGGAGGTGATGTTTAACTGGTGAAGAACTAGGAGGAGGTGATGTTTAACTAGTGAGGAATTAGGAGGAGGTGATGTTTAACTGGTGAAAAACTAGGAGCAGGTGATGTTTAACTGGGCGAATGAAGGGTGAAATGCTCGAAATATAGGATGTAAGTTAAACAATGTTCTGCACTCATGTATCTTAAATGATACACTGTTCCACTGGAAAATGTATTGACGCGCAAAACAACTTGTGTAGCCGGCACAGTGTAGGCACCATTAGTGCTCTTATTCTAGACTAAAAGGGTTTTCATAACAGTATAACCATAGCCTATAACAGTACAGAACGCTTCTGTAACAATAGGAAAATCATTTTTCATGGACTGGAGAAAAGGTATGAGAGTATATTTATTTGACTGCACTTAATTTTAATCTAATTCTTCCTCTCCATTTTGTGTCACAGGGGAATTATTTGATTGATGTGAATCCCGGTAATGAAACAGAGGAACATTTTCATTAAGTCTGGTCCTCCTTACACATAGAATAGACTCAATTCAAGCCCTTCTGAAACAAAAAGGTTAACTTTATTGAAACATAATCATAAGTGGAAATCAAAATGACTAAATAGAGGAGGACTATTAAGAACACTTCAGGGAAGCGGACTTAACTTTTAATGGAGTTCAATGGAGTTCAATGGAGTCCAAATAAAGCACAGCTGGAGATGGACAGATAGCATCCATCTTCAACATTAATTTTACACCAGGTGCCAGCTTTGGACCTCAAATCAAAGTGAGGCAAGTTAAAGCATACACGTATGCAACGTACACACATAGGGCCGGATGAAGAAATCACAGGCACCGGGGCTTCGTATTTTTTTTATAGCCCCCCACCCTTCCCGGGACACCATAATGTTCTGTAAACAAATCTGTGGACCAAGATGAAATTGGATGCGTGGTAAATTTACTGTATAATACAGCCATGGCTGTATAATACAGCCATAATAACGTTTGTCATGTGTAGGCTAGAGTTGAGCAGAGACGGTTTTAGGATTTTTTTTTGTCAGTTATATTTTAGAAGACATTAGCTGAATCTTATCACACAAATGTGTGGCTACTCTGACACTGGCAAACAAAGATCAATCTGGTCTTGAACTCAAACAATAACCCAGGCCAATGAAGCGACACACAGTACAATATTAGGAGGTAATATACTCTATATCATATCATAGGCTAGAGTAGGCTACTAAATAAACATTCCGGTGGCACAATGACTCACCTAATGATGAAGATGAAGCCATAGGCTACTCACGGTGATGGCAGATGCACTCGTTGTGGCAACAGCATATCTCAAGATGAGATACTTTGAAAAACAGTGCTGCTGTTTGCTACAAATTGGGAGTTGAGAAAAAATTGTTTCTATTGGATCTAAAGACAGATTAGTCTTCTCTTTTCATCAGTAGTCATTTGATTTCCAAACTGTGTGTTTTTCCCGCAATTGTGTTTTGAAATCTACAAAAGGCAAACCGACAACTGCTATAATCCATAGATGGCAGTTCCCATTCTGTCACACCCTGATCTGTTTCACCTGTCCTTGTGCTTGTCTCGACCCCCCTCCAGGTGTCGCCCATTTTCCCCATTATCCTCTGGGTACATATACCTGTGTTCTCTGTTTGTCTGTTGCCAGTTTGTTTTGTTATGTCAAGCCTACCAGAGGTTTTCCCTCTGTTCCTGTCTATTGATTGTTCCAGTTTTTCCCGGTTTTGACCTTTCCTGTCCAGCCTGAGCCTGCCTGATGTCCTGTACAGATGCTCCACTACTCTGGATTACCGACCTCTGTCTGACCTGACCCCGAGCCTGCCTGCCGTCCTGTACCTTTGCCCCATTACTCTGGTTTATCAACCCCTGCCTGCCATGATCTGTCGTTTGCCACCCCTGTTGCTGTAATAAACATTGTTACTTCAACACAATCTGCATTAGGGTCTTACCTGAAACGTGTTACATTCAAGTCAGGACTGGCATCCACTGCTAGTGTACCCATGACTTTAACAGTCAAATTACCAGGGTAAGAAGTTACAATACCCTTCTATGGATTATATGTCTATGGCCACAACGCAACAGGCTTTTTCCAAATAAACCGGTATACGGTATACCGCCCAAACCCCTCACTCATGTATGCATGGACAGAGGAATGCGCAGACAGAAGAATGTGCACGGCCAACCAGACACACACACACACACACACACACACACACACACACACACACACACACACACACACACACACACACACACACACACACACACACACACACACACACACACACACACACACACACACACACACACACACACACACACACACACACACACACACACACACACACGTTGGCCTGGATCCTATTCTACAGTGCATGGGTTATATATTCCACCTAGGCAGAGGAGTACAGGAGGTTCAGCTTGGTGAATGTCTTCATTTATGCTTCTGCATCTGTCGAGCCAAGCTGCTCACAGTGGGCTTAGTGAAAGAGTGCTGGCGCATTAATCTCTGCTATGTGACGATTGGAGAAACAGGGACCTTTGACGTAGCCAGTGGAGGAGATAACAGTGTACTAGGTCTGCCTTGGAAAGGATCCCTAAAAATACCTTTCACTGTTTTATATACAGATTTAAACATCCACATTGGTGCATTTGACATTAGAGACACATGAGTGCCAACATTAGAGCTCACCTGATATATACTGTATACTGTAAATACAGTGGGGAGAACAAGTATTTGATACACTGCTGATTTTGCAGGTTTTCCTACTTACAAAGCATGTAGAGGTCTGTCATTTTTTATCATAAGTACACCTCAACTGTGAGAGACGGAATCTAAAACAAAAATCCAGAAAATCCCATTGTATGATTTTTAAGTAATTAATTTGCATTTTATTGCATGACGTAAGTATTTGATCATCTACCAACCAGTAAGAATTCCGGCTCTCACAGACCTGTTAGTTTTCCTTTAAGAAACCCTCCTGTTCTCCACTCATTACCTGTATTAACTGCAACTGTTTGAACTCGTTACCTGTATAAAAGACACCTGTCCACACACTCAATCAAACAGACTCCAACCTTTCCACAATGGTCAAGACCAGAGAGCTGTGTAAGGACATCAGGGCTAAAATTGTAGACCTGCACAAGGCTGGGATGGGCTACAGGACAATAGGCAAGCAGCTTGGTGAGAAGGCAACAATTGTTGGCGCAATTATTAGAAAATGGAAGAAGTTCAATCGAGAGCATCCTGGCGGGCTGTATCACCGCCTGGTACGGCAACTGCTCCGCCCTCAACCGTAAGGCTCTCCAGAGGGTAGTGAGGTCTGCACAACGCATCACCGGGGGAAAACTACCTGCCCTCCAGGACACCTACACCACCCGATGTTACAGGAAGGCCATAAAGATCATCAAGGACATCAACCACCCGAGCCACTGCCTGTTCACCCCGCTATCATCCAGAAGGCGAGGTCAGTACAGTTGCATCAAAGCTGGGACCGAGAGACTGAAAAACAGCTTCTATCTCAAGGCCATCAGACTGTTAAACAGCCACCACTAACATTGAGTGGCTGCTGCCAACACACTGACACTGACTCAACTCCAGCCACTTTAATAATGGGAATTGATGGGAAATGATGTAAATATATCACTAGCCACTTTAAACAATGCTACCTTATATAATGTTACTTACCCTACATTATTCATCTCATATGCATACGTATATACTACACTCTATATCATCGACTGCATCCTTATTTAATACATGTATCACTAGCCACTTTAACTATGCCACTTTGTTTACATACTCATCTCATATGTATATACTGTACTCGATACCATCTACTGTATCTTGCCTATGCTGCTCTGTACCATCACTCATTCATATATCCTTATGTACATATTCTTCATCCCCTTACACTGTGTATAAGACAGTAGTTTAGGAATTGTTAGTTAGATTACTTGTTGGTTATTACTGCATTGTCGGAACTAGAAGCACAAGCATTTCGCTACACTCGCATTAACATCTGCTAACCATGTGTATGTGACAAATAAAATTTGATTTGATTTGAGATGACGGTCAACCACCCTCGGTCTAGGGCACCATGCAAGATCTCACCTCGTGGGGCATCAATGATCATGAGGATGGTGAGGGATCAGCCCAGAACTACACGGCAGGACATGGTCAATGACCTGAAGAGAGCTGGGACCACAGTCTCAAAGAAAACCATTAGTAACACACTACGCCATCATGGATTAAAATCCTGCAGCGCACGCAAGGTCCCCCTGCTCAAGCCAGGCCTGTCTGAAGTTTGCCAATGACCATCTGGATGATCCAGAGGAGGAATGGGAGAAGGTCATGTGGTCTGATGAGACAAAAATAGAGCTTTTTGGTCTAAACTCCACTCGCCGTGTTTGGAGGTAGAAGAAGGATGTGTACAACTCCAAGAACACCATCCCAACCGTGAAGCATGGAGGTGGAAACATCATTCTTTGGGGATGCTTTTCTGCAAAGGGGACAGGATGACTGCACCGTATTGAGGGGAGGATGGATGGGGCCATGTATCGCAAGATCTTGGCCAACATCCTCCTTCCCTCAGTAAGAGCATTGAAGATGGGTTGTGGCTGGGTCTTCCAGCATGACAACAACCCGAAACACACAGCCAGGGCAACTAAGGAGTGGCTCCGTAAGAAGCATCTCAAGGTCCTGGAGTGGCCTAGCCAGTCTCCAGACCTGAACCCAACAGAAAATCTTTGGAGGGAGCTGAAAGTCCGTATTGCTCAGTGACAGGTCTGTATGGAGGAGTGGGCCAAAATCCATCCTGCATTGTGTTTAAACCTGGTCAAGAACTACAGGAAATGTATGATCTCTGTAATTGCAAACAAAGGTTTCTGTACCAAATATTAAGTTCTGCTTTTCTGATGTATCAAAATGGAATTTTCTGGTTTCTGATTTTTGTTTTAGATTCCGTCTCTCACAGTTGAAGTGTACCTATGATAAAAATGACAGACCTCTACATGCTTTGTAGGTGGGAAAACCTGCAAAATCGACAGTGTATCAAATACTTGTTCTCCCCACTGTGTATATACACTGTATGTATATATGATTATATTTGAGGTGTGCACACAAGCCTACTGGGGGTTGAGGTCCTAAAAAATGTCTAAATATCATTGAAGGACAGCTCATCATTCCACTGCACCATCTCAACACTTACAACACAGGCAGTTTTCAGGTCAACTAAGGAACTTCAATGTGGGGTCCCAATGCCATTCACATGGGCTGACCTCAATTTCAGAATAGGTGGAGAGTGAATAGATGCAATGTTGTCCTATTCTGGGGGGGAAGTTCAACCTCTCTTTTCCTAATACAAAAATTGAATGAATAATAGATTTCTAGAAGCAGCATTGCAAGATGAAAACATCACTGTTCCTAAATCTAATCAGACCCCTAGAGTGAAGGACTCTAGAGGACGCCACCTATTTCATCACTTAAAGTTCAGGACACAAATTGAAAGGCAGTGCGTTACAAAATATGAAAAGACCTCTTTCAGAGTAAAGAGTAATAAAATGGAAACGGACCATTCCTGCTTTACTACCATTAATTGAGACACAAAGCTTACTGTGTATCAAAATGTGAAAGAATAGCGGCTGAGTTGACCTTTTATTTGCTAATAAGGACTAATTGATTCCTTGATTACCTTAATTAAAAATAACTCCATAATTATCCACAGTTAGCTCAGCTGATCTCATCTCCCCCCGTCCCTGACTGACAGCTCTAGACAATAATAACTTCATTTGGCTGGGCACATTATCATTCTGATACTTGAAGAGAAGTGAAGCTTCTAGTCCGTTCCATCACAAGGGAACAGCAATTTATAACAGAGCCACCTGGCTTTGAAATGTGATCATGTCTCCTGTCTCCTTTGTGTGCTAAACACATTAAATTTGGACAGGACATTGGTACAGAGCAGGCCATTATGAGAGGCGACCGGTCACAACCCAGGAAGGGAGTAGATCAGACAGAGAGAAATCCTACAGCCAACTCTGTCTCCACTGTACGCACAGGGTTGAGAACTAGACCAGCTAGCAACAAGCACATCACATGAGTTCAAAATCATTTTGTGTGTGTGTTAACACCCCCCCCCCCCAAAAAAAAATTTAATCTAAAAACCGCTATTCCCATATACAGAATGATCTTGTCAAAAACTGTCACAATCCTCTCCCCAACATAATAAAGTTGGATTGCATTTAGATGGATTGCATTTATACTGTACATTTAATTCATAGGAATTTAAAGGGATTACTAGATATACAATAAAAAAAATCTATTAAAAAGACAAATGATTCCCCAAACAGCAATATAAGGCTAAACCATAACTGTAATGGTGGAAAAGGGATACATTTCTATGAGTTTCACAACACCTTATGTGCAATAAAGTAATGCTAGCTGAGATTACATGAATGCAACTTCAATGAAGCATAAGATCACGCTTTTTTGTCACCTTTGTGTTGTGAAAACACCAAAATGAATGCAGAGACCGATGTCATGCATATTCACTGGGAAATTACCAAAGAATTACCAAATGTACAGTACCAGTCAAACATTTGGATACACCTATTAATTCAAGGGTTTTTCCTTATTTTTACTATTTTCTACATTGTAGAATAATAGTGATCAAATTCAATTTTGTCACATACACATGGTTAGCAGATGTTAATGCGAGTGTAGCGAAATGCTTGTGCTTCTAGTTTCGACAATGCAGTAAAAACCAACGAGTAATCCAACCTAACAATTTCACAACAACTACCTTATACACACAAGTGTAAAGGGATGAAGTATATGTACATAAAGATATATGAATGAGTGATGGTACAGAACGGCATAGGCAAGATGCAGTAGATGGTATCGAGTACAGTATATACATATGAGATGAGCAATGTAGGGTATTTAAACATTATATTAAGTGGCATTGTTTAAAGTGGCTAGTGATACATTTTGTAACATTAAAGTGGCTGGAGTTGAGTCAGCATGTTGGCAGCAGCCACTCAATGTTGGTGGTGGCTGTTTAACAGTCTGATGGCCTTGAGATAGAAGCTGTTTTTCAGTCTCTCGGTCCCTGCTTTGATGCACCTGTACTGACCTCGCCTTCTGGATGATAGCGGGGTGAACAGGCAGTGGCTTGGGTGTTTGTTGTCCTTGATGATCTTTATGGCCTTCCTGTGACATCGGGTGGTGTAAGGTGTCCTGGAGGGCAGGTAGATTGCCCCCGGTGATGCGTTTTGCAGACCTAACTACCTTCTGGAGAGCCTTACGGTTGTGGGCGGAGCAGTTGCCGTACCAGGTGGTGATATAGCCTAACAGGATGCTCTCGATTTTGTGCATCTGTAAAGGTTTGTGAGTACTTTTGGTGACAGGCCGAATTTCTTCAGCCTCCTGAGGTGGGTGGACCAATTCAGTTTGTCCGTGATGTGTGCGCTGAGGACCTTAAAACTTACTATCCTCTCCACTACTGTCCCGTCAATGTGGATGGGGGGATGCTCCCTCTGCTGTTTCCTGAAGTCCACAATCATTTCCTTTGTTTTGTTGATGTTGAGTGTGAGGCCTGTAGGCCGTCTCGTCGTTGTTGGTAATCAAGCCTACCACTGTAGTGTCATCTGCAAACTTGATGATTGAGTTAGAAGCGTGCATGGCCATGCAGTCGTGGGTGAACAGGGAGTACAGGAGATGGCTCAGAACACACCCTTGTGGGGACACAGTGTTGAGGATCAGCAGGGTGGAGATGTTGTTACCTACCCTCACCACCTGGGGGCGGCCCGTCAGGAAGTCCAGTACCCAGTTGCACAGGGCGGGGTCAAGACCCAGGGTCTCGAGCTTGATGACGTATTTGGAGGGTACTGTGGTGTTAAATGCTGAGATGTAGTCGATGAACAGCATTCTCACATGGGTACTGTATTCCTCCTGTCCAGATAGGTTTGTGCAGTGTGGTTGCGATTGTGTCGTCTGTGGACCTATTGGGGCGGTAAGCAAATTGGAGTGGGTCTAGGGTGTCAGGTAGGGTGGAGGTGATATCGTCCTTGACTAGTCTCTCAAAGCACTTCATGATGACGGAAGTGAGTGCTACGGGGCGGTAACAGGGAACAGGAACAATGGTGGCCCTCTTGAAGCATGTGGGAACAGCAGACTGGGATAGGGATTGATTGAATATGTCCATAAACACACCAGCCAGCTAGTCTGCGTATGCTCTGAGGACGCGGCTGAGGATGCCGTCTGGGCCTGCAGTCTTGCAAGGGTTAACATGTTTAAATGTTTTACTCACGTCGGCTGCAGTGAAGGAGAGTCCGCCACCTTTGGTAGCGGGCCGTGTCAGTGGCACTGTATTGTCCCCAAAGCGAGCAAAGAAGTTGTTTAGTCTGTCTGGGAGCAAGACATCCTGGTCTGTGACGGGGCTGGTTTTCTTTTTGTAATCCGTGATTGACTGTAGACCCTGCCACATACCTCTTGTGTCTGAGCCATTGAATTGCGACTCTACTTTGTCTCTATAGTGACGCTTAGCTTGTTTGATTGCCTTGCAGAGGGAATAGCTACACTGTTTGTATTCGGTCATGTTTGGTCACCTTGCCCTGGTGAAAAGCAGTGGTTTGCACTTTCAGTTTCACGCGAATGCTGCCATTGATCCACAGTTTCTGGTTTAGGAATGTTTTAATAGTTGCTGTGGGTACGACATTGCCGATGCACTTGCTAATAAACTCTTAACTTCCGGCGCTGACAGAGATGGCCGCCTCGCTTCGCGTTACTACTATGCAGTATTTTGTTTTTTTTACGTGTTATTTCTTACATTGGTACCCCAGGTAATCTTAGTTTTTATTACATACAGTCGGGAGGAACTACTGGATATAAGAGCAACGTCAACTCACCATCATTACGACCAGGAATACGACTTTCCCGAAGCGGATCCTCTGTTTTGCCCACCACCCAGGACATTGGATCGGATCCCAGCCAGCGAACCAAAACAACGACGCCGTAAAAGGGGCAGACGAAGTGGTCTTCTGTTCAGGCTCCGGAGACAGGCACATTGCGCATCACTCCTTAGCATACTACTCGCCAATGTCCAGTTTCTTGACAACAAGGTTGATGAAATCCGAGCAAGGGTAGCATTCCAGAAAGACATAAGAAACTGTAATGTTCTTTGCTTCACGGAAACATGGCTCACTCGAGACACGCCAGCTGGTTTCTTCATGCATCGCGCCGACAGCAACAAGCATCTTTCTGGTAAGAAGTGGGGCGGGGGGGTATGCCTTATGATTAACGAGACGTGTGGTGATCATAATAACATACAGGAACTCAAGTCCTTCTGTTCACCTGACTTAGAATTCCTCACAAGAAAATGCCGACCGCATTATCTACCAAGAGAATCCTCTTCGATTATAATCACAGCCGCATATATTCTCCCCCAACCAGACACATCGATGGCCCTGAAATAACTTTATTTGACTCTATGTAAACTGGAAACCACATATCCTGAGGCTGCATTCGTTGTAGCTGGAGATTTTAAAACTATGAAATAACTCATATGGAATCATGGAATCATGAAGTAACCAAAAAACTGTTAAACAAATCAAAATATATTATATATTTGAGATTCTTCAAAGTAGCCACCCTTTGCCTTGATGACAGCTGTGCACACGCTTGGCATTCTCTCAACCAGCTTCATGAGCTAGTCACCTGGAATGCATCTCAATTAACAGGTGTGCCTTTTTAAAAGTTATTTGTAGAATGTATTTCCTACTTAATGCATTTGAGCCAATCAGTTGTGTTGTGACAAGGTAGGGTTGGTATAGAGAAGATAGCCCTATTTGGTAAAGGACCAAGTCCATATTATGGCAAGAACAGTGCAAATAAGCAAAGAGAAACAACAGTCCATCATTACTTTAAGACATGAAGGTCAGTCAATCCGTCTGAAAATTTCAAGAACTTTGAAAGTTTCTTCAAGTGCGGTCGCAAAAACCATCAAGTGTTCTGATGAAACTGGCTCTCATGAGGACCACCACAGGAAAGGAAGACCCATAGTTACCTCTGCTGCAGAGGATAAGTTCATTAGAGTTGCCTGCACCCCAGATTGCAGCCAAAATAAATGCTTCACAGAGTTCAAGTAACAGGCACATCTCAACATCAACTGTTCAGAGGAGACTGTGTGAATCAGGCCTTCACGGTCAAATTGCTACAAAGAAACCATTACAAAAGGACACCAGTAATAAGAAGAGACTTGCTTGGGCCAAAAAACACGAGCAATGGACATTAGACCGGTGGAAATCTGTCCTTTGGTCTGATGAGTCCAAATTAGAGATTTTTGGTTCCAAGTACCGTGTCTAATGTGAGACAGAGTAGGTGAACGGATGATCTCCGCATGTGTGGTTCCCACTGTGAAGCATGGAGGAGGAGGTGTGACGGTATTGGGGTGCTTTAACGCTGATTTTTCAACGCCAATACCGATACCGATTATTGGAGGACCTAAAAAAGCCAATACCGATTAATCGGCCAATTTTATATATGTATATATTTATATTTACAGTGCCTTGCGAAAGTATTCGGCCCCCTTGAACTTTGCGACCTTTTGCCACATTTCAGGCTTCAAACATAAAGATATAAAACTGTATTTTTTTGTGAAGAATCAACAACAAGTGGGACACAATCATGAAGTGGAACGACATTTATTGGATATTTCAAACTATTTTAACAAATCAAAAACTGAAAAATTGGGCGTGCAAAATTATTCAGCCCCCTTAAGTTAATACTTTGTAGCGCCACCTTTTTGTGATTACAGCTGTAAGTCGCTTGGGGTATGTCTCTATCAGTTTTGCACATCGAGAGACTTAAATTTTTTCCCATTCCTCCTTGCAAAACAGCTCGAGCTCAGTGAGGTTGGATGGAGAGCATTTGTGAACAGCAGTTTTCTGTTCTTTCCACAGATTCTCGATTGGATTCAGGTCTGGACTTTGACTTGGCCATTCTAACACCTGGATATGTTTATTTTTTAACCATTCCATTGTAGATTTTGCTTTATGTTTTGGATCATTGTCTTGTTGGAAGACAAATCTCCGTCCCAGTCTCAGGTCTTTTGCAGACTCCATCAGGTTTTCTTTCAGAATGGTCCTGTATTTGGCTCCATCCATCTCCCCATCAATTTTAACCATCTTCCCTGTCCCTGCTGAAGAAAAGCAGGCCCAAACCATGATGCTGCCACCACCATGTTTGACAGTGGGTATGGTGTGTTCAGGGTGATGAGCTGTGTTGCTTTTACGCCAAACATAACGTTTTGCATTGTTGCCAAAAAGTTCAATTTTGGTTTCATCTGACCAGAGCACCTTCTTCCACATGTTTGGTGTGTCTCCCAGGTGGCTTGTGGCAAACTTTAAACGACAGTTTTTATGGATATCTTTAAGAAATGGCTTTCTTCTTGCCACTCTTCCATAAAGGCCAGATTTGTGCAATATACGACTGATTGTTGTCCTATGGACAGAGTCTCCCACCTCAGCTGTAGATCTCTGCAGTTCATCCAGAGTGATCATGGGCCTCTTGGCTGCATCTCTGATCAGTCTTCTCCTTGTATGAGCTGAAAGTTTAGAGGGACGGCAGGTCTTGGTAGATTTGCAGTGGTCTGATACTCCTTCCATTTCAATATTATCGCTTGCACAGTGCTCCTTGGGATGTTTAAAGCTTGGTAAATCTTTTTGTATCCAAATCCGGCTTTAAACTTCTTCACAACAGTATCTCGGACCTGCCTGGTGTGTTCCTTGTTCTTCATGATGCTCTCTGCGCTTTTAACGGACCTCTGAGACTATCACAGTGCAGGTGCATTTATACGGAGACTTGATTACACACAGGTGGATTGTATTTATCATCATTAGTCATTTAGGTCAACATTGGATCATTCACTGAACTTCTGGAGAGAGTTTGTTGCACTGAAAGTAAAGGGGCTGAATAATTTTGCACGCCCAATTTTTCAGTTTTTGATTTGTTAAAAAAGTTTGAAATATCCTATAAATGTCGTTCCACTTCATGATTGTGTCCCACTTGTTGTTGATTCTTCACAAAAAAATACAGTTTTATATCTTTATGTTTGAAGCCTGAAATGTGGCAAAAGGTCGCAAAGTTCAAGGGGGCCGAATACTTTCGCAAGGCTCTGTATATATATATATATATATATATATGTATATTTGTAATAATGACAATTACAACAATACTGAATGAACAATGTACACTTTTATTTTAACTAAATATAATACATAAATAAAATCAATTTAGTCTCAAATAAATAATGAAACATGTTCAATTTGGTTTAAATAATGCAAAAACACAATGTTGGAGAAGAAAGTAAAAGTGCAATATGTGCCATGTTTAAGTTCCTTGCTCAGAACATGAAAACATATGAAAGCTGGTGGTTCCTTTTAACATGAGTCTTCAATATTCCCAGTTAAGAAGTTTAAGTTATTATAGGACTATTTCTCTCTATACCATTTGTATTTCATAGACCTTTGACTATTGGATGTTCTTATAGGCACTATAGTATTGCCAGCCTAATCTCGGGAGTTGATAAACAGCACTGTGCTTCATGCGAAAAGCTGCTGTTGTTCTGCCCCTGAACAGGCAGTTAACCCACTGTCCCTCGGCCGTCATTGAAAACAAGAATTTGTTCTAAACTGACTTGCCTGGTTAAATAAAATAAAAATAAAAAGGAAGAAATGGCCTTCACACAGTTCGCAAAGAGCCAGGCGACCCAAACTGCTGCATATACCCTGACTCTGCTTACAATGAACGCAAGAGAAGTGACACAATTTCAGGCACCACATTGATTATATGCAATGCCGGACAAGCTCGTTAAACTAGTAATATCATCAACTATGTGTAGTTAACTAGTGACTATGTTAAGATTGATTGTTTTTTATAAGATAAGTTTAATGCTAGCTAGCAACTTACCATGACTCCTTGCTGCCTGCACTCACGTAACAGGTGGTCAGCCTGCCACGCAGTCTCCTCGTGGGTTGCAAAATAATTGTCATCCAAAATGTTTGATTACCTATTGTTATGAAAACTTGAAATCGGCCCTAATTAATCGTCCATTCCGATTAATCGGTTGACCTCTAGGGCTTTGCTGATGACACTGTAATTTATTAAGGACTCAAGACACACTTAACCAGCATGCCTACCACAGCATTCTGCAGCGATACGCCATCCCATCTACAGTGCCTTGCAAAAGTATTCGCCCCCCTTGAACTTTGCGACCTTTTGCCACATTTCAGGCTTCAAACATAAAGATATAAAACTGTATTTTTTGTGAAGAATCAACAACAAGTGGGACACAATCATGAAGTGGAATGACATTTATTGGATATTTCAAACTTTTTTAACAAATCAAAAACTGAAAAATTGGGCGTGCAAAATTATTCAGCCCCTTTACTTTCAGTGCAACAAACTCTCTCCAGAAGTTCAGTGAATGATCCAATGTTGACCTAAATGACTAATGATGATAAATACAATCCACCTGTCAGGACACGGTTTCGAACCTGGGTCTCCGGAGTGAGAAACAGTCACTTAACCAACTGAGCCACGAATAGTCAGCAGAACCCAGAAGATGAGGCAGACACAGCAGTACTTAAGACGGTGTATTTAATAAAGAAAAAATCCTAAAATACAAAAAATGGCAAATCCAAAAGGTGGTAGGAAAAACACAAAAAGACCTCAAAAGAAACTCACCAAAAAAATAAACAAAAACAAAAAACAGAATACCACAAGAACTTCACCCGGAATCGACAAGAGCACACAGAACACTAGGGCAGGGTGCTAACATACAAACACAGAGCACAGAACTGAGGGAAACAAAGGGTTTAAATACAATCAGGGGAAACGAGACACAGGTGCAAACAATAATGGGGATCAAGGGAAAAACACAGGGACAAAAAGCACAATGGGGACATCTACTGACAAAAACCCGGAACAACCCTGGCCAAATCCTGACACCACCTGTGTGTAATCAAATCAAAAGGTCAACATTGGATCATTCAGAGATCCTCACTGAACTTCTGGAGAGAGTTTGCTGCACTGAAAGTAAAGGGGCTGAATAATTTTGCACGCCCAATTTTTCAGTTTTTGATTTGTTAAAAAAGTTTGAAATATCCAATAAATGTCGTTCCACTTCATGATTGTGTCCCACTTGTTGTTGATTCTTCATAAAAAAATACAGTTTTATATCTTTATGTTTGAAGCCTGAAATGTGGCAAAAGGTCGCAAAGTTCAAGGGGGCCGAATACTTTCGCAAGGCACTGTAGTTTGCGCTTACTAGGACTAACATTTGTTATCAACAGGACAATGACCCAAAACACACCTCCAGGCTGTGTAAGGGCGATTTGACATAATTTCATATGTGTTATTTCTTTTTTTTATGTTTTATCTTGTCACAATTGTTCTACAGTGAAGTAAATAGTAGAAAAAAAGAAAAAAAATTAATGAATAGGCGTCTCCAAATTTTTGACTGCTACTGTACATATTCAGAATAATCACCTACCACGTACGTACACAATTATTTTATATGCATTACGGGAAGACAGAGACTTACAACAATACCTAGATGTACTAGTTAACTCTGATGTATGCTCTTTAGCACATGTTAAACAAGGTTTTCCCCAGGCATTAACACAGCGAAGAGACGCAACCAAGCACGAAGCTTAATTCACCAAGCCATAGCTAGGGAGGGAGGAAGGCAGGCAGTGAGGGAGGAAGGGGAGACAGTGAGTGGAGTCCTCAAGGCAGAAATGTAGTAAAATGAATGTTTTGAATATCAAAACACTAATGCCTTTATATAATACTTTTTAACTTGAGCCCAGATCTTTCTCTTTGGGAAAAGGATGCAGGACTGAAAACTCAATTAGGAATCTGAAATCTGAAGAAAGTCCTAAAATGAGCAAGAACGGATGGCTCTATAAAGTGAGAGGGCTGTGCTGACGGGCAAAGGAAGGGGTGACAGAGATTACCCAGAGAAAGAGACGCACTAAACACATGCAAATCCCAGGAGCGGTGGCAATTTGACTGGTACATTTCCACTGCTCCCTGGGTGACGAACTGTAATGCAGTGGTAAAGCTGTGAATCGGAATCCAGCAGCAAGTGACTTACTACTGTTAAACAGCACACACTCCTGACACATTAGAGATTTAGTTTGCTGTAGCTCTGCAACAGAGCATGGCTTTCAGGTGTATCTTTAAGGGACGGTAACTGGTACAGACAGTAACAACATACCTAACATTAGCCTAGCTGTGATCTCTGATCTGATCTGGAGTTTGGGGCCAGGTGATACTAAATACTAACACAAGCCTGGCAGCTTTGACTTCTGATCTGGAGTGAGATGTGGAGTGATTTATTAGTGGAACAAAGAGCCCCTGTGATGTACTGACTGCTCCACCTCATTTCGTCACGCCGGGTAACACACACGGCCCTGACGAGGGCCTATCTCTACCAGGTGACCAGGCAACACTTGGCCAGCTATATTTCCAGCCTGACATTATGCTCTGTCATTGCTAACGTCATGGTCTTATCCTGGTGCCCAAATCTATGAACAGAACAGCCTGCTTAACCTGTTACATCTATGGGGGCACTATTTCATTATTGGATAAAAAAACGTGCCCGTTTTAAGCACAATATTTTGTCACAAAAAGATGCTCGACTATGCATATAATTGACAGCTTTGGAAAGAGGACACCGATGTTTCCAAAACTGCAAAGATATTGTCTGTGAGTGCTCCAGAGCTGATGCTACAGGCGAAACCAAGATGAAACTTCAACCAGGAAATGAGCAGGATTTTTGAGGCTCTGTTTTTCATTGTCTCCTTTTATGGCTGTGAATGCGCAAGGAATGAGCCTGCCCGATCTATCGTTTCCCCAAGGTGTCTGCAGCATTGTGACGTATTTGTAGGCATATCATTGGAAGATTGACCATAAGAGACTATATTTGCCAGGTGTCCGCCCGGTGTCCTCCGTCGAAATTGGTGCGTCATCTTCAACTGCACGTCTTTTTCCAAGTGATGCACCGGAGAAAGTAGACTACCACGAACGATATATCAATGAAGAGATATGTGAAAAACACATTGAGGATTGATTCTAAACAGCGTTTGCCGTGTTTCAGTCGATATTATGGAGTTCATTTGGAAAACAGTTCGCCGCTTTGATGACTGAATTTTCGTTTTTTTTTGGTACCCAAACGTGATGTACAAAACGGAGCGATTTCTCCTACACAAAGAATCTTTCAGGAAAAACTGAACATTTGCTATGTAACTGAGAGTCTCCTCATTGAAAACATCCAAAGTTCTTCAAAGGTAAATGATTTTATTTGAATCCTTTTCTGGTTTTTGTGCAAATGTTGCCCGCTAAATGCTATGCTAAATGCTACGCTAGCTATCAATACTCTTACACAAATGCTTGTTTTGCTATGGTTATATATGGTTATGCTATGGCTATAGTTAACGTTGTGTTATGCTAATGAGCTTGAGGCTATAAAAAGGATCCCGGATCCGGGATTGCTCGACGCAAGAAGTTAAAGCTGGGGAGCAAGATACTAGAGCTGTGTCATGACACCTGTAGCAGCATGACAGCTGAAGTGTAATAAAGATGTACAACATCTCTCACCAGGAGTCCATCTAACAGAAAAAAACATGGGCTTGACGTACTGTTTCTTATCCTAGTCTACAGCCTGGGGACCTATCTACAGTATGACGTTCCGACCAGGCAGATAAGCTCGAGGCACTTCCTAACTCCACCGACTAAGCCATCTCACTCAGAACTCGCTTGGCTGGACAGAGAGAGAGAGGATGGAAGCATGCGCTGCATTATAGAACACTAGAGGAAACACCAACTCTCTCCGGGCCATTAGACAGAGAGGCTGGTGGAGACACAGAATGATCTCACTCTACCGCTGTTTAATATTACATCAGCTTCCATAATCTCCATTACATCATATTGTTTAGGGATGTGCATCTTTCCCTTTGAAGATGATTCGATACACATCTAGATGCATAGGATCCAATACAGGAACAATATGTTTTAGTTAGAAATTATCTGGTGCGATTCTGTTTGATTATAGGATCAAAACGATGTGATTCGGTCCAATGAAATACAATTTGAGGCACTAACATTTGTTGTATAAACACATTCATTTTCCATTCTAAATTGTGTGTGTGTAAATGATGGACTACTAACTGCCAAAATAAAGGAAACACCAACAAAGTGTCTTAATAAGGCGATAGGCCACGACAAGCCGAACATCTGCACCTCGAGATAGATTCTACAAGGGTCTGGAACTCTATTGGAGGTATGTGCTACCTTTCTTCCACAAGAAATGTCACAATTTCGTGTTTTATTGATGGTGGTGGAAAATGCTGTCTCAGGCGCCACTCCAGAATCTCCCATAAGTGTTCAATTGGGTTGAGATCTGGTGACTGAGATGCCATAGCATATGGTTTACATCGTTGTCATCTCTTCAAACTATTCACTGTCCACTTGTGCACTGTGGATGGGGGAATTATTATCCTATGGGTGCAAAGCCATGATATAGCCAAACAAATGGCCTGCCCAGTATTTTTTTTACATGACCATTAGCATGATGGGATGTTAACTGCTTAATTAAATCAAGTGCCACATGTGTGTGGAAGCACCTGCTTTTCAATGTACTTTCTATCCATCATTCACTCAACTGTTACACATACAGTGCTTTTAGAAAGTGTTCACATCCCTTGACTTTTTCCACATTTTGTTGTGTTACAAAGTGGAATTAAAAATGATTTAATTGCCATTTTTTTGTCAACCATCTACACAACATACTTGGTAATTTCAAAGCTGAAGAAAAAGGTGAAACAAAACTTGTATGAATGGAAAATAAAACACTAATATATTTAAATTCGATAAGTATTCAACCCGCTGAGTAAATATATGCATGAATTAATTTATGAAATGTTATTTGAGTGTCAAATCGCCAATTGGCAACCCATCCATTATGGGATTATTTGACACATGAACAAACATTACAATAATTCATTATGGTGATTAAATGATAATTCTTCTGGCACTCTCTGTAATGCGCATCACATGAAGAGTGAAAAAATGTAAATAAAAATGTAAATAAATAGATAATAGTAAATAAGGTTATCCAAACAATAATAATTCCTAGAGCAGTAAAATAATATAGATACATATACACTACCGTTCACAAGTTTGGGGTCACTTAGAAATGTCCTTGTTTTTGAAAGAAAAGCACAAAAAAATTGTCCATTAAAATAACATCAAATTGATCAGAAATACAGTGTAGACATTGTTAATGTTGTAAATGACAATTGTAGCTGGAAACGGCAGATTTGTTATGGAATATATACATAGGCGTACAGAGGCCCATTATCAGCAACCATCACTCCTGTGTTCCAATGGCACGTTGTGTTAGCTAATCCAAGTTAATAATTTTAAAAGGCTCACTGATCATTACAAAACCCTTCTGCAATTATGTTAGTACAGCTGAAAACTGCTAATTAAAGAAGCAATAAAACTGACCTTCTTTAGACTAGTTGAGTACCTGAAGCATCAGCATTTGTGGGCTCGAATACAGGCTCAAAATGTCCAGAAACAAATAACTTTCTTCTGAAACTCGTCAGTCTATTCTTGTTCTGAGAAATGAAGGCTATTCCATGCAAGAAAATGCCAAGAAACTGATGACCTCGTACAACGCTGTGTACTACCCCCTTCTCAGAACAGCGCAAACTGGCTCTAACCAGAATAGAAAAAGAAGTGGGAGGCCCCGGTGCACAACTGAGCAAGAGGACAAGTACATTAGAGTGTCTAGTTTGAGAAACAGACTCCTCACAAGTCTTCAACTGGCAGCTTCATTAAATAGTACCCGCAAAACACCCGTCTCAACGTCAAAGGTTAAGAGAGACTCCGGGAGGCTGGCCTTCTCGGCAGAGCTGCAAAGAAAAAGCGATATCACAGACTGGCCAAGATAAAGAAAATATTAAGATGGGCAAAAGTACACAGATACTGGACAGAGGAAGACTAAAAAAAGTGTTACTGTCAGACGAATCTAAGTTTGAGTTGTTCGGCTCACAAAGAAAAAATGAAAAGATGCTGGAGTGCTTGACTGTCACGTTCTGACCTTAGTTCTTTTGTTATGTCTTTGTTTTAGGTTGGTCAGAGCGTGAGTTGGGGTGGGTTGTCTATGTTGTGTTTTGCGTTTGGCCTGGTATGGTTCTCAATCAGAGGCAGGTGTCGTTAGTTGTCTCTGATTGAGAATCATACTTAGGTATCCTTTTCCCACCTGTGTTTAGTGGGTGATTGTTTTCTGTCTTTGTGTTTGTCACCAGACAGGACTGTTTAGTTTCGTGTCATTCTCTTTGTTATTTTTGTTTTAGTGTTGTGTGTTTAATAAATTCATCATGAACAGTACCAAGCTGAAAGTGGGAGATTTGTACAGGGTAAAAGGGATCTTGAAGAAGGAAGGCTATCACTCCATTTTGCAACGCCTTGCCATACCCTGTGGACGGTGCTTAATTGGAGCCAATTTCCTCCTACAACAGGACATTGACCCAAAGCACAGCTCCAAACTATGCAATAACTATTTAGGGAAGAAGCAGTCAGCTGCTATTCTGTCTATAATGGAGTGGCCAGCACAGTCACCGGATCTTAATCCTATTGAGCTGTTGTGGGAGCAGCTTGACCGTATGGTATGTGAGAAATGCCCATCAAGCCAATCCAACTTGTGGGAGGTGCATCAGGAACCATGGGGTGAAAAATCTTCAGATTACCTCAACAAATTGACAACTAGAATGTAAAATATCTGCAAGGCTGTAATTGCTGCAAATGGAGGATTCTTTGATGAAAACAAAGTTTGAAGGACGCAATTATTCCAATTAAAAATCATTTTATAACCTTGTCAACGTCTTGACTATATTTCCTATACATTTTGCAACTCATTTCATGTATATTTTAATGGAAAAGGACATTTTTAAGTGACCCCAAACTTTCGAACGGTAGTGAATACATACATTTGAAGTCAGAAGTTAACATACACTTAGGTTGAAGTCATTAAAACTTGTTTTTCAACCACTCCACAAATTTTTGTTAACAAACTATAGTTTTGGCAAGTCGGTTAGGACATCTACTTTGTGCATGACACAAGTCATTTTTACTACAATTGTTTACAGACAGATTATTTCACTTTTAATTCACTGTATCACAATTCCAGTGGGTCAGAAGTTTACACTGAGTTGACTGTGCCTTTAAACATCTTGGAAAATTCCAAAAAATGATGTCATGGCTTTAGAAGCTTCTGATAGGCTAATTGACATCATATGAGTCAATTGGAGGTGTACCTGTGGATGTATTTCCAGGCCTACCTTCAAACTCAGTGCTTGACATCATTGGAACATCAAAATAAATGAGCCAAGACCTCAGAAAAAATTGTAGACCTCCACAAGTCTGGTTCATCCTTGGGAGTAATTTCCAAACGGCTGAAGGTACCACGTTAATCTATACAAACAATAGTTAATCCACAAGTATAAACACCATGGGACCACGTAGCTGCCATAACGCTCAGGAAGGAGACGCGTTCTGTCTCATAGAGATAATTCTGTCATTTAGGTTAGTATTGTGGAGTAACTACAATGTTGTTGATCCATCCTCAGTTTACTCCTATCACATCCATTTAACTCTAACTGGTGAAATCCCTGAGCGGTTTCCTCCC